>NW_005841956.1:1522666-1537988 GCF_000455745.1 Alligator sinensis
GAAAGAGTTACCCTTTGATCTGAGGACTGCAGGAAGACAGACTGCCTGGCAGTACAGTATCAATAGGTGTCAGAGTTTCTAAGCAGAGTTTAATTAATTAAGGCCAGACTAATGGTGAGTATTTGAGATGATGACCAGTAACTATGAGAGCACAGAGAAGGTGATCCAAAAGTAGCTAATGGATTAACTATGATGTCAAAAGACTTGTGTGCTGCACGCATTGCCTGTTGCATAGTGCTAAATGCCTTGGGATCAGCAGCTACACAAGGAGGCATTTTCTCCTGTGTTCATAGTTACTGGAGTGCTAGATAGGGCAGCCCTGAAAACAGGATTGTGAGGATATCAGGACCATATTTTTGTTCCTGAGCTTGCCTTTCCCCATTTCATATGCTGCACCAGTGAGACATTTCTGATGGAAATGTGGAGCAGGGGAGAGAGAGCCCGAAGTCTGAGAAGAACAAAATCGTGACACCATTCTCAGGAGGCCAACAAACCTGTCTTGCTGCACATCTGTTTTATTCATTGTATTCTGCCTACAGAAGGAAACTTGAAGCTCATGAAACATAAAGGGAGGTGATAGGAATGAGTGCTTAGGGCATAGAAGGCGATTCACAGAGGTTACCTCTTCTGAACCCTGAGAGATGAGCCGTGCTCACTGATCCAATGGGATGTCAAATTTCCCCCCACCCCAAGGTCTCTGCTAAAATGTGCTAGAAGAAACTTCTTTCTAGCACTTAATATTGGCCATAAGTGCAAAGTGAGATGCTTGATGTGTATACCTGTATAAACCTACCCCAGAGACTTTCAGTCACCAGGCATTTGCTAGCAGTGCTGGTGTTTGAGTACTGTATGGGCCAGGAAAGTTGGGGTGAGCTGCTGGGAGGAGTTAGGCACAGGTCACTCTGGTTTTGGAAGTCAGAACTGAAACTCCTTGGCTTTCTTGAGGGGAAATGATTCTTTTAAACTGATTTTTCCAAACAATTGTTAATCCTAAAATATCCAAGACCATAGTGGATTTCATGATTTTCCCTGTATTGTGCAGTGTAACTTCACAGCACCATATATCCTCCTGCCTGGAAGCACAGGCCTGTACCACATAAAAAAGAAGAGATTCTTCCAGCTATACAGGAGCTATGACATGTCTGAGCAGTTCTCATTCCAGACAGTAGAGGGAAATGGTGCACAGGCTAATAAGATTTATTTCTAGCACATCCATCACTGTCAGGCCTTAGATGCCCATATTCTTTTCAAAATTTTTTAGTGAGTTTCATGACTGTGGTGATAGGCTGGGCAGAAAATCTGGAGCAAGGAAAATCCTTTTTGGATCTTCAAAACAAAGACAGCACAAGCAGCCAGGTACAACCTTCCCACACATAAGACACTTCCCTCTGCCTCTCTCTCTAACTGTGACCTAGAGGGCCCATTTTTGGTTTGAGAGAGAAGTTCAGTCTCTGTGCTGGTCTACAAAGGTGCCTTTTATGATTAGCTTTCATAGTGCGGGTATCTAACTATTCCAAGTTGTGCCAAGACTCCCAACTAATTTCACAGATGAGCTGTTGAATCTCTGTCAGGTGAGCATGACCTAGTGCGACTGAGATGGCTGGAATAAAACATTTTTCCCCCCATGTACTTTGAAATACAGCCTACTCTGGGCTGCCTTCAGTCTTCACTGCTGCAGAGTCAATGCACTGACAAGACTGATGGGGGATTTCATTAGTAGCCATGCTGAGGTAGTTAGCATTGGACCTGCTCATCCTGAGATAAGAGCACCTCACTCCCAAGGAATAAAATGGTTTGATCTTAGGGGATTTGCACAGAATTCAGCCAATTATAAACCTCAAGGAATGTTGTAAATGGAAACTAGGAGTGTGCTTGACTTCCACATCACATGCTAATATTCCTGAAATGCTCTTTCGCTGAAGCAGTTGCTTTGTGCTTATCCAGTCTGATCCTTCCAGTCTATCCCACACTCACTCTCTTTCTCAAATTGGTCACCTCAGATGTCTTCATCTTCATGTGACCTACAAGAAGTGTTCCCCAGCATGCAGCGTAGCTACTCACCTTGTTGCTTGAGAGCCACAAGAAAAAAGAATAAACACGTGATTTAAAAAGTGAAACTTTATAATAGCACTAACGAGAGTATTTCCTTCCCATGGCTGGTCACTAATCCCCAGAAAATGCCCTCAGGCCACCATTATTATTACTTAAATAGAATGGACTGAAAACAAGCCATTAAATATGGCCTTTACCAGCTCATGTTCATGGCCCTGTTTTTCTCAAAGAACCGGTGTCTGAGACATTGACCAACCTGGATCTGCAGAAGCAGCTCAGAGGGAGCTGCAACCTGCCAAATCTTTAATGTGAGGCACATCCAGTGATGCCAACAGGTTCCAGCACTTGCGACTCAGAGCCAGAGCATGTCACCATTGTGGAGACAGAATTGTATCATTGTGTGGCAGACAGAAGCTGGGAAGCCGCCTCTCCTGGTTTCAGGAGGATTCCTGAGATCAGCGAAATGTATATTCTGACTACCTGGCCAAGCATGCTCCTTGTGTAGGAAGTGTGCTAGTGCCATAGCTGATGCTAAGGCAACCCGGCCAGAGCGCTGCTACACTGTCTCTCAACTGCTACACTGACTCTTTGGGAGTCATTGCAGTCAAAAAGAGTTCAAAGTAGTCCTGAGTGGTCTAAGTTACACTGAGAGCTGACCTGGGAAGACAGAAGCAGCAAGGTGATGCACAACCATCTTTGCCATCCACTGATTCCCAGCTGAACTGAGTGCTCCTCTGCTGCATCTGATGTTCGGCCCTCCATCTGTATCTACGTAGTCTCCACTAGTATTGAAGACAAGGTCAGCTGCAGGCTACATAATAGAGTTCTGAGGATAACACATTGGTTGGCTGCTTTAAGGACATTTCTGTGAGTTTACAAGTCACAAAAATGCTCTGCTCTTCTCTACAAGAATGCGTATTCTTAGACCAGAGCTCAGGATTTCGAGTATTGAGAGTTGGTCTTGTGTGTCTTGGACTCATCTTCATTCCCAGTGAGTGAACTTGGACATGGCTTTTAGGCCAACAAGTTCTAAGTTTAATATGTAACTAGTTACAGTCAGGCTTGAACATTTTAGCCTTACTTAGTTTCATCATCTGCAACCTGGAGGTTGGAGCACATATCTAAGTCACAAAAGGGTCAAGAGTCTTAACTCATGCATGTCTGTATAGTGATTTGTAGCATTATACAATTGCAAAGTATTATTATAGTTATTGTATTTATAATCTCTTTAGTGGATTAATAGCATTCATATATTGGAAGACTAGTTGTTTCAGTGAGTTGCTTCAAGAAGCATTGTTCACAGAGACAAAAGTTTTAACAGATAATTAATTTTTCTAGCATATGAGGCCTCTGTGCAATGATCCTGGTGAATCACAATTTCCACCCCCTCACACTGCATGTGTAACCAAGTGATTCAAAAACCATGTACTGGATTTGAAGTGGGTTTAAAGGAAAATATTTTGAAATATGTGGGTTCAGAGCTGCAATGTGAGGGGTAGCTGCAAGATTCATTTGTGAAAGGCCTCTGAGTTTTCTGGAGTCATCATAGGAAAGATAAATTTACCTAGACTTATCCCCTGGGAATCTTTATAACTAGAAAGTTAGCAGTCCACCTCCAGCATCCTAATTAAAGTAGTATCCAGCATGGTGGAAACAGCAGCTCTGAAACCCAAGTTAGGAGTGCAAGGGATGGTAAAACAGAATTTATAGACAGCCTTGGGGTTATGCATTTCTGAATGTCAAACATTTAGAATTTATGTTCTTTAGGCAGACAAGGTTCCTTGGGTGAATTTGATATCTTGTATTAGACCAACCCAAATAGCTGGAGAATAGTTATTAAGCAAGCTTTCAGGTTCAAAAACCCTTCGTCAGGCTAAGGAAGTTTCAGCAGTTGGTGTGTGCTCTTCCTGGATGGAATGAAATGTTCTTTACGAGCATTCAAAGGCAGCTGATCACTTCAGTTAATACACTTTTGCCCCAAGCAGGAGCATTGACATGTGGCTGTGTTTTGCTTAGCAAGTTCTCTACCATATATTGTATACGGCAGGTAAATAATCTTCATTAGTGAGGGACAGCTCCTTCAAGTTTAGCTTTATAGGCTAATGTCTGATTCCAAAGTCTTTCTCATTCCTTGTAAGAAATGCATGAAATCAAGGAGAATTTTAGGACAGAACTGAGAACTTGTTCCAGCTCCACAAACCTGCAAAGTCAAACTGAAACCTTCAGGTGTCTTGAAAATTATACAACTATGACAGGAATCTTGAAAATGCAGCCAAGGCTACTGCTTTCTCACCCAGCCCAAGCCAACTGCACTGTCTTTATAATTCCTTATTCTCTATTTGTAAGACATCCTTCACGATTTCAGTCAGTGAAGTAGGTTTCTGCAAGTATGTGAAGAAGACCAGCTGCTTGCTACTAGCTCATTTTAAAAAGGCAATGAGGGGTTCACTGATAGCTTTCATGGGATTACCACAAACTCCTGAAAATGTTTACTTTACCCAGTTTTGTTCATATTGAAGTCAAGCAAGCTTTGCTGCAGAGCCAGGCAGGATTTGACCTTTAGTTGTTAAGAGTTGCAGAAAAGGTGAGAGAAGCAAACACTAGAATATTTTGCTCCAAATGGGCTTGTCACAGACCAACTGGTTTCCAGCTCTTCAGTGATGAAGAAGAGTAAATAGCTAAATTGTTGAGCCTGTGGATTGCCACACAGCCCCATTTAGGCTATAATCCCTGCATGGGAACAACCTCTTCACAGAAGGTGGGAGCTGGATTTGCATGAGTTCATGCAGTATGTGGAGTCAAAGCTGGGAGTTTAATTGGCCTCAAGAAGCTTGTTTGGTGCCAGATTTCCTGGTGTGTGCCATTGTAACTATATAATCACCTCTTAATCCAAGAGCTGTCCCCGGGCATCTGATACACCCGAGGAAAGTGGCTTGCCACAGTGGGAGGAAGATTTATAAAGCAAAATACAAGCAAGTAAAGGAACAGCCACAGCTACGCAACCCCACAGCGTCCATGCTGCCGGCTGTGGGGAAGGACATTATGGGGCGTCCGTGCCGGGCTGTGAATACGGCTATCATTTTTACAGTCCTGCTAGCTTCAAGTGACATTGCCCTGCTCCGTCAGGAGCACTAGCTAAGTAGGGCTCCTCCATGAGGGATGACAACAACACAAACATGCACATAGATATATGTACCTACGCGCACACAGCAAGTTAACTGTGCACACTAACCATTCAGCACATGGAACAAACATGCACCCAGCCATGACAGAGAAAACAACTGATATGAAAGAAATATATGTATGTTTGCACAAGTGATAAAAAAACCTACAACAGATGCAAAATATGTGTTCATATGTACCTGTCTGCATGCTTGTGTGGGGGGGGGGAGGAGCACACACACCCCTACCTGTAAAATCTGTAGTAAAAGATGAATCCTTGCCCCTACACCAAGGCAGCTTAAATGCACACAAAGAGTGATCTTACACAAAATATATACACTTATATACAAATCCATAGGCATGCATGTACACAGAATACATATCCCACATGCAATCATTAGAAATATACATGCAAGCACATACATTAGGCACTGACGCACACTAAACACACACACATGCATATTAATCATTCTTTCTCTGTCTGTCTCCCCCTCTCTTTTCTAAGCTGTGCTTAAAGCCAAAGAGATTAGCTGATCATAGCCAAATGCATGCTACAAAGCAGACTTCAATGGAGTCTGAGTATAATGGTAGATTACATTAGAGAGAACAGACAGACGTGTCCTTGTCATCCCAGGTTAATATGACTATAGATTAATGCTGTAGCTGTTGATTGTTATGGAAATCCCTCCATTTAGCTCGTTCCTAAAGCACTGACAGTTCTATCCTTGGATTCGGAGCAGGGGTGGAACTTGTTAATGGATTTCATTTTCCTGCAGGAAGCCAAAGCGTTTAAAGGGAGAGCAGAACACAAATTTGCTGACTTTCTGGAAGTGTTCCAGCATGCAGTGAGTTAACATGGGCATTTAATCCCTTGTTCAAATGCAAACCAATGTAAAGCAGCATTGGTCTCCCTGAGGAAATGGGAATTTGGGCTTGTGAAATGAGCTTTCACAATATTCAACCCCCCCCTTAAAATCTCTCCTCACTCAGGTACCAAACATCTCACATGCAGCCCATCTCTTCACGCTCAGGCACACATTCTGCTGCACTTGCAGCATAGGCATGTCCATAAAGGTCATTAAAATGATGCTTGCTCCAGAGCTCTGGCTAGCTGCTGGTACCACCCCTCAGCTTTATTGACCACTTGAAGTTTGCTTTCTCTTATGCCTTGTGGTACAGGGACAGCTTGAGCCAAAGCAGTATGCCTCAGCACTGAAGTTATTGCACACTCTAACATTCTTCCTTCACCCTCATTTGTCTTGGCTTGCATATAATAATTAAAAAAATATATCAAGCTATTCCTTGGCACATGCAGAGCTTCTGTGGATGTTCCCACACTTGTGACTCTTTCAGATCTCACATCTGTCTTGCAGGGTGATAGGAGAGGGTTCCCAAGATCCCGGAAGGAAGGGAGGGGCCTCTTCAGATATGGGCTATGGAGCAGAGAAGGCTGTAAGAAACATGCTACATCTGTCATTGCGTATTCACGTGTGAAAAGATGCTGCACCATCAAGGAATTAGCAGGTTTTTCAAAGAGCAAAAGGTGGCTCTTTGTGGCCTCATCAGCATTACTTTTATTGTATGTGATAGAATCTGATGCCTGTTGGACAAATTGGGATGCTTGTCATGGGCCAAAATGTTGCCCTCATCTCTGATGTGAACGATGAAACTGCTCCTTCCCTCAGCAGCAGATTTCACAGAAACACAGAATGAAACTGAGATTTTGTCCATGCATATGAGGACAGTCATTTTCAGTGATCACTCCACAGCCAAAGTGAGGGATGGCATGGTAGGTGTCTGAGCCCCAAATATCAAAGCATAATATTTAGCTTCTGTTTAGCATTCCCCAACCCTTCTTGTTTTGGAAGAAGCTGAAGTGAATTAATACAAGCTAACTTGTATTGCCTGTTCATAACCTTCCCAGCACAATAGTTCCTGACTGGAGCTTCTGGGCACATCCTCATTATCATCATTATTTTTTGCTGTTGTTGCTGTTGCTCGATGTAATTGTTCATCCCAGGTAAGGAATCATTGCTTTACATCCGCTCACAGTCTCAAGTCCTATTCAGTCCTATCAACTTGCCCTTCCGTGTGAATTTTGACTCGTCTCTACCCCACAGCTCGGAGCGGCAGTGGTTGCTGTGGAGATGACAGTGGTGTCCCGCACAGAGGATTTTGACTTCAGGTGGAGGAATAAGCAGCGAGAGCAGATGAGACTCCAGAGAAACAAAGCTCCCGTTCTCATGCAAATGTCTCTCCCGGTGACAAAGAATGTGAGCGAGAGAAACATAGGGACTCAGAATATGGGATAGAGATGCCGTATTGTTTCTAATTAATTAGCATGTTTTTCAAAGCTTTTCATGAGGCGTCAGCAGCTTTTTAAGGGCATCCTGCCAATGAGCATTTAAATGGAAATCCCCCTTAGATACTGTACGGTCTTTGCAGGGACCCTCTAGAAGGTAGAGGCTTCCCAGGGGAAAACAGCCCCCTCTCCTTATTTAATGTGTGGACTTATTTAGATCTCAAATCTGGGGAGTTTATTGTGTGCTTCTGTGTAGCACCAGCCTTCCTGACTGACAACTCGTCTCCAGACGCTCCAGCCTTCAGGTCTAAAGTCTTTTTCACACAAGTATGCAGGCAAACGCTCATGAGTCGCCTCTGCTCATTTCATGTCACACATGTACACAGAGTTGTATGTTCACCCCTAGCCATGCTCATACACATGTATACAGACACACCTAGCTGACAAAAAATACCCTCATTCCCTCAGCAGGCACAGACCAATGCACGCAGTAAACCTGCGAATGAATGAAACATAAAGGGGTTTGGCTCTCCACACAGATGCTGCTGTCTTTTGCTTGGAGCCCATCCTACACCCGAATTCAGCGTATTCTTTGCTGAAGCAAAAAAAGGAGATGTTGCATTTTAGTGAGCCCACCCGCTTTGCAACAGATTTATTGCTGCCCTTACCTCACCACATGGGCACAAGGAGCCTAAGCTGGAGGTTGCAGTCTGCCAGCACCACTACATGTATATGCTGCTGCAACTGATAAGAGGTTTAGTGTCCCAGACCCGACTCTTCCAGAGTGAGGAGGACTAAACCTCCAGGCTGAACCAGTTAAAATGAACTCTATCAAAGGAGTGGTCCAGGCTGGGCATATTGGTCCATGTATGCTGTGTGAGTGAAACTTTTTGGGAACTAGAAGGGCACATTCATCACTCAGGATCTTTTATTTGTATCAATCACTGTGACACCAAAAGGGCAAGTGACCAAGATAAATTTGAGCAATCTATTTAGGCCTCAACAGGGCCTTGTGCTCAGGAAACTCATGAGATTAATGTGAATGACAGCAGCTTTCTTCCACAGTGTCCAGGTAAGAAGATGCTATGTGATGACATGATATTGCTTCCCTGAAGGCTATCAAGAGTGTGCACATATACACAGCCACAGAGTTTTGCAAGGCCAGCTTCCAGCTGATGCCAAATCAGCCATTAACAGATTCACATGGAGAGCCATAGACTAACTATTTCAAACTTGGGTGCATGAAATTAGAGTCTTAAAACCAGATTTAAGCCCCTGAATAAAAATAGCCAGATTTTTAGAAATTCTGCAGTTTCTAATGACTTCACCAGGATTTATGGCTGCTCAGAAATTGTTAGCATCAGGCCATTTTTACTGAGTCTCCCAAATACAGAGTTATCAGCTTCCTGTTAGATGCCCAGGTTGGAAAGGTAGAGCAAATGATTGTGCATCCTGGTATTAATTTCAGTCCCAGTCAAGCACAAGATAGAGACCAAAAACTCCACTAATGGGTTAAGATTGCTCAAAAGTCTCACTACTCTGCCTCCCTCCAAAATAGCATTTCAAATGTTCCTTTATAAAGAAGATTATAACCTTTCCAAAGGTTTCCAATGATATGCCTGAGACCAAATTGCTGGATCTGACTTGAACACACATTTTTCCCTATACAAAGGAAGCAGCAATTGTGCTACTTTCACCAAGGACATGGAATTTCATATTGGTTTGTTGTACAGGCATGTGTTTGTGAGACTTTCATGGCCTTGTGATTTATACAGGGACCTGAGTTATAACTCACATTTCTGTTTAAAAGCTAAACACTCTAATAGCAGCAGCTATTACTGTCATCACGTACCAGGCGCACTTTTGAGATTCAATCTAGCCAGCACTGGCCTATATGATATTATCTGTATATTTGTCTGCTTGATGGAGCCTCCTTTATTTTTTCTCTCATATATCGCTGTCTCAAGGACTGTTTTCCAAGCAGCAATTCATGTCTCCTTTAGTCATCAGTGAAAACAATCAAGCCCAATTTTACTTTTGCTGGAAATCAAATGCTAAATGAGATCATAGAATCATAAACAAAAAAGATGTAGACAAATTGGAGGGAATTCAAAGATGAACAACACAGATGATTAAGGGGCAGGAGGGGCTGACTTACAGGAAAAGATTAAAAGAACTAAATGCATGTAGCTAGCCCAAGAGAAGAATAAATGGGAACATTATAGCTATCTCGGAACATCTGAAAGGTGTAAATACTAAAGAGGAAGGAAGATCATTTAGGGTGGAACAAGAGGAGCGTAACCAGGAATAGAAGTGATGACACTGAGCAAAGGGAAATTTGGATTGAATACTACAAATCATTTCCTAAAACTGACAACTGTGGAATTGTCTCCAAAGAAAAGTAAACACATTGCTTGAGTTTGTTAAGTGCGGACTGAACAAAGTAATGGGAATATCCTTTTAAATAAATAATGTTTTTTTACAAGACACTTTTTCAACTTTGTGCTGTTTTTCCTAGTCAATCTGAATGAATAATCCATGACAAATAATTTATTCTTAGGCATTCGCCTTGATGCCTCTCACTGTTTGTCTATGAACAGATTGCCATTTCCTCATTCATTTGTTACTCAAAGTTATCTGACCAATTTTTCGGTGAATGTTATTTACTCTGTGGACTGATTGCAGCATTAGAAACTCAGGCTGCATTGGATAGATGTGATTGGCCACATAAATCACATTCTGCAATATGATTGGATAAATATAATTTTTCTAATTCACAAGGGGGCTTGAGGAGGCCACTGTCGCTTGAATCCATCAGGAAAAGCAGTTTAGGGAGAGGAAGCACATAAGAAGACTTAAAGGATTTTAGGAAATGGAGAAACTTTACCTTCCAAGCAACACACACCTTGCTGCCTGAGGCAGACAAATATACACCTAAGAGAGGGAAAATTAAACTATTGGATAGAGAGCTTAAATGAAATTGTCTTTGAACACTTTCATACAAGGACCATACACACAGTTCTGTCTCTGGAGGTGGTCAGATCCTCATTTTGTCTTTGGGTCTGGGTTCTGGTAAGGAATTTGGGATACGCTGCTCTCTGGCTGCATTAATAAGCAGCATCTTACTTCACATAAACCATTCCAAATAAGCACACTGCATTTACTAGTCTCTCATTTTCTAAAATCAGCACTGTCATTGGCACCAAGTAAATTACATGTCAAAGCGGTGTCCATCCTCAGTGCACGATGTGAGATCAGATCTTTCCCCGGCTTTCTTGATCATTCTGTATTAGGGCTCTGGAAATGACTTCTGGAGAATACTGCATCCCAGTTCTATTAATCAGTGTCCCATATAAAATAGACCAACTGCTTTGACTTTCTGGCACAAGTGCAGAGTGAGCAAAGAAAAATAGTTGTAATAGAAGATGGTGGAGAAATTTTTCAGACAGATGTGTTTAGGCCCCCAGCAGATACAAGGATCAGTCTGCATACTGGCTTCAGCACAGCTTTGTCATTATAAACTTGCATTTCTGCTACTCTCAGATATGTGAGCAGGTACAAGGGGGAGGAAGATGGACAGAACAGTTCCATGTTTAAATAAGGTCCTAGCCTTTTTTTCCCACAGAGTTTGCTTAGTTCTCACAGTTAGTTATGCCGTGCGCTCATGAGTCCTATGAAAATGAAACCTCATTACTATGAGGTAGGATTGTTCTGAAGGCAGAATCGCTTCACCTATCACTGAATTACACCCACCTCTATGGTGAAACGCTGCACCTGTTAAGAGTGTTACTGCAACACCACAAAATGGCTAAGGACTGGAAGTAGAGGGAAAAATGCCACATCCGATGGCAGGGAAAATGTAGTTCTGCCATGGTTTCTTCCATGACCACAAATGGTCAAGCTTTTCACTTTTCATCTTATCTGGCATGTGGCACTTTCAGGTGCTCAGCAGCCTCTAACACCCTGTTGGACGTTGGTTTAATGAATCAGAAGGTCACTCTCACAATCAGCAGCACCACGTCCTACACTGGTGTTCTTTGGAGATCTCCCCTCCAAATGCTGACCCAGATCTGACTAGATGAGAATACAAGACAGTGAAGCTCCAGGAAGGGAAATAGTCAGAGCTTCAGGGGCAGTAGAACCTTTCCCAAATAAAGTGATAGGAATTAACCATGACATTTAACAGCGCCTTTGTCCCCTGCTCCCGTCTCCTCGTCCTACCCACCTTCTTCTTCTCGTTCTCATTTTCTGCCTCACACTTCAGATTGATTAAAAATACAGAAAGAAAAAGAAAATGTTTAAATTTGAGCTGCCAAACTAGCTGCAAGTCCAGACACTTAACATTCAGAAGAAATGCTTGTCTGGGACATTTCACTGGACCATTTAAAAAGAAACTGTAAGTTGCTGAGTTATGGAAAGGTTCTGCTTTGGAGAGAAAAGTCCATGACCTGCTCTTATTTACGTAGGTGTAAATCTGTGGTAAGGCATCTGAAGTCAGTGCCATTTATCAGGATTTACACCCGTGTGACAGCAAGCACAAGGTCGAGTCTCTCAGGTCAAGCCAACAGGATTCTCACTCTGGCTGCAGAAGTGGACGTGCCAGTGGCCAGTAATGAAAGAAGTCACCGTTCTCTAGAGCTTAATGCAGCTGCTCCATGACAATGGGGTGCAGGTCTTGCTAGCCAGGCACTCCTATCCTAGTACAGGCTACAGAGCTCACATCCAGATCTTTGACTAACACTGAGCTGTTCAATCCATAGGCAACACTGCTGCTGCCTTGATTGTTTTTAAATTTGAAAATTTGGCTGCCTGGCATTGCTAGTAATCAGCAAACAGCCAAACACAGTGTATTAAGCAAACACGGGACCCATCTGGGGTCCTATTAAAGTGTACTGTGACCTTTTGGTCAGCTGCTCCAGACAATAACACAAACAAGTCCCTAGTTTCTCTCCTTCCCGAGTGTCTGTGTTTCCATCAGAGTTGTCACTGCACTGGCTTTGTAAATAAGTTTTTTTCCACCCCTACCTCCTTCCTACTCACTTCATCTCCTTTCCTTCTTCTCTTAACAATTTTGGCCTAGACCAAGTACATGCTCTCATATTCTAGGTTCAGACTATGTTGTCTCTTTCTCTGCCTGTGTTGGAAGAAGAGTCCTGATGGTTTCAGTCCACTGTAGTCCTGATGGTTTCCTTCAGGGGAGGAAAAGGATCCCCTCTTGCCAGCTCCACTGCTTTTTGCAGTTGTGGCACTCTACTAAAGGACCTTTCATCTGGCCATGCCCCACACTTCCCCATACTGCCACCTTGTTCTCCAGACTGGGTGCTCACTTCCATACTCTCACACAAAAAACAAAACAAGGAGAGCTTCCTGACCAAGAAGAGAGCAGGTAGGAATATTGGAGAGAAAGGGGATGCTGCTCCCATTGCGATAAGAATTTGCATGTGTCCCTTGAAGTAAATTGGGACTGGGGAGAAAGGGGGCAGGGATGTGGAAAGGGAAGCACCCAGCAAGAAAATGAGATGGAGCAAAGGACAGGCCAAGACCAGGAGTGGGGAGGACAAGTAGGTCTCATTTATGTCTTACGTTCATGAGTGACAGTCTGTTCTCCCCTCCTTTTCTGCCCTTTGTCTCCCTGATTTCCAACTATTTCCTTTTTCATTGACAGCCTCTTTTTCTCCTTATATTATTAGGACTGTAGTGTTTCCCTTTGGCCTTTTTTCTCCCCTGCTTTCTCCCCTTTCCCTCCCTCCCCCCTTCCCTGCTTTACCTTTTGTTTTTCTAATTTCTACCTATTTATATTTTCAACAACATCCTGTCACACATTTAGCTTCTCTCATTTCTGTTTTCCTGACCTCCAGCTATTTCCTATTTCACAGACAGCCTCTTTTCTACCCTGTATTCTCCTGCTGTAATGTCTCCCTTTGCCCCCCCCCCCACTGCTTTCTTCTCCCTCCCTTACCTGCTCTAGCTTTTGTTTTCCTAATTTCCACCTATTTACGTTCTCACTGACATCCTGCCACACTTTTAGCTTCTCTCATGCCTGGAAGTCTCAGACCAGCAGAGACTCCCTATCCCTCAAGAAGGGTGACTGCACCCGAAAGCTTGCCAAGAACTTTTCTCCAACTACTCAGTTGGTCTAATAAAAGATATCACATCTACTCAAAGAACCTTAACTGCCTAGGTCCTTAGACCAATGCGGCTGCAAACAAAAACCCAGTCTCTAAATGCAGCACTGAGAAAAGCAGGATATGCCAACTTGTTCACAGAATATATGTCAGCAGAGCTGGCCTTAGGGAAAATGGTGCCCTGGACAAACTTGTATTTGGCACCTCCCTCCTTCTCCTGCCCCACCCCACCCCACCCCATGGGTTACAATAGCCCAGCTTGCATCATCACGTCCCATTTCCTTGCCCCTGCTGCTTCTTGCAGCCTCATTGGGCAGAGGTGGCACCCCACTTGCCCCACTGCTTTCCAGCCCCGTGACCAAGAGACAGGGATGGGCCACCTGGATCCCAAGCTACAGAGAGATGCAGCCATAGAGGAAATGACACGGGGGGTGGAGGGTGCATGTAGATGCTGTTGGGGGCCCCCGCTGCCACAGCTCCTGGCAGCGGCAGCACAGGCAGCCTGAGCCGGGCAAAGCAGGGGCTACTGGGCTACAGTGATCAGTATGGCGGCTGGCCTGGAGTGTGGAGCATGGCCCATTCCTGCCCTCTGGGCTAGGGCTTCCCATGGGCAAGAGGCAAATGAGCAGCACTGCCACCCTTGCCTGTGACAGTGCTGCAGGGACCTGGCTGGAGTGGGGCTTCCAGGTTGGTCCCTTCCCAGCCACAAGCCCAGGCCAACCTCCTCCTGAGCAGCGGCTGGAGGTGTTGGGGGGGAAAAGGGCACAGAGGGGGTTGGCACCCCCGTGACCATGGTGCCCTGGGTAGTCACCCATGTTGCCCACCCCTAAGGCTGACTCTGCATTTCAGAGGTCAGCACCCTGGCCCATTGCCTTCTAGCTTGCTAGAACTTGTCATATTTTTCCTCAGAAATAAAGTTTCCACATCATTTACCATTTTTTCCCTTCTCTATTCATGCAGTCCTCTTGAACTTGTACTGATTCCTGTGCATATATAACAATTTGCCCAATTGTTCACGCAAACACTTTTCAGCCACAGGGTGTTCACAACTGTTCACTTTAGCTATTAACTGTGTGCTGTTTGTAATCAATGTTAGTTTTGTATTGTTTAAGGTTCTTTCAAAGCATGACACCCCTCGGTGGCTTTCCTAGGTGCATCCCTTTGTGCGTAGATGTAGTTTCACTGTGTGTGACTGGTCACCTAAGGTACATGGTATTGTTTCTGTTCCTTGACTGGATAACTTGAAACCCTTTCAGAAAGAGAATAACAAATGGCAAGTAATGAATAATACACCTTCCAGTACAAATTTTTGGCCAAATAAACCTTTATGCTAACATAAATGAAACTGTTGGGATTTCTGAACATTTATATGAATAAATTCAGGGTTGTCTGAATAATCAGGCTGCACAAATAGCTGTGGAGTGAAGTCATTACATATATTTGCAAAAAATATGTGAAATGTTTTTGCAGTAATTGACCTGCTATGTGCATCACCATGGACTTTGATCTTTTAAATGAAAGAACTACAATATTCCCCAGTAATGTTCCAAAATGTTACAGCTGTGATGCTGCTGGGCTCGGTTTGAGAAGAATACTTGCAGAATATTGTAGGTTTGTTTGTTTTTTTAATAAATAGAGAGATGAGGCTTCCTATATTGCCATTACACAAGAGTTTCAGCCG
>NW_005841956.1:1538019-1538485 GCF_000455745.1 Alligator sinensis
CAGACTTCCTGGATTCATTCTGTGGAGAATAGAAGAACTGATAGGCACTTGTATCACAATGATAAGCATTGGATAAGGGCTTGATCCAAACTCTTTTGAAAGGCTTACATTGACTTCTGTGAGCTTAGCTTTAAGCTTGAGTGAGAGCTAATCAAGACGTTTTCTGGAAAACCTTTTTTATTTTCCCCCCATCAGTGATGCCATTTCATGGAAATACACTGATTTTGATAAAAATGTTATTGGGAAAAATGTTTGTTAATATCAGTCCCTCTGAACCAAAGACTATTTAACTATATAGACAAACTAGAGCAGCTTAAACAGAAGAAACTTATTACATTCTAATGTTATAAAAGTCTATGTCTGTCTGTCTGTCTGTAATGCTTTATTTGCACTCTGATTGGCTGAGTGCAGCCAGAGTGTGAACAAGCATTTGAACAGGAGCTGGTGGCAGTGGAGCGTGACCATG
>NW_005841956.1:1538647-1558945 GCF_000455745.1 Alligator sinensis
GACCCGGCCCGACGCAGCAGCAGTGGTGGGAGGGGAGGAGCGAGCCTCCACCCCTTCTCAGGACCAGGTCCGGGCCCAATCCTCCCCCACCCCCGCTCCTCCCGTCAGCTCTGAGCCTGCTCCTTCCGTTCCCCCGCCACCGCCGGGTTGGCCCGGGTCTGCTGCTCCCCGCACCATGGCGGCCCAGCTTCTCCCCACCCTCAGGCCGGGTCCTCCCCCACATCAGGCCCGGGCCCACTCCTCCCCTCCCCCTGCTGCTGTGGTGGGGAGGGGGCCAGCGGACCCAGACCCCAAGCAGCAGGAGGTAAAGGGGGAGCGGGCTTGGTCGTATATACATATACTAGCCAATTGCCCATCAAGAATGATGGGGAGGGGGGGCTGGGGTGGAGTGCCACCACTTAGCGCCCCATGCTGCCGCTGTTCTGCCTTTTGCAGAGAGTGGGTGGGGAGCTCCCCCACCCCTTGCCCAGTCCTCGGTGCCACTTGCAGGAAGGGGGGTGGGGGAGCCAAGGCCGGTGCTGCTGGCCCCAGCTTCCCCACCCCCTGTCACCGCAGTCCTTGGTGCCGCTTGCAGGGAGCGGTGCTGGCCTCGGCTCCGCTTCAGAATCAAGGCGGTGCTCCCCCACGCTTGGAGCACTCTGATTGGCTGTTTCCATCAGGCAATCAGAGCGTGAATAAAGTGTTTTGGACAGACAGACAGACTTAAGTTTTTATAATATTAGAATATATGTGTGAGAAAGGAAAGAGGGAGACAGATTGACTATAACCATTGGTCAACACAGTAGCTTAGTGGATCTTGATCCACTGGTAGATCTCGGAGCTTCTTGGAGTTGATCCGAGGCTGGGGTGGAGGGGGCTGAGTGCCTGCGTGCACGCATGTGTGCCCCAGCCCAGCAGGTCAGTCAATGGGGGAGGAAAGGGGCGGGCGCTAGATCAAGGCCCCCGCGGCGAGGGACAGTGCTGCAGTGGCAGGAACAGGGGTAAGTTGAGTGGGGCCCTGGCCAGGTGGGACTTACCTGCTGGGAAGGTGTACCTCAAAAAATATTTTGTCCTTCTGCCTCGATCTGCCCCCTCCTTCTCTCTCCACAGACTTACCTGCTGGGCAGGGGGGAGCAGGGAAAAGGGGTCATGCATGGTAGATCTTGGGTTGCTTTTAAGGTTGGAGACCACTGCACTAGCCTGAGAAGTGGGAAATGAAGGTTTCCATCTCTGCTTTGAATCAGGCAGAACAATTTTGAAAGATAATTGTGAGCAAAAAAATACAATTTTAAAAACTCAGAATTTTTCATCAAATGGAATGGAACAGCAAAGCCAGCCCTAGTCTAACTGGGGAGTCATCCAGCTGTTTCAAATTGTTTTGCAAGATGCATAACTTCAACCAGCCCTGAAGCCCACCTTTCCGTTCCAAGAGAAATTCCAGCACTCATCCGTATTTTCAGCCCTGACTGTGGAACCTCTTCTTACTGAACGTTACCCCCAAGCCCCTGCCTCCTGAGAAAGAACAGCCAGTCTGAGCTGCTGCCTTCTGTAGCAGATGGAGCTGGGTCACTCAAGTGAGTTCTCCTTCCTCTCTCCCTTGTCTTCTCTGAGACAGATGTGTAAGAGGGCAGCTCTGCACCTTGGGCAGTAGCAGCACACAGGCAATGCTGGCTGTCGTGCTGCCAATGGCACTTGCAGGTATTTTTTGCAACCCCCTGCCCCCAGAGGCAGTACCTGAAGTCGCCGACTCAGTCTTACCTGCTTCCCCCTCTCCATCATGCTACTATTGTGAGGAATGGGAGTGACTCCTCTGCTCCTCTCCTCTCTGTAGCACCTGGCAGGGAAAGCATTGGGATAGAAGGGTGTGAAGGATCCAGGCACTCCCAGCCTGGTAGGGGTTTTATTGCTGAGGGGAAGAACTGATGTGGAGCTGGGAAGCGGGATCAGGAAGATTTTGGGATAGAACAGAGAGAGTTTTGAGTGTTGGAGGGGTGGGAGGGAGACCCTTCATCTGGGTCCACCCAACTCCACACACCTGGTGATGCTGTTTGTCACAGACATGCATGCACTAGGAAGCTGTGGAAGTTCAAAACTCAAAGCACAGACTAACGCACTGCAATATCATCTTTAATAGTGTCTTTTGTTGAAAAAGAAAAAAATCTCAGGATTTTGGGGTGCACTGCCTTATTTTAGGGGGATCAGTCTCCTGCTTTTGGACCTTTTCAGGACTAGCCATGCTGCATACACGTGGAGAGCAAGTGTGCCAGTGTTACTCCTCCCTAAATGTAAAGCACGTTTGTTTACTGCTGAGCGAAACCCGAATCCCACAATACCCCCTCGCAACCCACCAGTGTTTGTTTGTCTAAGCTGTTGCTGCAGCATCCTTTCTGCCATGCAGGCGGAAGGAGGAGGCCCCGCACGCCAGATCCTGAGATAGACTCACCAAGGCTACTCAAACACTTTGAATGGAAACCAAGAACAACACAAATAGAAAACACATTGGGGATTAACAATACAGAAAATGACAGCAGACGGGCTCTGGCCTGGCCTTGATTATTGCAAAATCACTGCGACTGCTGCTGTTTATAATTCCAGCAAAAGTAATTTTTTTCATTGTGTTTTCTTCGTGTTTTGTTTTTTCATTTTATTGTGAAGTTAAAGGGACCTTGACATGTCGTTTAGGTCCAAAATTGGACCTGCCAGCAAACTGTTCTAATCTGATTACAGGGGAATGTCCCCCAGATTTGAAACATATAATTGTTTTAATTCCACCACTCTGTTCTCAAGCCTTTTTAATGGAAAAAAAAGTTAAAGTTAAATCTAATATATCCTGGTTTACTTTAAATGAGGGTGCAGTATTTCTGCCCTGCTGTTGAGTTCAGAGTTCTCTCACCAGTAGAGGCTGCCCTCAGTCACTAGCCTACCTGTCAGAGTAATAACATCATCCAAGATCAAAAAGTATCTGACATGAGAGAATTTGTTGAGTAAAGCATAAACTGGGAGGAATGGAGATTAGTTCAGTGTAGTGGGAGGGATCATGAAGTATGGCTGCGTCCAGGGATTCTTCTTACTTGGACCAGTGTAAATGAAGAAAGATTTCACAAGGTATACAATGCTGTCAGTGAGAAGAGAAATAGGCCCATAGTTAGAAATATAGTGTGAAAATAACTTTGTGGGGATTTGGACCTATTTGTTCTCCACTCTTACAGAGTTGGCTGCATTTACAAATCACAAATGATTCATCTTTTCCCCGAGAGCCAACGTCCTAGGCTCCATCTGGGATCTAACCAGCCTACTGCCTTGTCTCTGCTTTTTACATCACTACAAGTAACAAGATACTGTAGGTAGGATTCTGTCTGCAACACCATTGCTGAGGCACAAAGGCTGGAAATTTGACTGGTTCCCTGAGAGCTACTGGAGACAAAATCTTATCTGTGACAGCAAAGCCAACAGGCACACCTTCAGGATACATAGGCAAATGACATTCTGCATACACTGTCCATTTTACTTCAATGATACGCTAAGGTCCAGATAATGGTACAAAACATTTGGTCTCCCCCAAGAGGAGCAGCAAACTCAGCAGATCCCAAGAATCTCCTATTTTCCACTTTTTTCCTGCAATTATATTAGGGTCACTGGTGAAGTCAGTGGTAAAAAAAAAAAATTCCTCTCCTCTCCACAAATCTCCAGTCTCCAACAGTCAAGCAGCCCAGACCCATCCCACTCCAGTTATATGCTGCATTCTCTGAATGGCTGTATAATTATGTATAACTACTTTAGACTAGGCTTTTAAATACATGTTAAAAACTGAAGTGAAGTAATTGCACTGGCGATTTTTGAGGCCCCCACTTTTATTTTCATAGGTTGAATTAGGAAGAATTTTTTTTTTTTTTTTAGTTTCTGTGGAAAAGCTGATAACCA
Organism: Alligator sinensis; assembly: GCF_000455745.1. Taxonomy (NCBI): domain Eukaryota; kingdom Metazoa; phylum Chordata; order Crocodylia; family Alligatoridae; genus Alligator; species Alligator sinensis. The sequence continues at coordinate 1,542,548 of NW_005841956.1, forward strand.
CATAGAAAACTTCACAAATTCTTAAAGAAGTTAAGGACAAATGAAAATACATCCTGGGTTCCTATAACATGAGATACATCCCAAAATGCATCTTCAGTGACAGTCCTCAACTTGCTCTCACTTAATGGCAGAGCTCACACAGCTGCTTTGTTATTGTAGTGGCAGCAATGGATACTCAATAGCCAGCTGAAGGCCACTTTTTTTGCAAGTTGGCTCATAGCCAACATCGAAAATTCGACCTACCAGCTGGACTAACATCCCCATCCACAGCTTTGTTAACAACAGACACCCCCATGTGCTGTAAGCTGGGGTGGAATTTTTATTTTAAAAAAATCATTTTTGTCATGAAAGAAATGTTTAGAAAGAATAATAATAAAGTGAGAAATAATCATCTCTTCTTATCTTTCCTGCAGAGCATATGAGAAACAACCATTGACTTCAGCTAGGATTACATTGGGAAAATGGGACCCCAGCTTTGGGGCTAAGCTTTCATTCCTAAGATCAGATCTATTCTTTATTAATGGTATCTCCTCCTCCCTGTCCATTTTTCTCCCCTTTGTTTGATTAGATCTATCTCATTTTTCTGTTAATTTTTCTATGCATTCTTTTCTCTCTCACTCCACCTGTCAGTTTCTCTCTTCCTCGATACCTGGAAAGACTGAATTAGAGGGTTTTGAAAACCACTTTAAAAGACAGCCATCACCCATTGTTTTTCCAGTGGCATATGGTGATAATAATAGTGCAGCAGCCATAGACCTCCTGGCTTCAATTACCGTACAGGATCAGCTAATCCCAGTTAAAATTACCTATGTAACTGAAGAATAATTGTAAACCGGGCTCTCTCCTGGACTCTGGTTTTCTGAAAAATCGTTATTGAGTTGCTCCTCGTGCCAAGGCTGCAGAGGATCAGTGGATGAGTAACAGGTTGTGGGAGATGTTGTCCAAAAAGACTGGTTTCTTTTTCTTTTCAAAGCAAACTCTAACCAGATGGCTGGGTTCCTTCATTTTCCACAGCTCTATAGAACAGACATGACTGAAGCGATGGAAAGCAGAGGGCGTATTTTAGGGGTTCATTTCTCTGGGTGAGGCTCTGTGGACAAACTGTTCTTCAGAGGCCAGAAAGCCTGGAGGAATTGCAAAACTCCACAGAATTATGAGGAAGAGAATGATGCAGCAGCTCATCTGGGAAAATAGGACTTCTAGCCGTGACAAGGGCATCGAGCATTGTTCCTTAAACGCCAGGTATATTTCATAGCATAAGGATAGATTAGCTGGGTCCAATACAATAGGAAGTAAATGAAACCCAGCCCCAACATTATTAAGCAATCAATGCATGAGGTCTGAAAAAGATGGGTTGTTTTTTGACGTAATGTCAATTCCACTGGCCTTCGTGCTTCCCAGTTGCAGACAGAAATCGGCAGCAATAGCGAGAAATCTATTCACAAATCAATAAATGTTCTTCTATACTATAGCAATAGCAAGGGACTGGCCCAGGAGGTCCCTGTCAATCCTTTATGTTCCCAGTAGGTGTCTAACCCAATTTTATAGTGTCAAAATATTTTGAAGTTCATGTGGTTTTGCTCACAGATCACCTTGACTCATCTCCAAGTGGCAGGAAAAAACCTGCTCTCTTGTTTAGTAACAAGCCCCCAGCTGCACTGCTTTTTACCCTCATGATGACTTCTGTACTGGTTTCCTGTGTATAAACCATTTTAGCTTTCAGAATAATGAGTGAAGATAACACGGCTCCTCTGAAGACCGAGTCCTCACAACCCCTATTTCTGGTTCTTTTCACTGTTTGGCCTACTACAACATTCCACAAGATGCCGCAAACTAGCAAAGACATTTCCCATAGCAGTTATATTGTAGAACCCAATGAAGGATCAAGAAAACACTGATTGCTGTAGGACTCAATAAACTTTATTAACTTCTTGACAGGCTGCCTAATAGACTTCTTGCTAGACTCCATTATAGCCCCAGGTTACAGGCACTGCTGACATATCTGGAACAGAACCACAGTCTTGACTCTAGCTGGCCACATATAGTAATCTCTCATAGACACAGAACCTACAGATACCCAAGTAATGTGGGTTTTAGGGGATGCCATGTGCTAGGTACAACCAAGAATGGAATATACTAAATTCCAAGCATGTAATAAATTCACACAGCCTTTGCAATATGCACTTTAGGATGGCAGGTCTCTGTGCCATTTATGTCACCTTTAAAACATAGATGTTCAACCTAGTCCTGACTATCCTTCAAGTCTCTGGCCAGCAACTCAGTAAATGGCCTGATATCTTCACGAGTGCATTGATCTTTACTTGTTGATCAGTACTATTGTATCAGAAAATTAACCCTACTTATTACAGAGATACAATCCACAATAGCTGTTACGTTCAGTGCAATTCTGCAAACCAGGTCTCAGGACAATATACAGGTACTGCTGTGAAAACAGTACCAGAACCCTATAACAGTTATGTTGTATGTTGATGCTTTTCACCTTGAGGCTCCTTGTACTGAGGTTTTCAGAATGACAAAGCTGTCCAGCTGGAGTTTCAGGAGTACCAATCTGTCAAACAGGAGTGCTGTTTTCCACAGGGGCTTTGAAACTTATTATGATATCCATGCTTATGCCAAGTCCTGCACAGCCTCCAACAGGGTTAGCCAACCTGCAGCATTCATGCCACAAGTGGCATGGGCAGCCTCTGTGTCTGGTATGTGGCAGATCAGGGAGGGAACAGGCAGCACAGCTGCAGATAGGACAGAAAGAAGAAGGCACAGCAGCAGATCTGGCTAGGAGCAGGAAGCAGAAGGCAGAACAACAGATTGGACAGGGAGCACAGGGCAGAAAGTAGAGCAGCGGACTGGGCAGGAGAAAGAGATCTAAGTGGCATGTGGGGAGAGTACAAAGCTAATTTGTGACATACTTGCCAAAAAAGTATACTCCACTGATCTATATCATTATCCCGTCCTAGCTGTGTCTATGGAATCAAAGTTTCACTGAGAATCTGGTGCATTAGATCAAAGCCAAGTAGGAAGGCTGAGGCAAGGGGCATTTTGGGCTCTGGATTCGCTGTTGTGTGTTTGAAATGGCAGAGAAAGTCTCAATGAAAAATCAGCGCTCACTGAACCTAAGTGCAGCATGTTCATTACCATTCTGTAGTAGGAACTCCTTCACACTTCCCATTCATAGTCCCTCCATGCTTATTACAGTTCTCAAATCCAGGACAATGATGCATCAACAGGGGCGGCCTGCCAGCACAATTTAACTAATTAAAGTGAGAATTATTTCTAAGGAGCATGAGCATGTTCTAAACATAAGAAGCAGCAACACAATATTCTACACCTAATTCACTTCATTTTGAATAAAGGTTTGTATTGTCCTGGGCAAGCTGAATACTTTTGCAGAGCAAAATAAAAATGGGAAAATAGTGCTGTGATCAATGCTGCTATTTGGTCCTCTTCAAATTGTTTTTCTTTTGTAAGCGTAGCCCAGCATTTCTATTGCCATTATTAGTCTCCCCTATTTTTCAGTCTGGTTTATGAAAGCTATTGATCCATCAGATGCTTGAGGATCTTGCTTTCCTGGCTGGGACAGCTCATCTGAGGCCATTACAGGCTCTACACACTGCAGTGGTTTTGAATCAATATAGTTATATACACGCACACACGCACACTAGCTAAAGTATAACTTAATTGATATGTTGGTTAGAAGACACTCAAGGATACTTCTCCTGCAACCAGTTTATCTGAAACAAAAAAACCCCATGTTTGCTGATTTGAGTCACATAGTTAAGAGGTGTAATTCTGACAACCAGCAGCTGGTTGTAAGTTGCTAGACTTATCTTAATAATATTTGATTTGCCTGTTATCCACAGATAAATTACTGTATGAACTCCAGAGCTTGCTCAAAGGAAGGATGGAGAGACAGGGTAATTTTCCTAGTTCCCGTTGCAAATTTGTAATGTTCATTTTAGAGAAAAGTAAAACCCCATCTCCCCTGGGGAGAGTCTCTCAATACATTTATTTTTTAATTCTTCCTTTTTTTCATCGCACACTCCCCTGCAGCATTTGAGTGTCCAAAATGGGTTGTTTGTTTTTGTATTAGTGAAGCTATTGAGAACAGATATTATTGTCTGCTGTAACAGTATTTTAGACTGTTTTTTTTAACCCAAAGCCCCACATTTATCAAATGCTGGGCTAGAATGCTGGGCTGGTGAAACTGAATTCTGTGCAGGATCTGAAATGGGAGGGAAATGGTGGCTTTGAGCCATCTTTCTGCTCCACTTTGTATAGGACAGCTGGAGTAACTCTGAGCAACCTAAAGACTTATCTACACTGTCCTGGCTGGAATGGTCCTAATGGGATTGGCAGTGTGTGATGCATCCTTACCCTCTCCCACACCTACCCACACCGTACACTCTTACTCAGGTGGGTACAGTGGCAGAGACCTGGCGTTCATGACAGATTTATGCCTCCTATGGATTTTGCTACATTGAAGTGAATCCTCACTTGCCCACAATCTAGCCAGTGTGACTTCACAGAGGTACAAGTAACTCACAAGAACAGAGTAGTTTTCCATGGAATATTATGTGCCTCCTACTACATCCTAGAACTAGACTATTGTTGTTCAGGGTTTTCCTATTGGGGAGGATATAGCCATGTTCTTTCTCCCCATCTCTGCTTAGGCATTTAGTTTTTGTATGTTCTTGTGAGCATATCTGAATTTAACACTGGAAAAACCTCTCTTTCTCTCTCTCTGTCCATGTTCCTAACCAGGATTTGGGAACAAGTAAAGCAATGTGTACCCCAGAAAACACATCTCAGATTTTTCACTAGGCTGACTGCGTGCAGAGACAGTTTACTGTGGGATGCTTTAATTCTGTATCTATAGACAAGCAATCTATAGGATAGCCAATCTGCATGGCTGTGATCAAGCTGATAGTGATGCTCATTCATGTAGGGTTTCAGTATATTAATTCCAATAAGATGAGACCAAGCAGAAGCTGAACACTATGATTATTTGCATAATGGAGTGTAAGGTTGGTGACATGGAAGCATGCTTGAACCATATTGTATAGCTTCACTAATACTCTGAATCCTATTGAGAAAAAGAATGTTCTGGTCTGAGGATGGGCTGAAGCCAAGTTACAGCTACCGTGCTGTCTGCGATTTGGAAATTACAATGCTGCATAGCATCATGAGGAGGACAAGGACAAGGTGTTTGTCTGGGAGAAGTACAAGCATCTAAGACATGGGGCTGCTTCTCCCACCAGCATTTGGGAAAGATGGTAGCACTTCGTACATAAATAGCCTCTTAGCTCCCATTGCCATGCTGGTACTCATATGAGCATGGTATAAATACCTAGACAGAGAGTGAGAATAACTTGTCTCTAGATCTAAGTGACTTTTTGCTCGGACCAAGGAGCTAATGGATGTTTGCCTGCAGACAGGCAGCTTTCTATTCACTGTTGGGGACTTCTAATGGGTTCCTCTTCTGCTCTGCTCTCGACCTTTCAAGCCAGCAGTGTCCTTTTGTTTACAGAAAAAGACAAGTGGCAATGGAGAGAATGCACATTTGTAAGGATTTTTATCCTTTCATTGTGTGTGCTCAGAGTGCCAGCAGGAGAAGTTGAGCAGTTGATAGAATAATGTTTTCAAGAGGAAATATGCCAAGTGGTGGCACTGGGTTCAGTCTTGCCGCTGGGGAAGGGGGGCAGAGCTTTCCTTCCCATAACAGGCTCAGAAGTCATTTGAAATCTCAGTGGGTTTAGAGAAAGGAAGAAAAGAACAGGACGGTCTTAACTCAAAACCATCTTGGTAGGTACATTACTGTTGCTACAGGCAAATTGTGATATTAACACACTCATTAGCAAACAAATACAGAAAGGGAACAGAGAGTTCATGAAGGAACCTGAGGCTTCCAGGTACATTTCCTTTAGCTTCAGGAGCTAATGACACAAAGAACTCCAGATAAAGTACATTTTGATGCCAAATGTAATGCCTTTTCATATATGCATGTTGTGGACTCTCCATCCTTGGAGGTTTTTATGACCTGGGTAGACAAAGCCCTGACTAGGATGATCTAGTTGGGGATGACCCTGCTTTGAGCAGCGGGTTGGACTAGATGAGCTCCCAAGGTCCCTTCCAACCCTAATCTTCTATGATCCTATGATCACAGAGCACTGTTTCTGTTCTGTGATCATAGCACAGATGACCTATACCCCCACATTGTTGTGATGGAATGTGTGCACTCTGAATGATAACACTGTGGTTTATCACTGCAGCAGAGAAATGCCATCTAGGTATCTGCTATACCTGCTATACCAGGTATAGCACAATCTGAATTATTGTGCTATACTGTCATACCACACAGACTTGTTCTATGCAGTCATAGACTTTGATTACGTTCCTCTTAGCTTCAAGCTTCTCTTAGAAATACGCTGAAGTTTGTAATGCTTAATAAGACTTTTCAAAGCCAAACAAAGGTCTAATATATTTTTGACTGCAGCAGGAACAGTTAACTTCTGTTCAGTCTAGCTTCTGAAGTTAGTTGCTTGTAACAGCTATCTGAAGAATTAGTTCCAAATACAGAAAATCCATGGAGACCATGGATATTTTGCTTACCCATGCCACAGTGGTACCTGCCTGCCAAAGGAGAAAGAAGAATCTAGTTGGACTAGAGTAGGTGCTCTGATACGAGATTTATCTGGCCTTGTCCCAAGTCAGAGCATCTGCTAACAATACCTGAAATGATGTTAAACTAGGAATGGACTCTTTCAGTGTATTGAATCCCTGCTGGGTGTCTGCATTCTTTTCCCACTCAGGAAAGTTTGAGGTAAAGGCCAAATTTTATCCATATATGAAAGAAAATTTATAGAACGCACCATTTGAACTCATAAAAACAAGTATCAGAAATCTAAGTCAAAGGGTATGTCTATGCTGCATATTGCAATGCAGTGTTGAGAAGCTAGCTCTAATGAAGAGATAACGGCCCTCTCAGCAGGGTAAAATAGCCCACCTGGAACTCTTTGCTCCCACAGCTAGACAGCTTCTGATACTCAGAGCTGGGCAGATTTAAAGCTAGCTGAGCTGTCTCCACACTACCCTGCAGATATACCTTTAGAATTAAACTGATTGAAAAAGGGACCAGAAACAGTGTTCTGTGATCATAGAAGATTAGGGTTGGAAGGGACCTCGGGAGCTCATCTAGTCCAACCCGCTGCTCAAAGCAGGGTCATCCCCAACTAGATCATCCTAGTCAGGGCTTTGTCTACCCAGGTCATAAAAACCTCCAAGGATGGAGAGTCCACAACCTCTCTGGGTAACCTGTTCCAGTGCTTTACTACCCTCCTAGTGAGAAGATTTTTCCTAATACCTAACCTAAACTTCCCTTCCTGCAACCTGAGACTGTTGCTCCTTGTTCTGTCATCTGCCACCACCGAGACCAGTCCAGCTCCATTCTCTTTCAAGCCCCCCTTCAGGTAGTTGATGGCAGCTATTAAGTCCCCTCTCAGTCTCCTCTTCTCTAGAATAAATAAGCCAAGTTCCCTCAGTCTTTCCTCATAAGTCATGTCCCTCATATATGAGCCTAATTAAACCTAACAAACACGGCCCAAAGTTTGAATACCAGATATTTGCAACAACCTGCTGATAACCATCTACAAGCCCAAAATGATCCCCCAAATGGGCTGGGTGAATATTTTTGAAGCACATCAAGAAAATCGAAAGCTGCTCATGGGCAATTTGCTAACAGATAAATGAGTAAAATCCATCCATTAAATTGTTTACTATGAATTTTTCACTCAATCTTTAATGTGAGAATAAGAAAAAAAAATGCCACAAATAGTAATAGGTTAGAAAAGCATGTGCTTGGGATGGTTTGGATAGGGATGATCCTGCCTCTGGATGACCTCCAGAGGTCCCTTCCAGCCCTATTTTCCTATGATTCTATTCAATGCATTTTCGAAGACAGAAAAATGTGAAGGCTGTGGCCAGAACCTAATGCCCAGAGTGGCAAAAAAGAGTGGGCACTAATGGTGTGGGAGTTGAAATGTTTCTCACAAATTGCTTGGAGAGGCCAAATTGTAGCTCACCTAAAGCATTTGACCAAAGGTCATCTTTTTTTCCTTTTTTTTTTCCTTCTTTCTTTTCTTCCTTCTCAGACATCCTCCCATAGACTGTGGAAGACACATCAAATAGAGAGAGCTTATTATTCTGACAGAAAAATTCAATTCTGCTAGCTTGGGGAGGACTTCATTTTGTAAGGTGGCAATTAAAATTTCAGGTTTTGAGTTTTCTCTGAATGGTTATAAAATATCTTTTCAGATAGCTTCCTGGTAGCAAATAAAGTAAAAACACCTTGTTATAATGTAGGAGTAATCAATAATCAGTCCAGAATCCAGCAGGGAGGCCATATCTCAGTGAGTTCTGGCTTCCCGTGAAGGACAAGCACTGGATATCCTTGGAGTCTTTGCCCTTGGAGTATTGAGAGCAAGAAAACAGAAGCATCAGAAAGTAGGACACAAGTCCCCAAAGTAGCACAAAATCCCACCCTACTCAGCAAACTTTACTTTTCTCTTGTGTTTTCTGTCACATCATAGGAGTGAGATGTAATTTTCATGATACATGAATAAAGAAGCATCGGATACCAACTGTAACCAGAAGCACACAAAAAAGCACATCGTGCCATAATCTGTGGGGCTGGTTGGTTCTGCAGGGTGAGAATAGGATATAGATTTGTTACCACAATGCTGCTTGTCCAAAGATGGTCAAGATGGGTACTGACCAATAGTCATTACCATGTGACAGGTATTTTGTGGCCTTGTATGAAATGTTTGTAGATCTCAGTCCAGGTTCAAGTAGGCCAGGAGTTCAAACCATGAGTTTCAGGCACTTGCTGGCATTTTCTGCAGGGAGGCCAAGGGGCACTGAAAGGTCTTTGGGGCTGAAGCAGATCTGTCACAGCCCTGCCATTCATGCTTTATACCTCAGGTCGGAACTGCTTTCAGTGGGTTTGGTTCTCCTAGCACATAGCCATCGAGCCCTTGGATATGAGAAATCAGTTAAAAGGCTTGAAGGGAGTCCCCCTAGATTCCCTTGGCCAGCAAACATTGTCAGAGTACCCAGGCTGTGGAACAAATAATGCACAGATTATAGGGCACACGTGTGTACACACACGTACACACATTTTGTTTTGGCACCGAGGCTCACAGCCATATTTTTTTCCTCAAATAGGAAGCAGTTGTGAGGCTCCCCAGAGCTCAGCCCTGGAGGCAAACCCCCTGGACAGAAAACTAACCCTCTTAAACAGGAGGAGGAGAAGAGAGGTTTTTTTTTTCAATTAAAAGCTCTGAGGCTCTGGCTGTGCAGCTGCAGAGAAGCTGTTTTCTTTCCCTGTTGAACATGCTGCACATGGCTGCGATGGGCCCAGCCTTTAATAAATTACGCAGCAAAAGGAACACGGAGGTCAGGCCAGCAGCTTTCAACGGGCTTCGCTCTTCCAAATGGGTTCACGCGTGTTGTCGATAAACTTCAGCTTTACAACCTTCCCTGCCATGTAATAACATGAATAAAATCCATCCCCAGCGGCTCACACTGTCAGGCTGCTCTGGAAAGAGCCAGTGATCGCAGGCAGAAGCAGAGAGGTGAACGCCAGCCACACATCTGGCCAGGAGTTATCTCTGACCATCAGCCGGGCTGTAAATTTCTCCTATGGGGAAGAGAGCGATCTCTGTGGAACATGCGTAAGGAGGGAGCTGGCGAACGCTGGGCTTGATGTGCACATGATGCTCCATATAAGGCCTCCTCCTTGGATCCCCTCCAGTTAATAACCAAAACACTTAGCACATTTGGGGGGGCAGGAAGCAGTAGGTAGGAATCAGGGCAAATCACTAGAGTCAGAAATAATCACCCTATGACTCAGTAGCCTGAATTAATAGGGACTTTCAGCCCTATTGGCTGCGTCCAGCTAGGCTGGGGGGTCTTCATACAACTGGTTATATGCTGTTTGCTTCTAGAGTGCCTTGACCTTGGCTATGCTTTAGCTGGTGCAAAAACATGGGATGGATTCCTCAGTAGCTCGCTCCACTCATGTTGTTCTAGACTTCTAGCCAGCTAGGGGCTCTTTCCAGGTCAGTATAGTAAGGGTAGCCCGCGGGAGATAGGGAAGAGCGAACGGTATCAGATCTGTGGCGCTGCAGCTCTGCTTTTTCTTCTCCTTTTGGCTTCACTGCCTCTGACAACATCCTCTCTTCCCAGGTTGTTGGAAGGAGAGCTGGGAAATCGCATTGTTTTAAGAATAACGGTCCTATTGGAATGGCGGGGTTTCTGGGGAAGAACAAACTCAGATAACCTAACCCCGGCACGAGGGTCAAAGGAAAAAATGGAGCACAGAGGGGAGAGGCGACATGGCTGATATCACGGCCTGGGACCGTTCCAGCTCCCTCCTTCTTCTCCATTGAATGAAAGATGTTTTTGTTTCACCTCCTGCCTGAAACCCAGAGGTGTGTAAACAGGAAGAGGCACTCCCTGTGCACCAGGAGAAAGGGGGAAAAATGAGGTGTTGAAAAGATGACAACTTGCTCTGTCAGGGAATTCACCTTGTCAAGCAGACTGCAAAGGAGAGGAGCTGGAGGGAGGGGGAGAAAAAGACGGGGCAAAACGAGAGGGGGCAGGGCCACAGAGCGATAGAGACTGACTTCATTTTCGGGGGGAAAAAAATTCTCCCCCATTTCCTGGCATCAAAGATTTTCACTTTCTTCTACCCTGAACAAATAAAGCCAGCACCGTCTGTCTGATGAGAGATCGAGGGGCAGCAAAGGAGCCAGGGGGGCTAGGGAGGGGGATATGGCAGGATGTAAAGTATGAAAAGCTCTCTATGTGGCTCAACTCTCCTGTGGGCTATAAGGGCTGTTGAAAACCCCAGAAAGAAGCTTTATCATGGAGTGTTTATCGCTGAGGTCATTTCTGTCCTTCCCAGGTTCCAGCCTCCTTTTCCCTCCAGGCTTGTTCAGCCCTCTGGTTCTGGGCTCTTCAGGGAGGGATGATGAGAAGCGCTCCCCACTTTTACTCATCCAAGCTGCACATTTCACAGAGCTTCATCCAAACAGCTCAGGAGGTTCGAGCTTCATCTAGTATCCCAACAGCAGCCCACCAAACCCCCTTGTTGAGGTCGCCTTTGGAAAGATAGGCTTTAGTCACCACCATGTCACAACATCCAGGTAGGGCTCTGGCACTTATTATTGTCAGGACTCTTCCTCAGTCTGACCCTGCTATCATGATACCTGATGAGTTAGGACCTACCTACTTAAATTGCAGTGGGCTAAACAATTTTTGTGGGTTGATCACAGCATAAAGAGAAAATGTTGTGGATATTTCCTAGATGTTCTCCACCAGCCCAACCCCATGGCCTCGGCAGGGGAGGAGGGATGAGGGGCGGCTGCTATCTTGTCTGCTGGCTGCCCTTTCTGCAGCTGCTTCCCTCAGTGCCGATTAGCAGGGACCCCCTGGCAGGGGAGAAGGGACAAGGGGGCAGCTGTCTTCTTGTCTCCTGCCCTTCATGCCACCCCACCAAGGCAGGCTGTGAAGCCAGGCTGCGGCAGCGAGGTACGCTGGCTCCCACTGGAGATTCAGCATTTTATTATTAAGGGGTTTTTTTTCAAATTAATTTCACAGACATGAATTGACTAGACCCCTACTGATGAGATGCTATGTCTTAGATGTTCAGCATTATAATCCAATAGTACATAACGTTACCAGTTGGTAGTGTCAAAAACTGGTAATTCAGGACTAATTAGGACCAGCTGATATTTCTTGGCTATAGACTTTGAATAAGAATTTTAGTATCCCTTTGGCTTATTGTGTGGTTGTTACCACCCACTTATGTTTTATTGCCAGATAACTGATGGCTGAGTATTCAGATTCCACGTCAGCATTTGGCTTTGCAGTCCACTATGCTCCCGCTTTCAAGCAGAACTCAAGGTGTGGTGCTGCACTGCTGGAAATCCACTCCCCTTCTGCCCTTTACTACTCACAGTCCATGTAGATCCTTCCCTAAGCACATTCCTCTTCAAGTCCTTAGATGAGCTCTGCCTGGTGGGTGCAAAATAGAAGATGCACAGTCATACACATGGGTATCGAGCCCAGGATGATATCAGGAGTTCTGGAGCAGTGTAAGAAAGAACCTATTTAAGCCACATTCTGTTCTCATGATTCAGCTACTGATGTTTGCCACCACATCACTTAACCATGCCCAGAGCAAGAAATAAACTAGTAAGTGAGGGAACTCTAGGGGGAAATCCTATGGTAGACAAGGCACAGAAGTCCTGAGTTTAAATCTTGCCTCTGAGTTGGTGTTCACGCACAGGTCCTGAGTTGTGATGATCTGAAAACTAATATAATCTATTATGTTTGTCATCCTGGGCTTGGCAAAAGCCTGAGAGCAGAATAATAAGGGATAGAGTAGGTCAGAATTCAGGTGTATCAGCAGGGATTTGTGGAGTCTGCATTACAGGATGGAAAAAAGGTGCACAAGGGACAAGATGGGTAGAGACTGTGCCTGAGCTGAGTTACAGCAAGGGATTTTGGTGCCTGAGATGAGTTACAGCATAGGGACCTATTGCATAGCACCCAAATGCATGAGGACTAAATCCATCGTCACAGTTTGAAATGGGAGTTTGATGCCACATGACAGGCAAGGTAGCTCCTAATCCTGTACGATTGGTGGAACTTTTCTCCTAGACCCCATTTTTCTCAACGGAGCAGGGCACACTGCTGTGTATGGTGAGTCAAAGCAACTCAGTCATATCCTCCTCCATGTCTGTGCTACTGATACACCTGGGAGAAATACAGTCACAACATGAGTGTCCAGGTAAGATCCAGAGAGCTGATGATAATGCAATGGAAAATAAGGAAACCCCTTCCACATTTAAAGCTAGAGGTTGCTAGCAAGAAAGGTGTATGGTAGCTACTGTTTTCCTCAAATCAGTAGAAGATTGATCCGCAACCATCCTTCATCTTCAGCCTGAGCTCTTGGCCTAGGGAGAGAGTGGAAGTAAATTAATGTCACAGCAAAGGCAGAGAGTACTTTCCACTCCCAAAGACTTTTATCACCACAGCTCCCTCTTTCTCAGCTGTCTCACTTCATGATACAGAGCCACCTACACAGAGGTGAAGTCAGGGGGAGCTTTTGTTCAATAATAACCAGGCTGGGAGCAATTTCAAAAGAAAACAAATAGCACACGCAACCCCGACCCTGTTCAGAGAGACATAGGCACTTACTGCCCCCAGTGCATTTTCCACTGTGACCATTATTTCCTTGAAAGAAGCAGCTGCTGTTCATTTGTGATGGTGGGAGTCTCTCAGCCAAGAAATCAGGCTACCACAAACTCTGTTCACAAATATGTGTATGTAGGATGTGTCTGTTGAGTGGAAGTGTAAGGGTGGGCATGACCACATGCATCTGTGTGAACAAGGATGTATCTGTGTGATCTGACAAGGAGCATGAATATATATCAGTAGGTATGACCACATGTATCAGTAGGTATGACCATGTGCATGTGGTTTGTGATCATGTGGGAAGGAATATGTGTTTGTGTGTCAACACATATGGGTGTGAGCTCACTGATATATGTGTCTGTGTTCTGTTACATATGACTTGTAGCACATATAAAAGTGCATCCTGCAGGGGAGAATAGACTAGCAGAGTCGGGATCACTGGGGCCATGTTTAGGAGCATGTGAAAAACTGAGTAGCTAGAATTTAAGATATAAAAAAATTCTCACCAGTGCTCCACCTGGAATGGTTGCAGGAAATGAGTAATTGCTAATCCAGCAGAGCCGGGGTGACATAAGGAGCTTCAACCTCATTCTCTTGCTCCTTCCATAAGCAATCACGTCCCTGCAACTTCCCAGGTAAATTCTGTAGCTCAGCTCCATTCCTAAAATGGTTCTTACTTCCCTCCCTGAATACAAGGCTGCAGATCCACTTGGTTTATTAGGCTTAGCCATATACACCGGAATATATGAAACAAGAGCTTGCAGGAGAAAATCTGGTTTTGGAAAGGGCAATGATTTAGTCTGGAGGCTTGAGTCAAGAACTGGCTTTGGCTTTGTGAAGTCTGAATGTCACTCCTCGCATACAATTGTTTTAAACTTTAGGGAACAACTAAACGAGGTTCATTTGCAGAGGATTAGGGAAAGCAGGAGTGATTCCTTTAACCGGAACAAAAGGCTGTCAGGACAGCAGGAAGGCTTCAGAGCCCAAGGCCTCCTGGGATAGCAACACACAGACCTGGCCCACTGAACGTCATGGGCTGTGCTGCTGTTTTGCTGATAGCAGCTGGCTCTCACAGATTTTTGGAGTGGCCCTTAAACTGTCCAAACAAACCCCAGTTGCTGAGATTTCCCATCCAATGTGTAATCTATTACTGTGTCTGCTTTATAGCAAGCTGGGAATTGTTGAATGGTCAGCAGAGGCCTAGCACAGCTGCCGGGTGCTTGCTCCTGCAGAAAAGCTGCTAAACATCTGTTTATGTAGATATTTTCCTGTGACCAATCAGACCCTTTCCATCGAGAGAAAGATGTCTGCATCTGATGTATGCTGGAGTGAGCAGCATAGATGGAATCTCTCAGAAATCCTAGATAGGAGGCAGTGGGGATCTGTCTTCACAATAGACATCTTAATTGAAACTGAGGATGGAGAGGGAAGAAACATCGGAGGCAGAAGATCCTGCACCAACCTACCCCTGAGTGCTATCCTACCACCCAGTCCACTCCTCACTGGCACCATCAATCCACCTCACAAAAGCTGCCAACTCTCTCTGTCGCAGAGCTTGATCTCCATTTCCTTCCTCCCTCCTCTTCACTCCAGGGTTGAGCTCACCCGACAAGCTCCTACAGATTTCAGACCACCTTCCCAGATTTGCACCTGCAGCCAGTTTCTCACCACAGTCCTCAACTGAGGCAATGTGAGAAATGCAAAGCTAGTAAGGAAGGCAGGCAAAGCCCTGGTGAAAGACCAGCTCCCCTGGTTCTGAAATGATTGCCTTCGAAGGCCTGGCCCCCTATGATCATGGCGAGATGATATTAATCAGCTGCAGCGTCCCTAGCCAGCTCTACATAACAGCCTGTCCTGCAAGGCCTTCCTTATGCCTCCTTCCCATTTCCCTTTCCCTGCGATATTGCTGGCAGGGAGGTGAGGTGGGAGGCAGGAGCTCTGATGAAAGAGGATTTAATTGCTTCAGATTTCATTCAAAAACACGGCTTCAGTAAAGGGGAAAAGAAAAGCCCTTGATGGTTTGGGGAGATTTATGTATCTCAGCGGCTCCTGATCAACCCCCATCACCTCCAGCTCCCTCTCGCCTCTCCCCCGTCCTTCAAGGGCTGCCTTATGTGTTGAAATGTTTGGGTGTCTCATGAGGACTGAGCACGGCCCCTGCTAATCCCTTCAGCTAACCCAACAACATGGAGGAAATTGGCTTCAATTAAATGTGTAAGGTTTCATTTCCCTTTGAAGGACAGAGTGGCACAAGGGACTGCTCTGTAGAAGCTCAGTGAGTAACCAGAGAAGATGGGGACCAAAAGTTGTGCAGTCAGGGTCACTGGCTAGAAATGGGGTCTAAAATCAGAACCGACCCAAAGCTTGTCACGGTTCTGATACGTTTAGGTGACGTTTTGTTTGTTTAACCTCCCCTCTCCAGTTGTCTCAGCTCCCTCAGTACTGCCAGAACAAACCAGGGGCCTCAGAAGAAAAGGGGTCAAGGACCGCACTGGGACCAGCATCCCCGGTGCATCGCTGGCATAGCCCTTGGTTGGGTCTGCTACAGAACTTCTCTTAAGTGGAGCCATTAACCAGAGTCCCTCCAGCTCAGTTTCCTAACTGAATATTAGGCCCCGGGTGCTTCCCCAGAGGACAAGTGAAAACATGTTGTCCTTCAGGCATGTTAGGAGAATTTGACCTGTAATGCAGACTCCGACATCTCCAGAGAAGAAGACTGGGTTCTGAAATCTGGCCAGGCCTATTCCCTATTAAAATTGGTTCCCTCATTCACGTTAGGATAGACGGACAACTGAATGTGTCTGGCAAATGGCCTCACAGGAGGGCAGGCGCTGCCGGTACACAGAAACAGAAAGAGAGCACTTCTATCCTTGTGCTTGCTACTTACCAGGTACCCAGGGAAGGTAAGTTTCTGTTGAAAGGCTTGGCTACAAGCTGTGTCCTGTGTGCACTGGGAAGTGAGACCCAGAAGCACCCAATCACACTCTGCATCTCGTGGCAATAACGGATCACCAGCTATTGTGTATCACCCATTCTGCGTACTCTTGCGCTGCCCTTGATTTATGCTCATATCTCCTTCCTTTATACCATCAGTACATACTGATAGATGGCCTCTTTCCC
>NW_005841956.1:1559038-1618766 GCF_000455745.1 Alligator sinensis
CCATTAATTCTTTGCCAATGTAAACCTGCCTCGCCTTCAGGACTTTAATTTTGCAAAAGCATAAACACCTTATAATCTGTCTTTAGCTAGCTATCTAGCACTGGAGTTTGCTCTCCTTCTGTTTGTCTTTGTTCCAGCATATCTGGGGCAATCGGAGTTGCAAAGCCCAGAGGAGAGTGGCAGCCCTTCTGGGAAAATTTGGGTCAACCTGTAAAAAAAGGAGTAACATTCTTACTTATTTTGACTGCATCTTACTGCAGGGACATAAAATGATGCAGCACATAAAAGACCCAAGACAAAATGCCACCTCATGCAGATGGCCAGCACAAGGTCTACACATCACTTGCTTCCTAACTGGTGCAAACTTTCTGAATGGAGTGGATTTAATCCAAATGAAGAGCCTTTACTTAGATAAGGTCTAGGAACTGGAATGAGGTGACATGGGGATCCATCCTGCTTAGAGACGGATTTGTAACGATCACCATGGAGAAGAGGAAACACTGGGATGCATCAATACCAGCTCTCTCACTCCATCCTGACTAGAAGCCCCTGACACCTGCTCCTTCTGTCAGCAGAGGGAGACCCTGGCAAATGCCTCTTCTGAGCGCACTAGGTTGCAGCTTCCTCACCACCACCTCAAGACCTCTTACTGAAGCTCTGACTGCACCACTCCCTACACCTTTTTTATGTACTCCCTGTCTATGGCCCCACCAAGTCCCAGGACCTCCTAGTCAACCTCTTCCTGGCCCTTGCAAAGCTAACCATATACCTGATCAGGAAGGAAGCTTTGGCCAGTAGGACCCCCAGTGACTGTGAGCCCTTCTTCTTGATCCTTATCTGTTCATGTCTCCAGGCAGTTTTATTAGGCAGTGTCCACTGGTTCCTTGGACTTGTTTGAGGGCTAATGGGTGCTGGTGAGTGTGCTCTGCTTGGTGTCCCCACCTTGGAGTACATGTCATTAACCTTTGACTCTCACTCCTGTCACTGTTTTCACATTTGGTGTCCCACCAAATTTGTCAAATTCCCAGTAGCCTCCCTAATTAGGGCTGAACGTTTTCCTGGTGGGCCTAGTCCACCATTAAAATGGCACAACAAATAGGCCTGACTAGGAGGGGTCACAACTAAGAGTGAGTACAGAGTCTGGACCCTGTGATCCTTCATCTTGGTTAAGTCAGTGCCAGTAGTGATGGAGCTTTTACTCCTGCTATTTCATCCACTGAGTCTTCCCAGCCCATTTTAGAAGTGCCGTCATGGCTATGATAGTTCAATGGTTTGCAGTTGTTGTCAAATATGAGCCTAAACAGGTATCCAGACCTTAGGGAGGTTATACATTTAGAGCAGAATCTCTGACCCAGGCCTGGTCTGATACTAACAGTCTGGAATGAGCTTATCTTAAATCCAGCTAACTGGCTCCTTTATCTCACTGCTTTGCACTGTCTCTATGGCATGGACTTCAGCCAGGATTTTACCTAAACATGATGTTTTTAAGGGGAATCCTTTAAGACCTGGACCCAGTGAGGAAAGTCAGGCCTACCCTCATGTCCCTTTCACCATCCAATACATCTGTCCCCCTAGCTTGATCACAGCAAAGTTAGCCTTGCTTTTAAGGGCCAGATATCATGCTATATCTTGCTATATCTTGCTGCCTTTTCCCAGGAAATGTCCCCTCTGCGGGGCATTTCACACAGTAAAATGAAAATAACATGCTGCCCCCCAGCAGCTGCAGATGCACCCCATCCAAGGGGCCAAACATCAACTTCAATGGTGTGAGGGAACAGAGCGGAATTTGGGGCTCTGCTACGGGTCTGTCACATGTAGTATCCCCCCTGTTACAGGCCAAATGCTGAGCTCAGAAGCAGGGGCAGTGAAATATGTTTGTTTAAAAAAAGGGAAAAGCTAATAAGGGGTGAGAGTGATGGGAATCCCCAGAGGGGATGGGTTTGAATGGAAAGAATCACTCGGAGGCTACAGTGCTGGCACCAGTGTTAAGAAAGTAGACAGGCTAGATTGATGCCTATTCCTGTGGAGGGAAGGCAAGCAGGCTGCAGTAACTGAAGCCCTCTAAGCAGCCTTCATGCTGAAATATCAGATACGTAAAACTTCAATGACAGCTTTCACCATGGTAGGGAGAAGTTTGGGGGTGGGGGGAAGGCCAGGCACAGGCCAAGTACAAAAAGGCTTTGAACAGGCAGCTCGGTCAACATACCTCTGTTCCAACCTGTGGCACCCACAGCTACTCCCATTCTTGGTCATAGCATGCTGATGCAACGTGAGGATTTCCTATACGTGCAGACTAGCCAATTTTCCTATTTTTTGGCCTCCTTTATGTTCCAGGCCCACAAACAAGGTCTGTTTACTTCATTTCCATCCTGACGTGCAGTAATGGACACTTACATAGCGGCCATTGGATAGGAGATTGTATGAATGCATTAAGTCTGCTGTAGCATCTGAACCACTCTGTTACTAGACCCAGCATTGAGACCCCCAAAGATCTAATTAACTCCAACCATGTTGCTTTTTTCTTTTCCATTTTTTTCTTTTTGTGTGTGTGTGTGTTCATTTTTGAATCATTTACTCTGATCTTAGATGACTCCAGTGGCACTTAAAAATGTGTGACATTCCTCCCCTGCAGGAACAGAGTGAACTGGGTCTCATGGCCATAATCCATTTAGCATCAAGCTATTAAAATGAAGATATCTTTCAGCACTAGACCTGTTAATCGGGGGAATGTTTTCAGAGGGCTTTTGTGGGCTCTGTTAATTTTCAGTGCACTGAGGCACATGGAACCGAGCTGTGCATTAGGGAAGAATGTAAAAGGAATGAATCAAAGTGCACTGGAGAGAGCTGGGCCAGTTTCGTCTTCTGAGCTTGCTGTGTTCTATGATTCATTCATTATGCATTGGTCATAGCCCAGCA
Source organism: Alligator sinensis (assembly GCF_000455745.1). Lineage (NCBI taxonomy): Eukaryota > Metazoa > Chordata > Crocodylia > Alligatoridae > Alligator > Alligator sinensis. Next base: position 1,561,955 of record NW_005841956.1, read on the forward strand.
GATTTGATTTAGGCTTGCAGGCAACAATTTTTCTCCAGGACAGTTAAGTTTCAGTGATTTTGCTATACAGGTACATTGCATGGGCCTACACTATGACCCATGCATAGTATGTCTGTTGCAGAAATACCGATCAGCTAAACACATAGAAAAGCGAAAGGTGCAACACTGAGAATGAGGTAAGAACCCTTTCAGTTCTTGGTTTCTAGTCCATTCAACAGTCAATGGTCATCTACTCGGAGTGCATCAAAGACAGCTGCCAAAGACCACCAGCCAGAAGTGAGACCAAGGGGACAGACTGAACCTCTTCCACACATGCCATTAACCAAAAAAGACTTTTAATACCTTTGACTATTCCTCACCCCAGTAATTGTATGCCTCAAGCCAAAACCATTGTCTAAAAATGTCTTGCCACCTTACAGCTCTGTACCAATGTTGTTACCATGAGTAGAGTCTTACCTTTCTTCCTGTCATAGCATGCAGTTGGAATTTCTTAACCCCCTATGCCTCGAGCTAACATAGACTGCATAACTAACTACATATCTTAGATTGTGTTAACATACACCAACTATGTACCCATGTAGCTACCACATGTATGGTCCTATATTATCTTGCAACTCTACAAAGCCAAGTAAATAACCATGATTTTTAATATCTACTACTTTCAGAGCTCCTTCGTTTTGGAAATCCCTCCCTCTTGAAGCCTGTCAGAGCCCAACCCTGGCTATCCTTCAGAAGAAATGTAGGATCTTCCTACATGGGCAGGCATTTAGAAAACAAAGCTAGGCTGAGATATTGTTTAAGAAGTCTTTATTTGACACAGATAGTCTAGTTCTCTTTTGAGTTATTTTGTTTTTGTCTCACTCCTGTTTTATAAGGTATTCTGTCTTCCTACTGTATACCATGCACAGCCTTTGCTGGAAACGAAGGCATACAAATTGAATGAATGAATAAACAAACAAAAAAACAAATAAATAAATGACCTGTCCTAGAGCTGCTATTCTGTTCTGTTCAGATTCTTATAATATGCTTATCACTTTAGCATGGGAATAACTTCTGGCAGTACATTAAGTATTGTGACTATCCAACAGTAACGTGCTCATGATTCTTGCATCCTTTATTCCAGAAAAAAGTGTGTAGGGTAAGAGTTTATATATCTTTTTAAATATATGTGTTACTGTGTGTTTATGCTAAAGAAGGCAATATCAAAAATACATATCTTGCAGTTGGAGCTTTGTGACAGAACTTTGTTCCACAGTCCTGAACTGTCCTTCAGAAAACTTTCATCTTCTCCACAGAAAATTTCAGTTCGATGTCCTCAGCTGAACACAGACTGTTCCAGGTCTAAAATGCTACCTGCCCTTAGGTGAAGATGTGGTTGGTCCTTAGATAACCTCTCTGTGAACTTGCTCTTAAATGAGAGGATAGGCCTTAGGCTCATAATTGTTTCTCAAGCCAGGAAGGACATGGGCTAGATGCATGTCTTGTGTAGACACAATTGTAGGGTGTCCAGAATTCCTTGATAAATAAATGCACTGGCCTCTGGAAATGTAGGTGGGCTCTTTTTGGTGGACATAGGCAGAGTAGATCCAGGCTGTTGGAGGAAGCTTTGAAAACATGCATAGTCTTTTCCACGTAGGAAAATGACATTTCTCCATGACGCTTAATCCTTGGTTCAGATGCCCAGTTTGGCTACCATATGTAACAGTTTGCCTTCTAGATAATTCCTTGGCATTAAATCCAGCAGAAACTTCTCTTGGTAATACCACCTCTGCTAGGCTTCAAGGAACTTTTGTTCACCCTGTCTGTATCAGCCTATGTTTTGTACCATCAGTGCTCATGTTTCACCCTTTCCTCTTCAGCAGACACAGCATGGCAGCAAACTCAGGAAAGCTGTGTGATCAAGAGGAAGAAAGGACAATTTGGAAGCCAGTGTATCAATTGTTCTAGGCTAAAAAACAGGCATAGACTGAATAGCTCCTTGGATTGGACTACAGATGATCTGTGGAAATTCTCAGGAGGCAAGTAGGAAATGAGTTTTGCACTGGTGGCCTGTGGAAATTGCCCAGGGCAATGAATCCAGGGTAAGTCACCACTATTGCCAACAAAGTATCTGTGAGCTCCTTTATATGTCCTTTATTCTGTGACAGTTTGTAAATAAGCATAAAAGTGATGTCCAAGTCCCCAAGTCACCTCACGCAGGTGTCCACAGAACAATTTTGTTGTCTTTAAAGCAGTCAGCAGAAAGGTCAAGGACTAGCTGACTGTTCCTCAGGGGGAATTGCTCCAAATTCCGACTAAGGCATATGGACTGGGTAATGTGTAAGGTTAGCTGGTACCAGGGCTGCTCAAGTGCTATTGGTGTAAACAGAGAACTACTGTCTTCACAGCTGGCTGTCTGGCACAGTTTTTCAGCACTAAATCCACTTAAAAATACAAATAGCCAGTATGTTTTCTGGAAACCTCGAATGCCAGTTGAAAGGGAATCAACCAGAGTTCCACCTTTTCATTACAAAGTATTTGCAGACATCCACCAATGACCTAGAGCAACAACCCTCAGGTGTATCTCTGAGATCCTGATGGTTGCAGGAGACAGATGTGACAGTAAGCCAGCTAGAAACAGGATGTGTAATAATATCAATCCTAATTCTAAACATGCTCTGGAAAGCTCTAAACTTCCATACTCCTGCAAGGCAGCACTTCTGTGTGAGCATCTTTGATTTAAGCTCAGACAGACAGCAACTATTCAAAATAATCATGAATAATTAGTACAGCTCTCCTCCCAGTCTTCTGTACCCATAGGTTGTCTTTTAGAAATTGATGAGTTCTCCTAAATGAGTTCATCCTTATAAATTAATGAAAGCCTAACAAACTTATAAATTAGTTGTGTTACCTGTTTATTATCTATCTGTCTGTGTTTCTACAATGAGACTTGTTCTTAATTTGTGTAAGTTCTGTGCAAGGATTAGTACAAAAAAGTGATTCCTGTTCAGATGTACAGTTAGTTTTTATACCTGCCTCCAGGCCTGTTTATAGGTTGATATTTCCATGAATGTTATTCCGTGTCCTGACTTAACACCTGCCGAAAAATGAGTGCTCGGTTTTAAGAGACGGTGGATTTTCTTCTAATCTGTTTTTTTAAAGTAAGGAAATCACTGAAGTCTGAGTTAGGAATCTGAAAGTTGTCATCCTAATACAACGTTCTTTCTGACGAAACATTATAGAGCAAATGCATTAAGTCCTAAGAAATGTGGGGGATGATAATAAGGTAATGGAATCTTCATATCTGTAAGTGGGTGTGAAAAACACAGAGGAAATGTGCACTAAATAGGTGGAAGCAGGCATCCACCTGATTAGGAAATGGATCATGTCAGTGATGCTACTAAAAAAATGAGCAGTGTGTCTCACTGCCTTACAATCTGCCTAGGACCACAGAACTGAATGTGTGTAAGTGAAATCACCAGCAGCCAGGCACAAAAATACAGCAGTAGGCTCTGGCACTTGGAGGAAACACAGGTAATGGAAGGAGTCAGCTAGGAGAGGAGCAGGAAGAGCTTTTATATTTGTAGCCATGAATGCTGGGGAGTTAGCTATCACAAAAATGATAAAACTGAACCTGCAAAAGTGAACCTTTCTCGTGGCCAGGTCAGCATCAGGACATAATTATTTTCCACTTAGGGAACTTGGAAGGCTCAAGGGACAATATAAAAGCCTTTTACCAACTAGGCTGTTGGTTTAAATCCATCTAGGAGAAATAACTGAAACCTGTTCCCATCTGGTGACTATTCAATCACCTAAATGTAGACAGAGAAGTAAACAAAACAGCCCTGAAATTGGGATCTGAAATTTTTTGGCTTTGGGCAAAACATTGGCAGAGTCCAAGTCCAGACTGAGGGAACATGTTTCTACATCACTTACCACCATGGGTACCAGTGAGCATTTCTATTAAAAAGGCCATTGGATTTCCTTCTAGTTGGTAGAAGGAGCTCTCTCTGGATTGGGTCCAAACAAAGAAAACACTGCTCCTCATCTCCAGCATGTATTTCAGATACATACAAAAATAACAAATAACTAATTGTAATATTTTGTATATTTATGAAACAGTCTTTCCTCTACAACAATGTGGAACAAACTCAAGGGGGAGAGATGTATGTGTTTGTGTGTGATAGAGAGAGAGAGAGAGAGATCTCCACCACACTCAAAAGGGGTATTGCTCCTATTTTACCTTGGTTGTCATTTCAGACAAGTACAATTTTTGTGGGGAACTAAGATGTTGTTTTTGGCTCATCCTGTGCTGTCACCATCCTAAGTAAAGCTGGGGAAAAGTTTCAAGCCCTTCTTGGGACTGTAGAGTGAGCTGCATGTTTCATAGTTTCATAGTTGGTAGGGTCGGAAGGAACCTAAGCAGATCATCAAGTCTGACCCCTGCCATGGGCAGGAAAGGATGCTGGGGTCAAACGACCCTGGCTAGGTGATTGTCTAGCCTCCTTTTGAAGACCCCCAGGGTAGGGGCGAGCACCATTTCCCTTGGAAGCTGGTTCCAGATCCTAGCTGCCCTGACTGTGAAGTAGTGCTTCCTGGTATCTCGCCTGAACCTACTCTCAGTCAACTTATGGCCGTTATTCCTTGTTACTCCCGGTAGTGCTCAGGGGAACAGGGACTTTCCCATTGCCTGCTGGTCCCCCTTGGCAAGTTTATAGGCAGCCACCAGATCCCCTCTCAGCCTTCTCTTGTGGAGGCTGAACAGATTCAGGTCCCGTAGCCTCTCCTCATAGGGCCTGCCCTCGCCCGATAGGGCCTGCCCTCCTGCCCCTTGATCATGTGAGTGGCCCTCCTCTGGACCCTCTCGATGCTGGCCACATCCCTCCTGAAGCGCAACGCCTAGAACTGGACGCAGTACTCCAACTGTGGCCTGACCAATGTTGCATAGAGATCACCTCCTTGGACCTGCTCACGTTGCATCTATGGATGCAGGGCAAGGTGTCGTTAGCTGTCCTGACTGCATCCCTACATTGGCAGTCCACGTTCATCTTGGAATCAATGATGACTCCAAGATCCTTTTCTGCCTCTGTGCTGACGAGAAGGGGGTTCCCCAGCCTGTAGGTATGCTGGTGGTTCGTCCTCCCCAGGTGCAGTACCTTGCATTTGTCCATGTTCAAACCGATCCTATTCTCATCCGCCCACCTCTGTAACCTGTCCAGATCTAGTTTTAGCCTGTCCCTCTCCTCCAGCGTGCCCACTTCTCCCCACATCTTAGTGTCATTTGCAAACTTGAATAAGGTGCTTTTCCCCCCCTCGTCCAAGTCACTGATGAAGATGTTGAACAGTGCAGGCCCAAGGACCAAGCCCTGGGGAACCCCACTGCCCACATCCCTCCAGGTCGAATGAGACCCGTCCACCACCACCCTCTGGGTGCGGCCCTCCAGTCGATTAGTGACCCATCTGACCGTGTAGGCATCAACACCACTGTCTCCTAGTTTCTTACTGAGAATGGGGTGAGAGACCGTGTCGAAGGCCTTCCTGAAGTCCAGAAAGACTATGTCCACTGCAACTCCTGCATCCAAGGACTTGGTGACCTGGTCGTAGAAGGCCACCAGGTTGGTTTGACAAGACCTTTGTTTGACCTCCCTTCAGTACTGTGCCACATGGGGAACCTCAAGCCTTATGGGCTATGGGTCCTCTTTCCTCTCTTTTTTGAAAATGGGGACCACATTGGCCCTTTTCCAGTCCTCCAGCACCTCGCCAGAGCACCACGAGTGCTTGTAAAGCTGTGCTAGGGGTCCCGTAATGACCTCTGCCAATTCCCTCAGCACTCTGGGGTGGAGGTGGTTGGGACCTGCTGATTTGAACATGTCCAGTCCCTCCAGAAGTTCCCTGACTAGGTCCTCCCTGATCCTGGGCCTGGCTGCGCCTCCCCTGGGTCCATTCGGGATCCCAGTGGGGAGGATGTTCCTGTCCCCGCTCAGAAAAATGGAAGCAAAAAATCTGTTAAAGAAGTTAGCTTTGTCGTCGGGTGCTACCACCAGATTTCCAAGTGTGTCCTGCAGAGGCTCCACGTTACCTGGTACCTTCTTTTTACCTCCTATGTATTTAAAAAAGGACTTCTTGTTATCCTTGATCTGGGTCGCTAGTCCCAGTTCCATCTCTGCCTTAGCCTGCCAAACAGCCCTCCTACAATCTCGAGCAATGGAGGTGTAATCCTCCTTGGTGATGGCCCCTCCCTTCCATTGAGTGTACACCTCCCTTTTGGCTTTGAGACATTTCTGGATGCTTTTGGTGAGCCATGGGGGCTTCTGAGCACTCTTGCCCCCTTTGATCCACGTGGGGATTGTCACCCTTTGGGCTTGGAGGATCGTCTCCTTAAGAAACCGCTCCCTTACTTAAACTACAGAATTGAGAGAGTCTCACAGTCGAGCTAATTAGTTGGAGCCAAACAGGAGCTGAAGAGAGGTTGCTTACTGCTCCGCAAATACATTTTATTATTAGTTCTTCTCATTCATTGTATGCCTATATTTCTTGAACCTGGAGATCACTACAAAGTACTCTGGTTCTTCTGTGATCAAATCTTGTTGCAGACCTATGCAGGAAAGGGCCCAGAGAGGGGGGAAGGTTGTATCTGGAAGGAAAGGGGAAAAGCAAATTCTGCCTGGAACAGCACAGTAGGCCTGTGGAGAAGCAAGGGGCTTTTATTGAAACAAAGCTCCCTGAAAACTAGCTAATGCAGCAAGGCTGGCTGTAAATGGGGAGGGAGCACCCCCTCCCCCTTCCACGCAGAATTTGCACATGAAGGGCAGAGCGCGGCACACTGCTCAGAGCACCCAGATGTGGATGCCTTTGTGTGTCACAGCCTAACAGTGTGTATCTGAAATGTGCAGCTGATTTGCAGGAAGCCAAGGGGGAGGAGGGGGGATCACTTTTTCCCCACTTTTTACTTTACATGGGATGGGTGAACCTATGAAATTTGATTTGGGGTTTTAACTAGTGGAGAAAGCTTGTGGCACTGTTGGAAGGGACTTCAATAGCTGGCATGTCTACAATTCTGCCCTCTGCCTCCCTTCCCCCCCAGCCACAAGAGAGAGCGAGAGAATGCATGAAGCTATGAAGCTGAGGTTATGGAAAATGCTCTTTGTCAAAGGCAAAGAAGAGATTTTCATGCATTCTATGTACATTCCTTCTGGGCTCACTCTTTTGTATTTAAAAATCTCCCGGTAACTCTCTTTGAGTCTGTCTGCCATTCACATTCTCTTTTCTTTGGGTCAGTTTTTCTCATTTTGGCATCTTTTCCTTTCATGTGCCTGTTTCTCTCTCCTGCCCCTCTGTAGTTCTTCCTCATGCTCAGTTTGTGTGTCAAATGCTTCAGCCCTGGTACTAAACAGAACAGCTGCTGATAGCTGTCAGGTGGATAGCTCCACCTGTCACACCTGAGCAGATAGGAAATATTTTAAAGCTAGGTTGGTAAGTAAGAACCAGTAAAAGTTTGGAAAAGTTCTGATTTACTTTGCATCCATATTGAAATATTGCACCTTAAGGTGGAAAGTGGTTTATATATCATTATATATCAGTAATGCCTGGAGGAACCAACTGAAATTCAGGTCCCACTGCACTAGGTACAAATATATAGTGAGAGAGAGTGCCTGTCCCAAATACACAAGCCACCAGGTGAGATGTGATTAGAGGCACAGAGAGGTGAAGTCAATTGCCTTCTAGTTACACAGCAAGTCAAGGACAGAGATATGAATAGAAATCCCGTTCTTATATAAGCTATATTGCCTCCTGAAGGAATAGTAAACCTTTTCACTCCAGGATTTTGTGATCACCACAGATCTTGATTTTCTCTGATTAAAAAAAAATACCCAATTTTTAAATTAAAACAGTAATCCACATTTTTCTGTGATTAAAATGAAACACTGCTAATATATATATAGATATACAGTGGTGTTCCATTTTAATCACAGAAAAATGTGGATTTGGGGTTACTTTTTTTAATCTAAAAATTGGGGAATTTTTTTATCAGAGAAAACCAGGATCCCTGGTGATCAGTGTCTCTGACTAGTCTACATGGTGAGAGACAGAAAATCCTGTAATCCCTCTAATGTTTATTTGTGAAACTAGGAATCACTCCCAGTTTTACTTCTTTCTGTATAATATATAGAATGGGAAGAAAACAATCCAGCAAAACATTTTTCATTCAAAAATTGTCATTGACCTAAAATCTTTCACCAGGAATACATTGCTTTCAATAAAGTTTTCTTTTGAAAATAAGAAAAAGAAAGAACATGTCAATAGCCTTATCAGGATGGAACTTTTTTTTTTCATTTCAAAATGACTTTTCATTTCCAAATAGTTTAAAATTCTAACTCAGAACTTAGCATTTTGACATAACTAAAACATAGCATTTTAAGCAACCCCAAGCTAATATATGTATTTTTAAACTCCTTTTCCCATAGGTCCAGAATGATCCAGTGCTTTGCAGCTGAGGAAGCTATTGCTGTCACTCAGAATTACGGAGTATGCAAACTGACCTGGGAACTCTCAGGTAAAGACTTTCTAGGCAGTGTTTCCAGTCCGTCTCTGTTCTGGTGGCCTGTTATTGATCCCAGTTCTTACTTTTCAGAGCTCCCATACTATCTGCATATACCTAACTACCGGCAAATGCTCTCAATTCTAGTGTTTTAGCAGGGTTCAACTCCAGGTACTCAAGGTCCCTGAAGGAAAAAAAGTGCCTTTCCCGTTGAAACAAATATTCCACTCCAAGCTTAGCACCACTTTACAGGGTTTCTAGTTAGGGTTCCAAATATTTGAGCAATTGTGCAAAATGTCCCCTTTCCTTCAGGATGTCCATTACCCACTTTCCTGGAAAGAGGACCTGAAAGGTCATCCCCTTCCAGCATGAGGGTGGAGAAGAAGGAAATCATTACTTTTCCTTTAACTCTTATCATTTTGCAAATATTGAAGAACCGTCTCTAACCCTCACCTTTCCAGGCTATGTTACCTTGTTTATAGAAGCCTCTTTTCTTATACATGGTAAATGCTGGCCATGACTCATCCTTCGATGCCACTCTGTAGACATTAACAGTATCACTGGCGGTGAAATACTGTCTGGGTGGCAACCTAGCATCACTCATGATATATGACAGCCTCCAAAGCGCAATGTTGAAAGATAAATTGCTTCACTGGCTGAAAAAAAAATTGGACTTCAGAGAGCCCTGGAAGATTCTTGGTAAAGAACAAAACTCTACCAGTTCCCCAGGTAATGGGAGATAGAGGCAGAGGATAGGACTGGACAAGCTAGACTCAAGTCAGCCTTTTTCATTCATTCACTGATTCAGTTTCATTTGCTCAGGTGTTTGCATAGCTCTGGAAAAACATTCTATTGATTAAATTGTGCTCCTTTCATGACTGCCACAGAGCGCACCCAATTCATAGATCCTACACAGACAGAGACAACTCATTTATTTATTAAATCCCCTGCAACAATAAGAAGAGAAACTGGTATTACAGTGAAATTTCCCACTTCGTTATCAATTGTTTTTAGGCAGGTTACATTTTAGTCGAGACTTCTTGGAGCAGTCGTGCTTTAACAAAGCTAAAAGCCACTCATACCCTGTGAAAGCAGAGTAAATATTTCAGCATTTAGAGGACTCTTCTCTGTGCTTCAAAGCTTTGGGGGGAGAATACATTTTAATAATTGTACTTCATAATAATGAATTTGAATATATTTTGAAAAATAAAAAAAGATTCTAGAATAAACATACAGCTAATATGCCCCCTGGTCCCACATGGAAGCTGGAGAAATAATGGCATATGGCAGGCATATGATCTGTTTGTGAATGCTGCATGCTAACTCATAGCCTGTCTCCATCTACTACTCCTTTCACTTCCCCACAGGTGCCAGTAGTGTGTTTGCTGGTTGTCTGGTCTCAGGAGGATTTGTTTCTCATGTCACTGCAGTCCTGTGGCGTGTTCATCACTGATATACTACTCTTATGTGTAGTGGGTTGTTAAGACAGTGCCATCCTTTGAAAGAATTTTTTGCTGTATATCTCTTATATATCCTCCTACTGGCTGTGTTTGTGGAGAGGATAGGGATTAAAGTAGTTGCAAAGAAATTCCAGCTCTGTTAGTACCCCTGGTGTCATTCAGGAATAGTCCTCTCTCCTTTTCCGGGTGCCACCATCTCATTCTGACACCAGTTTGGCTCTCCTACCAAATGGTAGCAGATGTCAAGAGTCTTGAAGGGGATAGAAACCTCTGACATGATATTTGGGTATATTCAGAAGGAGCTGCTTTATTTATTAGCCTGCATTTGTGCAGAGGGTAGACCAAGATCATATAATCCTAGGGGTCCCTTCCAACCCTATCATTCAGTGATTTATTCAAATACAGCACTGCTGATGTGAGATGATCAAACAGCATGCAAAGAATCCCTTCTCCCAGGAAGCTCATCCCAACAACTCTGCTCAATTTCCTGGGAGCAATTCTTCTCCAGGGATTGACTCAACTTAAAGCCCAAGGCAGAGAGCAAAATTTCCTGCTGTTCACACAGCTGCTTCTCTCCAGAGGGTGCTTCCACACTACACCCTGCAAAACCCCATATTAGCAGCTCCACAGCATGTCTTCCTATGGGTCAAAAAGCAGAGCAGATGGTGATGTGCAGTACTCCAGGTCTGTCAGCTGGTGTAACTTGCCTGCCTGCACTGGCTCCGAGAGGTATCTAAATGGCCCCAGAGCGGTGGCTTCATTAAGCAACTGAGAAATGGTCAATCTTTAAGATTCCAGCAGAACAGGAGGCAGATCAAATTTAATGCCAAAGGTATTTTCAGCCTACTTCCAGTGGCTGGGACTGTTGAATCATCAGTATGAGGATGATCCACAGATCAAGGTCTCTTGTTACATCCGATACAGAAGGTGAACAGCCTTTTCATTCCCAGAGCCTGGGTTGAGAGCAAGCTGAGCTAGGCTCCATCCAGACCAGATGGTCTGGCTGATTTGAGCAAGCATCTAGAACTTAAATGGCATCTTCTCTTAAGGCTGAGTGGCTCTTCTCAGTCCTCACCAACAGCTTTCACAGTTCACTGCCATCACAGGCATACCTGGATCCAAGATTGTTCTTACAGCCCTCAGGAAACAGAGAGGCAAATCCCATCTGGATTTATTGTGATGGCTGAAGCAAATTTGTGTTGTTGTAGGGATGGGAGCACAGATGCATCAGTCTGCCCCTGAGGGGGGCTCAGGAGCTATATGGGATGGAGGAAGTTTGGCTTGTGTAGCTTAATGAAGCAGGACAAAGTACATGATGATTCCAAAGACAACACTGGCGTCTGACTCTGTCCCAGGTACAATCACAGTTGATACAGATCTTTAAAAAACCTCCATGGTTTGGGTTTAAGCAAGCTGAGAGCCCAAATCTGTTGATTTTAGGCTCAGTATAAAATTTCTCTGTTCTCAAGGGAGCTTTGCCTAAGGTTTTCAGGACAGAAGATATTGATGTTATATCCAATAGCATAATCTCAGGGTGAAGTCTTCTATTTGCAGTTAACGCTAATTAACAAATTTAATGCTTCTTTTAGCTTTTGTCACTGGCCCAGAGAGGATAGGGCAGTCACACATGTTAGAGCTGAAAAATCAAATCAAATCGAGTGTGTATGTAGAAAATGCTGGTGACTAACTAGGATCACCACCCTAGACTGGGAAGGATAAGAAAACACTGAGGAGGTTCTAAATGCAGGGGAGTGGGCATGAGGGAGGACAGGTTTCAGTGGAAACACTAGCGCAGGCAAGCAGGATATTCTGGGAGGGTTTGAAAATAGGTAGAGGCAGAGCAGATTGGCTGCCTGTTGGCATCTGTTGAAAATTATCATAAAATCTTTAAAGCAAATAAAGTTTGTTTAAATTGAAAAAGGTATTATTTGGTGCTTTCCATAAGGAGAGGTTTAGCCAGCATGATCTATTCCCTCTTAAAAATGTCACGAAACATTTATACAGCTGCTCTGCTAGCATTAGTTCAGGACCAGTCATGACTGGGGATCTCCCTATTTTTGACAGGTACTGGATGTGAGATGCCGGTGTCAGTCCAGTTCCTAGTGAGCAGTTGTGCATGGTGAAAAAGCCTTCAGCACAAATGTTGCTGACCAGCCCCTTTGTTTGTAGTCTCAGCAGAGAGGCTAAGGAGTGAAATGGTCCTAGAGATTGAACTCCCTTCACAGTGCTAAGGGTGGCCAACCAGGGTGCTGAGGCACAGTCACCCAGATCCTCTAGTGACAGGTACATTGTGTTGTAGGCATGTAGGCAGGTATGGCTGGAGCACTCAGGCAGCATGAGAATGATGCCCAAATGTGCTCCCAGTTTCCCCGCAAAAGTGGTGACCAGACTCCAAGCAGCCTCCATCTCACCTAGTCCCCTTAGCACTTAGAGGCAGAACTAATCCTCTTGAGCACACAGGTTCACCTGGTGAATGATGATGGGACTAAAAGCCTAAAGGAAATATCTCAGGGAGACTGGCAAAACATTTGGATATTCCTCATTCCCTGCTGATTGGCTGTCTCCTCTGGTTTTTCCCCATCCCTATCTCACAGTCCCACCTGTGCAGCCCTCAGCAATCCTCTGTTCTTCTCAATGCCACTTCCTTTCCCCTTTCTCTTATGAGAGTCCTGTCCCTTCAAATGAAGACTTGAAACTCTGTGGCATGCTGTATCTGGTCATGGGCTCCCTTGTTTCCTAATCATTTTTTGTCCCTGCCCCCCATTTTTTCAAGCTATATGTTGTCCCACCCAGGGACTGTCCTTCTGGTGTGGGCAGGGTCCAACACACATGGGTGCCACTGCTACATAAATAACAATGAAAATGGAAGTTTCTGTGGAGAACTGGTATAATCATGAACAGGCATGTGATTTGGGTCTTCCCCATCACTGGTCCCAGCAACTGTAACTGCCTGCTACTTTCTCACAGCAGAAGGCTCTCTTCCCTAGCTATGTTCATTGTCTTTGCATTTGCTAGGGTGGGTTTTTTTGAAGTTTTTTGGACCTACATAAGGGGCCCTATCACCTTGCAAGGACAGAACCCTCATCTCAGTGTTTCATATCTTCCTCTGACAGATCACTCTAAGGCTTTCACAAGTGACTTGGGCATGTTGATCATGGCAGCCGTCCCAGACAAATGCATCCAGGGATGATTTTCCTTTCAGGGCAAGTGTGTCTTTTGTTCTCCAGAAGGCAAACTTAGTAGGAGACCCACCTGAAGGAGGTTGTGCAACAATGAGCCACAGCCTGAAGGCAAGAACCCTGCAGGTAAAGCTTCCCGATGGAGGATATGCCTCAGTTACAGTAGTTCTTCTGTATGTGCATTAGTTCTTTGCTTGCTTTTATCCTCCCAGTTTTTCTGGCAAGCTTTGAACACACATAATGACTTGGAAGGTACAGTAAAGGTTCTGGCACCAGTGGAGTACAGCAGGAACAGAGCCAAGACACCAGGCTGCACAGTGGTTTCATCCCATTTGCAAACTATAAGGCTGCCTTTGAGCAGAGGGGGGGCAGTGCAAAGGAACATGTGCTAAACATCATGTTGGGAAGCTTAGCACATTAAGAGGAACAGCGTGCTGGCTACAGACAAATGGAAATGGTTTGTGATTTGTTATAGGAAAAGGGGAGGTAAGAAACAGTCTCTTTTGATTTAAAGTTGAGTGAATAGCCTTGGCAGAGCAGGTACGATGGTCTTCTCCAGAAATTTTCAGCCAAGCAGGTTTTGGAATGGCATAAATCAGAGCCTTTACCAGAACCTCTACAGCCTTGGAGGAGATCTTCCCAGTATTTGAGAGCTCACACAGAAAGAGGGGGGACAGGCATGTAACAGTTACATGGGGAAAGAGTTAATGCGAAAATAAAACCAAAAGATAAATGTGTTTAGCTCTTCCACTGTGAAAAGTGTCTCTTAATCTCCTGACCTGGCATTGGGCTGTGCAGCTCCCAAATAGCACATCTGTAATAACGCTATATACCAGTCAAAGAGGTTACTGCCACTTTTAACTCCAAGACAAATGAAAAACCAAGCTGTCAGAGATTATTTACCCATAATGCTGTGTCACTTCCTTTTATGCTCATAATATTTGGTGCAATGTAGCAGATCTGGGTTGATCTGTCTACTCTAAATACCAAATACCAGAAAGCTTGAAAGACCTAATCTATCACCACACTATTTGGGACAGTAAAACAGATGGAAGAGTAAACCTCATTGCTGTGCTCATGGGTGCTGAGTGATGGGATCATCTGGTCAGAGCCCATGGGAATTACCGGGAAGGTTCAAAGCTTTGGTTCAAAACTGAGATTTCCTCTTCAAAGAATTCCTTTCTGTCCCTCAACTTCACAGCCTAACAGCTACACAAGATTGAGCAAGTAGAACAAAGGGACAACAGGCCAGAGTCTGATGACAAGTCCGAGATGTATTGTAGAAATGGTACAGTTCTCAGCTGCCTCAAAGGCTTACGGGCTAGGCATCCAGAAGTCAAGGCACCACATATCAAGGGTCACTTTTGAAAATTCTGATCTAAGGCATTAAAAAACCTTCAGCATTTTAGACCTAGTAAAGAAACCAAAGAAGCCAAAGTACGAGAAAGCTCTGTACTGCACATGGGCATGTAGCAAAGGACCCGGTGACAGGACCTAAGTGGCCTTCAAACCATACCTGATGCACTCCATCTGTCAGTTGGTGAGTGAGTTCAGTCTGTTAAATGATCATAAAGGATACTGGCAGCTCCCTAAGAGATCACAGGCACTCATGTTGCATGAGAAGGTGAGTTAGAAAGTTGTATCACCCAGGGCTCCACACTTCAAGAGGGATGTGGATACCTGGAGAGGGTCCAGAGAAGGGCCACTCGTATGGTTAAGGGCTTGCAGGCCAAGCCCTATGAGGAGAGACTAGGGCACCTGGACTTCTTCAGCCTCCGCAAAAGAAGGTTGAGAGGCGACCTTGTGGCTGCCTATAAATTCATCACGGGGGCACAGAAGGGAATTGGTGAGTATTTATTCACCAAGGTGCCCCTGGGGGTGACAATAAATAATGGGCACAAGCTAGCAGAGAGCAGATTTAGTCTGGACATTAGGAAGAACTTCTTCACAGTTCGAGTGGCCAAGGTCTGGAACGGGCTCCCAAGGGAGGTGGTGCTCTCCCCTACCCTGGGGGTCTTCAAGAGGAGGTTAGATAGGCATCTGGCTGGAGTCATCTGAACCCAGCGCTCTTTCCTGCCTATGCAGGGGGTCGGACTTGATGATCTATTGAGGTCCCTTCCGACCCTAACATCTATGAATTTTCAGAGTTGCATCCTAATCCAAACTTCCCTAAAGGTTTGGCAGATTCTTATCTGGTGTCACATGCTGGCTCCATCTGCAGTTCTTCAGTGTGTCTGTGCAATTTCCTGAGAGAGCTTTCCTCAAGTGATTTATAGCTCCATCCTTCACACCACCAGCAGAAGTAACAGACATACAACACGGCTCCCATCTTGTTCTGTCATGTCATTGATAAAATATCCAGCAATATCTGATTGGCTGTCAGCCTGCCCAGTCATCCATTCCAGCTGCTCAGATCAGGGGTAGTGCACCACATGTACACTACCATCATTTAACAACACCCGCAGCAATAATGATGATGATGATAAAACAAAGAGGAACACAAGACTAGGAGGGACCATCAAGTCGTCAGTGATTACAGGTGTCCATATAATGAACAATCAGCAAAAAAGAGTCATGTGAATATCTGCTCTGGTCCTTACCTCACATCCTAGTCACAAAACACCCATGAACGAACAACCAACCCCTACTCACAAAAAGAGAGCAGAGAAGATGTAAGTGACAAAAGAGATATACTTGAGATACTCGGTACTTCCTGTCCTATATAGTTATATAGTTAACCAGGGATCCTGTTCCACCCAAGTTTGCTGCATATCACTGGTTGGTAAAACAATTCCTTCATATAGCTTGTATATATCTGACTTCAGGTTACTAAAGTACCTAACACAATGAAAACACAATCTATGTTGCCAATACTGCAACAGTTTGCTAATAAATAGTAATATTTAACATTATATTAAATGCACAAGTACAGCCTGTATTTGTATGGAGAGGATAAGGAAGGCAAGGGTGGTGACTGAGATCAGGTTGGTAACTGAAGTTAAGGACAATAAGAAGTCTTTCTTTAGGTATATAGGGAGCAGGAGGAAGACCAAGTGAAATGGGAAGCCCTTGCAGAATGGGATGGGACAGCTGGTAACAGATAGGAGAAAACTGAACTCTTTAATGAGTACTTTGTATCAGTGTTTCTGCATACAAATGGTGGTCGCCAGCCTGGTCAGATACTGAATGGATTGGCTGGGGTGGGAAATTGCTAACTGAACTGGTGAGGGAGCACTTAGAGCGGCTGAATGTCTTCAAGTTGGCACAACTGGATGGACTACACCCAAGAGTGCTGAGGGAATTGACTGGAGTCATTGTAGGACCATTGAAGAAGGTATTTGAAGATGTGTAGTGCCTGGGAGAGGTCCCAGAAGACTGGAAAAGGGCCAGTGTGATGCCAGTCTTTAAGAAGGGGAGGAGGGAAACTATAGGCTGGTTAGTTTGACCTTGATACCTGGTGAAATTCTGGCAAAAATTATCAAGAAGTCCATTTATCAGAGACTGGCAGAAGGCATGATGCTGAAGGGTAGCCAACATGGTTTAGTTGTGGGTAAGTCATGTCTGACCAACCCCGTCTCCTTCCATGATCACAAAATGAGCCGCTTAGATGTGGAAGATTTGGTTGATGTCATATACTTGAATTTTAAAAAGGCCTTCGATATGGTGTCCCATGACGGTCTTATAAAAAAACTGGGCGATTGTGGGCTGGCAGAGTCCACAATCACGTGAGTTGGGAACTGGCTAAGGGGTCAGCACCAGAGAGTGTTAGTGTATAGGTCTGTATTGTCTTGGTGGGAAGTGGCCAGTGGTGTCCTACAGGGTTTGGTTCTTGACCCAGTGTTATTTAACATCTTTATCAACAATTTAAGTGAGGATGTGGAAAGCGCTAGCCAAGTTTGTGGGTGATACTACATTATGGGGAAAAGCGACCATGCTAGGGGATAGGATATGGATCCAAGCAGACCTGGACAAGCTGGAAAGGCAGGTAGAGTGGAACCAGAAGCAGTTCAATAAGGATAAATGCAGAGTGCTTCATCTGGGGAGAAATAACCAGCAACATGAATATAGGTTAGGAGGAGATTCCTGGCCAGCATCATGGCTGAAAAGGGACCTCAGGGTTATGGTTGATCCCAGGATGAACATGAGCTGCCAAAGCGATGCTGTAGTCAACAGACCTAATAGTATACTGGGATGCATTAGCCAATGCATCGCAAGCAGGGCTAAGGAAGTGATACTTCCTCTCTACTTGGCATTGGTGAGACCCGAGCTGGAGCACTGTGTCCAGTACTGGGCACCGCATGTCAAAAAAGATGTGGAAAATCTTGAAAGGGTCTAGAGAAGGGCCACAAGAGTGATTAAGGGCCTGGAGGACAAACCTGATAAGAAAAGACTAAGGGATCTGGGACTGTATAGCCTGGGGAAAAGAAGACTGTGGTGGGATTTGGTGGCTGTCTATAAGTATGTCTGGTGTGAATATCAGGAGCTGGGAGAAAAACTGTTCATTAGAGCATCCCAGGGAGAACAAGGAACAATGGCCATAAACTGTTAGAGGCTGGTTTCAGGTTGGATGCAAGGAAGAGCTTCTTTACAGTAGTAAGGGTGACCAGCATCTGGACTAGACTTCCCAAGGAGGTGGTGCAGTCCCAGTCTTGGAAGTCTTCAGGAGAAGACTGGACACACACCTTGCTGGGATCATTTGATCTCAGCAGTATTTGTGCCAAGAGCAGGGGTGTTGGACTCAATGACCTTTCGAGCTCCCTTCCAGCCCTTAATTTCTATGATTCTCTGATTTAATGGGTACATTAAAAACAAAAAAAAGTCATATCCAACAAATAAAAAACAGTGCTTCCCCTTGTAACCTCACTAGGTGAGAACCCACAGCTGTAACGTCATAGCCAGTGCCATGAATTTTAAACTCAAAAACAACCTCACACTGCTTTAGCATCATTTTATCCAATAAGCTTCTGCTTCCTCATCACTGGTGAGATCACAGATCAAACTTTTTTTCCTTCCATCACCAATTGCCACCAGTACGCTATTTTGCAGTGAAACCATGGGTTTATTTGTCTTAAAGAACCCTGATTTCCACCCATTTTCCTTCTTTTAAGTTTCCAATTTCTTTCTTTCTTTTCTGACAGAAACAGTAACCCTGCAGGAGGGCCATGGCAGAGGGAGATTTTTGTATATGGTTTTAATAAAAACATAGAGGGTCTGTTGTTGTTAAAATGTTGTGTGATCCATTAACTATATTAAATATAACACAGAGAAACTGTGAATAAAGCTAGGGGGGACCATGATGTCACAAAAACCAGATGAACTGCTGCTGCTGCTTGTTCTTCCTAGTTACAGAGGGCCATAGATCTTTGTACTTCATGGTACTCTTAGAAGGCTGTTCTCAGAGTCATATGCTATATTATGTAAACGCATATCCACATGCAAAAACGTTAGTGCCTTCACACGTGTGTAGACCTATATTTACGTTTCATGGTCTCAGATCTGAAAGTTGAAAGATGCCATAAGACCATCTTGTCTGACCTCCCATGTAACACCCTAGCATATATCCTTCTGTCCAGCACATGGATGTAAATGAGTGCACAAACATGTGCATGCAAGGTTCTTTGTATAAATCTGATATCTTTTATTAGACCAACTAAAATTGTTGGAAAATGTTTTCTTTGCAAGCGTTTGGGTACAAACACCCTTCATCAGGCTGAGGAAACATCTGCAGCTGGCCTGTGCTTTTCCTGGATGGAAAAGAATAGAAGCCAGAGGCCAGTATGCGAGAATGTCAGTCAGTGAAAATACAATTTGAGGCAGTCAATAGATGAGAAACTGGAGTGGGGGGGAATGTAGACCCTGGTGCTAAGAATATAGCTGGTAAATAGTAAAGAGGTTACCTGGGGTATCAGATGTTAGGCAGGTTATAATGTGTCATAAATCCAATGTCTATATTTAGTCTATGTGCATGTATCTAAATAAATGAATGTTTGATGGTCTGAACTAGGCTGTAGAGCAGGGGTAGGCAACGTTTTTGGTTGGTGTGCTGAAAAAAAACGCAATGTCTACCTTGGAAGGTGCCGGAGTGCCGGCATGCCAGAAAAACAAAATGGGGGGCGGTACATGGCAGGGCACACAACATATTAGTATATTTAATAATCATAAATGTTGCCTTTGTTGTTCTGTATTCCTTTTTTGTTAAGCATGTTGCAGTGAAAGAGAGAAAAAAAAAGAAATAAGAGAAAGAGGAGAGAGAAAGAGAAAGAGGGAAAGAAAAAGAAAAAGGAGAGCAGAGAGAGAACCAGACACATACAATACACACAGAGAGCCAGACACACACACACACACAACCAGAACACACCCAGAACAGACACATGCACACACACATCCAGAACCAGACACATGTGTGCACACACAGACACACAGAACCAGAAGCAGACAAACACATGGAACCAGATGTGCAGGCACACGGAGCCAGGCTCCTGGGGCACCAGACAAAGTCTGACCCAATAATGCCCTGGGCCCACTGTAGCCCCTGTGCTTCCCTGGGGAGCCAGCACCCGGGCCCTGAAGCAGCGCAGCCCTCCCTCTGTCTGCCCCAAGGTGCACATGTAGTCGCCACCAGCATGGAGCTGATGCTGGAGCTGTGGAGCCTGGTACTGCTGTTTGCAGCCTGCCAGCTGCTTGCTGAAGCCTCTTTCATCCAGGAAGAGCACAAACAGCTGCACCGGGCTCTGGAGCCCAGTCATCAGCTCTGTGCTGGGACTGGGGGAGAGACCGGGGTTGCACTGCCTCAGTCCCCTACCCCACCGCCCGCTCTGAGGCGCAGGTGCACATGCCAGGACCAAGCTGATGCCAGAGCCCGGCACAGCCTTTTTCAGCCTGCCTGCTCTAACTAGCCCTGGCTCTGAGTAGCTGCTGCCAACCACGGAGCCCAGGCTGCTTGCAGCAGGGCTTGCAGCTTCCTGTGCGGGCCGGGCGCGAGCCGGGCCCTTTTTCGTGCTGCATGCGGGCTGTGGCCAGCCGCCCGGGCATGCGGGGTCAGAGGAGACCGTGCGGCGGCAAGGCAGTGCCAAGCAAAATGGCCTCATGTGCCAGGGGTTGCCGACCCCTGCCCTAGAGTCAGTGACTGTGGATGCTCTGTCCTCACTCCTCATTGCAAAATTCGTCACTTGTCAGTTCCAGCAAGTGATGGCCCTGTGTGACTGAACCCTGCTGTGCCCCCAAATTTGGATCCAGTTTTCACAGCTCAAGTCACATGGGGGCCAAACTAGAGCTCCAAATCTGGAGCCTCATTATTTCGTTATTACCGAGGTTCAATCCAGATCCCAGTCTCAGGCCAAATTTTCCAGTTGTGACAGCACAGAGGGACCTCAACAGGGGAAAAGATAACCAGTGGAGGATTCTTCTTGGAACGGGGACCTCTCTGCTGGGGAAAGCCAGCAAACATGCCACCCTATACCAACCCCTTTCCTCCCTGAAAAGGAGGAAGAGTGCATGGCAGAGGATTCCAGGGGACATGTTGGAAAGGAGCCTGACCTTCCACAAGTGAAAGGTCCATTATGGCCAGCAGCAGAAATTAAAATAAGTCTCTGCGTTTCTAAGAACCCTGCTTCCTTCCTTCTTCCCCTCACCTGCTGCCGGGCCTGGTAGCTGACGATCAAGGATCCCCAAATGGTAACCTTCAGCCACTCTTTTCCTCGAGACCCAAGGGCTTGTCAGACATAGTGTTGATTCAAATGTCTCATGACTCTGGTCCATCTCTGGATGCAAGCAGTGTTCAAACCGCAGCTCCCATTACCTTCCAGCCAGTGTGATCCCATGATTGGAGCAGGGAGCAAAGGGAGCCAAATCTTTGCTGCTAGGCTTTCCTCCATTCCCCTATCTGCAGCAATGTTGGGCAGGTCTTTTCCACATGGCTTGCCTCAGTTTTCCAATCTTTAAAATGGAAGCAATGCTGACCTACCTCCACATGGATTGCAGCAATGCCTTCACTAATCTTGCTGAATGCTACCCAACCCCCCAAAGAACCAGAGACACTATGTGCTGTGCATTAGTATTATCTCATACATATTCATCACAATGACTAATCAATGTGTACAGAGTGCTTTGAGATCCTCACATAGCAGGGTAAATGGATTATATTTGTGTCTATTTATTCATTGTGCTCTTGCTGTTGTCCCTGGCCAGACCCAGTTCTTATCCGTCTTTCTTTTAATGGGAGGATTTTAGTGCTGGCAGAAGATGCCAGACTCAGAGCCCTGGAGACTGAAGCTCTGTGTGGCATTATTTATCCGCATAGCAGGTAGAAGAATGTTTGGATATTTGCATGGCCTGAATGGCTGAAACATCCCCAATTACTTTGTCAAGCTGGCACAAATGTAACCAGAGAACAGGCTGGGGAAATGAGCAGGAGGCAAATTGGTCTGAAAGCTCAAGGCAAATATCAAGGAGGTGGCTGAAGCCAAGCCCTTCTGGAATCCAAGCCCAGACTCCCATCAGCTTTTGGGAGTGCCCTGCCCCAGGAGGCATCCCAGCAATTCCCTGAGCAAACAATTCTTTCTCCCTGAGAACAAACACAGGCTAATCCATCGACTCTGTTTATTTGCACAAGGGAATTTTTTTGTTGACATTTGAGAACCTTTTTCCTCTGTCCCCCTTCACTAATGCTGCTAAAAAACATAAGCTTCTGGTCCCAGTGCAGCACTTCATGGCACTAAGAGTGTCAGATCAGGGGAGCTGCTTGAGCACAGATAAGCAGCATTCAGTCTTCTCTACACAGCCTTCTGCTATTTCAGCCTGTCCATTAACATGGTGGCCTTTAACAGAGCAAATTCACAGAGGACAAACAGATGCTTCCAGTAGGAATGACCTTTACCTTTAATTAAGAACAACGCGAGACAAAAAATAGTGTCCATAATAGTGGAATGGGTCATCATTTGCTCTTTCAGTCAACGGTGCGAAGCCATCTCCCTAGGGAACAACACAAGGAGGCAGCGGCTGAGTCTACATGAAGCATTGACTGAACAGTTGTTACTGTGCAGTCATTTAGTACTTGTACACCCAAGTACTAAATGACTGCACAATAACTGGTGTTACTGCACAGTAGCATCCCGGCAGGGCTTCCTAGTGATCCTAACTGCACAGTAGCCCATCACTACTGTGCAGTAGTTTGTTACTACTGCACAGTCGTGTCACATCATGGTTCATGCCCTGCAACACTAGTGTGTAGTACTAACGAGCTACTGCACAGTAGTAACAAACTACTGCACAGTAAGCATCTCATGTAGGCATGGCCAGAAAGAATGAGAGAGAGAGAGAGAATGGCTTTTTTGGGATAACAATGTTATCCTTATTTTTTCAAAGTTCCCTGTTCAGTGTTAGAATACAGCAACCCTTTCTGTGATGCTTTATCATTGTATGATGATGCCAAGAACCTGATGTGGGCAAGTTGAGAGAGAGACCACAACTCAATGGTCCAAATTTCCCAGTAAGAGAAGGCATCTTTTTAAGCACACAAAGAGGTGGCTATTACTCTGCTTATTGTATGTGCCCAGCTTCCCCTTCTCCTAGCCCTTGACTACCGTCTCTACTTAGAATGTGAATTCCTTGGAGAAGAGGCTGTGTCTTCCTGCCCATACATGTAGTGCCAAGTGCATGGCAACCCTGTTTCTAAATGAGGCTTCCGGCCACTACTACCTATAATAAGTAGTAATACAAATACCCATTTCCAGGTTCCGTGAAATGCAACTGTCCAAGACATACTCGCTAGATTTCCTTTTCTAAATAGCCTTCTCAGAAGCTTATCCCGTGGGAAGGCAACAGACTGGCCAAGGAATCGGATTCCAAAGCTGTCTGACAAATAAAATGACATTTGACGCACTAAAGTGATAAATGAAAATGCCATGAGCCTGGAAATGATTGTGTCCAAAACTTTATCTCAGCTCTTGTCTCATGCTACACAGAACAACCCGATCTCCAGACAGCAGAGAGAGAGAGAGAGAGAGAGAGAGAGAGTGTGTGCGCACAAGCTTGCACGTGTACATGGAAATGTATCCTGCTGCCATCTAATGGTGGGAATGTGTATCAGCACTGCCTGTGGGATCCACCCGCCGGCTGACCTAGCAGAGCTGCTCCACCAGTTCACTCCACAGCAGCCTGCATTGTTTTGGGGTAGAAGGTTAAAAGCTTTTATCTTAAATATGTGGCTGAACAAGATTGGTGGCCTGAAATCCCAAGAGTTACATCTAGCTGAAGCATGACAGGCTGGGGAAAGTGGAATGAAGTGAAAAACTGGGGCTAGAATTGAAACAGAGAATATGCTATGGGCTGAACAGTATTGTTGAGGGGCCCTTGCCCCTTTTCTCCCCCTCCAGAGGTTGTGTAGGTCCTCAGATGCAGTGATGCTTCTGTGTGGGATAGAGTAGAATTTGGGGAGCTCACAAGAGTTGCAGGCACTTCCCTTCAGGCTGAGCTGTAAGCTTAAAATGCCCTCCCCTGTCCCCGTCCCAAATCTCAGTAGTGCCATGTCACATGCAAGGGTCAGTTCAAGTAACAGAACTGAGATGTATAGATCCATTGATCCCTGAAATCAATGGACGACCTCCCAGTGACTTCACTGGGCATTGCATCAGGCCAGAGGCACAAACCAGCCGGTACTACATGCTAGGTAGCAGCGCGCACTGCAGAGGCAGCAGCTGGAGGTTTGCTGCTGCAGAGGGAGATGTCACCTCCTTTTTTTACTGCCAATGTGTGTGTCAAGCAGCTAGGCCTGTGCAAAGTGGCTAGTATTGGCTTCGGATTCGGATTTGGCCGATTCAGGGGACATTGATTCGATTCGGTGATTCAAATCACTGTCCCGATTCAATTCGGCTGGCCTATGCTCCGCCCGCTCTCCGAGCCGGGCAATGGCTGCCCCATCCATCCCAGCTCCTGGCACTTGTTAAAAAAAAAGCCCCGACTCAGCGGGTGCTGCCGGGCGGGGGGGAAGGTGATCCCTGCTGCCCCACGCTGCATGGGGGGCTCTACACGAGTCCCCTGACCCCGCCCTCTGCTCCCCCGACCCCCCCACAGGTGCCCCGCCCAAGCCAGCCCCGGCCCTTTAAGGAGAAAATAATTTTTAAAAAAACCCCAGACTCACAGCTCCTGCCAGTGGAGGTGGGGGGCAATCCCCGCTGCCCCCCATTGCCCCATATCATGTGGGGAGCTTTACATGAACCCCGAAGCCCTGAGGCCACTGCAGGAGCAGTGAGTCCAGGGGCTTTTCTTGGTTTGTTTTTTTTTAATTAAAGGGCCAGAGCTGGCCCAGGCGGGGCACCCGCCCGGGGGTGGGGAGGGGGACAGGGGACACAGAGGAGCAGGGGAACGGGAGGGAGGCTGGAGGAGTGGGCAGGGGTCCCCCCATGGTCCCCTCCCCCAGCCCCACTTCCCCCACCCCTAGTACTTCCAAGCTTGGAGTCAACTGCAGCTCCCTAAAGCAGCCACTGGGGACTGCCCGAATCATCAAAGCTCTCCAAATCTTTTCCAAAGATTTGGAGAGCTTTGAATTGATTCGGACCTTTAAATTGCTCCCCTAATTCGATTCAGATTAGGCCACCAAATCGGGCCGAATCTCCTCCGAATTGAATCACCACCACTCACCAATCACACAGTCCTACAAGTAGCTGCTGCTTTGCTGCCAGAGCTGGAGTCACTATGCAGTCGCAGGTGCAGGGTGAGGTGAGGGGTAGGGAAGTGAGATTGAGGTGTCCCCTAGCTTCATTCTGCCCTCCCTTCGCCCTTAGGCAGAGCTGAGGGCTCACCTAACCATCGTTATCATACTGCATCAACCCCAACCTCACCTACCTCTTGCTGTCATTCTTCCTATTCCATTTCCATCTTCTTCTATTTACAACATTCACTCCTGTTATTTCACATCTCAGTCTTATGACAATGCCTTTGTCATTCCTTGTTCCTACGCAAAATGAGTTGGGAACATTTTTGAAGCTTGGTTTTATGCATGCACAATGATAGTTGTACCTAGAGTTGGGATCAGCCACACCAAATTTGTACTAAAGGAGGCAGAAAGAATATTTCTGGGTAAAGATTTCAACAGCAGAAAACTTTTCTGGTAGCCAGATTTCCTTGTGGAAACCATTTACAATTGTTTTTCTCCTGCACTGCCTATAATCTCTGACAGAGGATGGAATTGTCTCTCCAGAGGAGTGTTCAAACTGCACAAAGCCACTAGCTCTGCTTCAAATAATCTGGCATCTAGTCATGTATGCTAGCTCTGCATGTTGTGTTTAAAAAACAGAGGGAGATGAAAATGCAGAAACTGGGATAACACTTGTAAATGTTCGGTGTTGAAGTTGCAGGTTTAAATGCCCCATCACAAAGACACAGAAAAAATGGAGATATGTCTATTGGGTTTTATATGGGCCATGTTTTCTGTACATTATATATTCACATTTGCATGCCTGCACCCACGTAATATCCAGATGTGTAATGTGATTCAGTTAAAGTTAGAACAAGAAGTTGAGCACCTAAATTGATTTGGTTCTTGATTTCTGTTTCAGTTAGTAATCATAACAGTATATGTATTTTAACGTGGTATAGGAAGCTTTGGTAACTCTCCCAGGCCTGACTGAACGATAGAGGCAGACATATATATCATTTACTCTACAAGTACTTCAAGGAAATGTTGGTTAGTCTATTTTTACCCTCCAAATTGAAAGGATGGAACATCTAATTTTCTGCTAAATATAACATCGAACAGAGTACAGGATATGGAGGAGCAGGCTGTTGCTACTAAACATTAGTCTGATACCAAACCACAATCTTACCTCATCGCAGACTAGAGTTGCCATGCATAACAATATTCAGAGCCAAGAAGACAGCTTTCCTTGGAGAGTTATTAACTCTTCTCATCCAGGGACAGAGCTTGCAGGAGTCCCTTGGGCTCCCATATATAATGGCTCATTAGGATGGCTAAAAGAAAAAAAAAATTCCCTCTTCTTCATACCAATGATGCTAGTTGAGTCATTCACCTGAACCTTCCTAATATGAGCTTTACTCCTGAGTATCTTTATTTCCTTTACTTTATCAAACGCTTGCTGGCTGTAACAGGAGGAAGGACCGAAGAATTTGGCCTCTTAAATATGTTGCAATTACCCAAATGGACTGGATCAATTGTCTTTTTAGGATCTACCTACAGTGCAAGTGTTCCTGTGTCCCGAAAGTGGTTTTTGAGTTTAAATCTCAGACAATTGAGGTGTAATTTCAGTGTACAGGAACTAAAGCTTTCTTAACTGTTTTAATCATAGGATTTTATTGGATTTTCTGAAAGCAACATCAGTAGGCCAAATCCTGATCCCCTCACTCAGTTTTTATTCAGCCATAACCATGGTAAGACTGCCTTTGATTATACAGTCTTGCCTGAATAAAGACTTCAGTACTTGGAGTAATCATCATCATATACTTTATTATATAACATAATTTAATAAAGCATATTACCAAGAGACAGAAAAGAAGAGGTATGAAAGGACTATCCATGACAAGGCTAAACAAAAGTGGAGAAAAATTGTCAAATGCAATATATTTCTTTGTCTTCTT
This sequence comes from Alligator sinensis, assembly GCF_000455745.1. Taxonomy (NCBI): domain Eukaryota; kingdom Metazoa; phylum Chordata; order Crocodylia; family Alligatoridae; genus Alligator; species Alligator sinensis. The sequence continues at coordinate 1,588,702 of NW_005841956.1, forward strand.
TTGTGAAGTCTGATAGATGTTTCCAAATTCAAGTATAGGAGATCATGGTAACATTTTTGTGCTGCTACTTTCCTACTTATGCATTAAGCTTATTTTATTAAACCACTCAGTAAACAATCATTTCAATGTGTCTTTCTTATTTCCTTCTGACGTTTCTCTGGCAGCTGCTATACAGATGTCCATCCATTTTTAATAGGAGTAGCTGCACCACAAGGTAAGACAATTCATTTTTAAATTACTCTTGATTAAGATAATGTAGGATTCATAGTCCAAGAGGGCTGATAGTAAAATTGGATCCAAAAATGGTAAATCACAAAACACATGTTAGGAAAGAAAAATGGCCCACTGTTATTTTGACATGACCAGCAAACACGGCTGTTAATCCAGTTCAGTTTTGCTAACATAGACTACTAATATGGAGGGCAGACTGTTATGTGCACTCTATTACCTGACACTTTATAGTCACATCATGTGATCTCAAAGAAAATGGACTCAACCATTCCTGAATGTCATTTTCCTGTGATGGGTCTCGAATATTTCCCTTTCAACAAGGGACATAATGGGTGCTTAACTTCACATCATTTACTTTAATGGGATGACCCACACATTTAAGGTCTGTCACATGCTTTACCACCTTGCTGAATCAGAGCCACAGTCATTTTCCCAACTCCTTTCAGTCACACTTCAAGTTGTTTAGTTTCCTTTGTCAAGTATTTTGTAAACTACTTAGGCAATGGGTTCACATTTTTCTAACTTTCAATCAGTTAATAACAAAAGCAGCCATTTCTCTGAGTTGCTTAGTATCAAACAGTTTGGGAGCTAGGATGCTTTTTTATCACTATTTTAGTTGGGGGAAAAAATACTTTATTTTCAAGTATTTTAGAAAAAGTACTATGTGGCCATGGGATGCCATTTTATCCAAGGTTAAAAGTCTGTCATTTTCTATATCTCCCAAAACTTCATTCACTTTTTCATGCCCACTTGACCATATTTATTTTAAAGTCAACACTAAAGAAGAGATGAAACAGAAAGAGATTGAGCTCTTTGGCAGAAGGGTTAATAGCTTAGAGTTTCTGAAATATTTCACGTAGACTTTAGATGTAAGACTTTGTTGTACTGCATTGCGGCGCAGGTACAAGCAAGGAGCACAGAGAGTCCTATATGGTCATAATGGAAGTCCGGCTGTGGAAGAAATACAGGAGAATCTCCCCTACTTCTGGGAGGTCGTCTTATGCCATGACAGCCTGTGTCATTTGTTAGCTCTGCTGAATGCAGATTCTATTCCTTGTCACATAAGCCAGCTTCTCAGAGGTGGGTGATGGGACAGTTGATCTTTAGTAGTCAAACTCTAAACCATTAGGGCTATTTGACATATGCAGAACTAGTTCCTTTGCTCTCCAAGCCATGGGAATTCTAATGAGTAATTATGATTAGTAAGCAGAGAGAAGGGAACTTCAATGGGCGTTTCTCTCTTGGCAAAAAACAGCTTTATTTTTCCTAAATCAGAATTGGGGAAATAGGAATGACTGCACTAGCACCTTGTAGCTTGTCCCTAGCAATGATCAATTGAGCCAGACAGGGAGCCAAAAAGAAAATCAGGTCACTGCTGCTTATACAAGCTCTGTCTACTGCAATGGTAGGTACTGTATATACTGGCTTAATAATGCATGCTGCTGCTGAAGTTTCCATCCCATTGTTATTAGGGAGCAATGATGCAGGAGAGACAATGAGGACAGAATCTGATGAGGGAAGAGTCAACAGGGCTGAGAAAATAATCTACCCATGTGGTTGCTCAACTGGTCAGTGTTTATCTGAGACCAATTATCTTGCCAAACTCAAATACCTCACACACCTCCCCTGATACTTTGACTCACCTAGAAGGAATCTCCAGATTTGCTCTGTCTTTTGAGGAGGAGACTAGGCTAAATATAAAACACATGCCATAAAAACTCCTAATTTCCTCTCCCTCCTTTTCTCGCTCTTTCACTCACTCATCATTTCTTCATCTTTCTCTCTGTCCGTTTCTTTCTCCTAATCTGCTTCTTTCTCCATCACACCATCACAACTCCCCCTCTCCTCTTTTCATCTCTGGATACCAAAGAAGATTAGACTTTCTTTAATTAGATATCTGTTTGTCGGTCGTGTCTCAAAGCTTTGCCTAAAAGCTGAGTTGGCTCAGATGTTACTGCGTGCAAGCTTTCTGCTTGGTTACACTTGTTTATTACTCGTTCATTAGCTTTTTTGCGTTGCTGGAGATCTGAGCTACTCACATAGTAAAAGAGGCCCAAACTGACAGCAGTAAAAGCCTCTGCTAGTGAGATTATAGCCGCTTGCTGGCTCAGTTGGGAGAGATGGAGAGGGCAAGAGGAGAGAGCTGCCTTTGTGCTCAAGTGAAAGGCCTCTGTCAATGTGTGTCAGGCAGCCTCCTGGAAAAAAGGAATTTTTCAAAACCCTATGAAAACTAGTTAGATTAACCCTTTCCCTGACAATTGCTTCAGTCACGAGAGGCATGGAGCAAGTCAGTGGGAGCTGTACAGCTCTGCTCAAAATTCAGTGACCTATGCCAAGGCAGTGGGCACAGGGGGACTTGAAGGGGGTTGGGTGCCATTTGGCTTGACACACACATACACCCCTTAGAATTTGTTCTTTAGCACACTTGGTTTCAGTGCTTGTAATATGGTTTATGATTTTGCAGTAACCATTCAAAACAGCATAAGAAACCAAATATACAAAAATTGCAGGTCATTAAACAAAATTGCATTTGCCTGCTACGCAGCTATAGGCTTGGCAGCATGGTAAATGCACAACACGGGATATGGCAGACACTCAACAAGCAGCAATTCCCATGGCTTGTATCAGTCATGTTTTGCAGCAGCTCTGCTACAGATGTTTGAGATCCTTTTAGGCCTTCAGTCCCCCACAAGAGATGATACAAAAAGGAGTTTTAACTCTCAGCCTGCACGTGCACTCTGGATAGGTTGTTTGCAGCTACAGAACAATGAAAATGGATTTTGAATGAAACTGTTCGATTCAAAATAAAAAATAAACATGTCATTTAATTGATAAGAGTTGTGGATGTGGTGTAGTGATCTGGATGATGAAGATGCAAAATCTTGAAAGGTACCCTCAGGAGAGGGGATGAGATGGGCTCAGAGATTTGTTTGGACACTCCAAAGACTGCTTGTTCTTTTATGAGTACGATAGAGGCCTCCGTTAAAATGTCAGCCTTCAACAAGCAGTACACAGCTTTTCCTTTCCAAATATAGAGAAGAACTGCCAAATTCTACTGTGAAATACGGTACTCGATAATAAATGCTTACTTTGAATTATGATTTTGTGAGCATCAAATCATTAGGCTCAGGTCCTTTCATAAGACAGAGGGGGTGTTATCCAGGACCTGATGAGCCTCTGACCCACCCTACGTTGAAAATCCAGCATCTGTCAGAGTACCAGGTACAGATGATTTAAATGATTTAAACACAAGCAGCAATATGAAATGAGATGACCCTTGTGACATTGGATGAACCAGTGAGCCACTTCCTCCCCACACCCCTCCACTGTCAGCTTCACATGCAGCAGACCAGCCATGAGAGCAGAACAATCTAAAGAGCAGCTGCCCATAGGGGCCAGAGCTGCCCGCCTCAGTACCAAGTGCCTGGGTGCAAAATGTTCAGTGAACCAATTTGCATTGCATCCCAAGGTGCTTTGCAATGCAATAATAAGTTATGACAGTTAACATGTTTCTGGGTGACTTTAGCATTCCTCTAGGCCTACTATGAGACAGCAGGCCGAAGAACCCCAAAGTACCCAGAAAGTATTATAATTGCCCTAGATTGTGCTGCCAGGAGAGGACTGACTGCTACTGTGACATGAGTGTTTATCCTTAAACATAATAGACAGGCCTGATGTGTTTACTGTTTGAGCACATACATGACATCACTGAAAGCCAATCAGGGAGCTCCAATGCACTCGAAAGTCCTTGAGTAACTTCTAGAGTGGGCTAAAGAGTTCATTTTGAATATTGTTTTTGAAGTTAGACTCTTTTTTAATTGGTGAATCACTTGTGACCAAAAATTATTTCTTCTGAACAAGTTTGCAATCAATGATACTTTCCAAAGTGCAGCTAGTTCTCCACAAACTTTATGGAACTTTCAGGATTCTTCGTTATTTTTACAAATGCTTAGTAATTGCCCGAACGTTCATGAATAATGAAGAATAGGAGTACATGAGTCACCGCAAATGTTCCAGGTGTTTTAAGTCACCAAAATATTTGTGAATCAGGCTTTTTACCCACTTAGAGTTATTTCAAAAGGAAAATTACTGACTTGACACTCTGTCAGACTTAGAAGGAAAAAGGATAAAATAGTCATCAACAGCTATTAAGTTGTGTTAAGACTCTGCGTCCCTTCCTACATGAATTAATAGCTACATATCTATACGTAGCCTGGATACACCCAGGAGAGTGTGCCCTGTCCTCCAATGACAGTGGTGGGGGTCAGGCAGGGTGCTGATGGTGCGGCGGGATACTAGAGCAGTTCCCTCTCCTCTCTACAGAGCCAGGCTGAGACCAAGTGCTTAACTGTATACAATTTATTACTATAATAAATACATATACTTAAGATAAAGCATGAAATATTTACAATAAAGCTTAGCATATGACACTACATATAAAATCCCACAATCCACATAAACCATATAACTTACAGCATATGTAATAATTAACACATTAAACAAGATAGTTAAGGTTACAACACAATAAACCCATATGGGGAATCAACTTATATAACCCAAATAAGTTAATAATAATATTCCCTAGACCTACCAAGTAACAATACAAATATACATATTAATCCATTAAGAACACGTGAACCGTATAAACTCCCTTAAAGAATACCCATAGCTATATAGACCTTGACACAACAAAAATCACCCAAAATAGGGAGTGTGCTCAGCATTTCCCCAAGGGGTTTCGTTGGAGCCCCTCCCCTTTAGGGCCCTGGGATGTGGACATGCCCCTCCCGCAATGGAGGGTGGAGGCGGCAGACCCTCCTCACCCGTGTCAGCTTCCCCTGTGGGGCCTGCTTCCCCAGCAACTCACGCTTCCTCTCTGAAGCAGCCATGTCTCGTCCCCTGGAGGCCAGTCCCACAAGAGCCTCTCTCCAGCGGCACCTTCATCTCTCCTCAATGGCCCGGCGCCCCGCACTGGGCACCCAGGGCTCGCTCTCTCTCTCACGGGAGCTGAACCTTTACAGGCTCCAATTCCCCAGTCTCACACTGGGGGTCCTCCCTTTCCCAGGCCCTGCTCTGGGCACCGGGGCTCTTTTAGTTAAAGGCAGAGCTGCATGGCAGGGCTCTGGTCACTCGGCCTAGAGCCAGGGCTAACTTGAGCAGCCGTGAGCTGCTCCTTGGCGAGTCCTCTGTGCGCTGACCCATGCACAAGGTGAGGCCCGAGCAGCCTTGAGCTGCTCCCAGGACCAGCTCTCCATGTGCCGATCTGCACATAGACTGCCCAGCCGCTTGCCGGGTTTGCAGGCTCAAGCCGCCTCGAGCAGCTCCTAGAGCCTGATCCCCGTGCCCAATTCGCACAGCACTGAAGCTCAGGTGGGGTCCCAAGGACAGCCGTCTCCAGAGCTCCTCTCTCCTTGTTGTCCCTTATCGTTTCTCTCTCTAGCCTGCCGAGCATGCTCCCCTTTTATACCTTTCAGGGGCTCCACCCCCAAAGTCCTTCGGAGCTGACTGGTGCAGTTCTGATTCAGGTCCAGCTGCTCCTTGCCCCCTCCCTTCAGAAAAGGGCATGGCATTGCTTCCCTTTTGCTGCCTCTGAATTGGTGGGTGGGCTCCACCAATCAAACAGCAGATCCTCAAGTCTGGGACTCAACCCAAGCCCTGAAAAGGTATGCCAGCTATATAGCTAGATATAGAGCTCTAGATATAGATATCAATCACTGTATACAATTTGTAAAAAAAATATATAAAAAAAAAAAATTAATGAAAAAAAAAACCTGTTGAAAGGAAATTATACTCAATATTACCATAAAAATTAATCTATTGTACACCTGGTCAATTTTCATTGTATTTGAAATATGCATGGTTTATGGCATACAATGATGTTTCATACAGAGCATCCCAAAAATATTCCAGAGTCACAATGAAGAGGTATGAAACAGGACGGCGAGGAAATTTCCTGTTGCAGGGAGGGGGGCTGGAAAGGGAAGGGTGGTTTCTTCTGCTCACAAAACCCATCACTGTGGAAATTTAAAGTGCGAGCGGCATTGTTTTAGTGACAGAAGACAGGGGATCAGGCAGATGTGGACTCACAGAGCTAGGATGCAGACTGGAGAGGCAGAATAGACAATAGTGCAGTTGGAGAGGAAAAGGGAAGCAATTCCGGGAAGTACATATCAGAACAGTGGCAAACAAGTGCAGGGTCCCAATTATCCTGGAAATTTCCCAAGTTTAGGTCAAGCCCCTTTTCCTTAATAGATAGTGAGGGCTGCTTACTATCATGCAATGAACAATATCACATACACTAATACACCTGTTCTTAGCAGGGGTCTTTCTTCACGCTTCATGTGAAAATACCTGTCTCAGCTGAGAGTCAGTATGTGTGTACAGTGCCGGATTATGACATCCTGAGGCCCTAAACTATGTGCAGCTTAAGAGACCCCATATGATAAAAATAACCCATGAAATCCACAAAAATGGATTTTAATGAAATTTTAAGATGAATTGTTATTTCTGCACAAATGTATTAATTCAATATGAATAATAACTATGGAGCCATATTTATGTATATTTTTGTCATATTAGAACAAAAATATCCTTTTTTTTTCTCTTATTTAGAGGCCCCTCATATTGTGAGGCCCTAAACTGTAGCTTAAGTAGCTTAAGCCTAAATCTGGCACTGTGTCTGTATCAGTCCTGGCAGGGAGCGCTGTAGACCCTGTAGGGTCTTCTCTGCCCTTTCCTGGCTGCTGCATGCTGGAGATAACTTAACAAGGAAAAATGTCACTGATGAGCAAAGACAAGTGTCGGTGTCACAGACAGATCTCCACAGGAAAAGCATTGCCTGAGGTGGCACCACTGGCCCATCACCCAATGCAGTTCACAAATCATGTGCAACCAAAGGGAAGAGAGGCCATGGAGAGAAACCTCTCAGGAGTTGCTAACAGGTATCACATCCCATTCCAAGAGCACAGTGGGGCCATTCAGGAGGGAGCAGCCAGCCATGGAAGCTGGGTTGCTGATTTCCCGAGTGGAGGGGGTTCAGGAGCAAAAGCATGGAAGATGTTCCACTAAGCAGAACATTGTCAAGAGACCACATGGTGAAGGGAAATGAGCCTAGGGTTGGTAATAGGTGCCTCTGATATATTCTTGTGACTCTGCTGCTGATTTGCTGTGTGCTCTTGGCCAACCCACCTCTATCTCCCACTAGAAAATGGAGATGGTGGTAATTATCCTGGCCTATCAAGGGTTTAATGAGCCTTTGTCACATAGTGAATGTCTGTATAGTGCTCTGAATAATACTGATCCTGAAATAGTAATTAATTTACTCATCACCAAAGGGACAATATCCATTGCTTAAGAACCAAAATCATTTTTGCCATTCACAAACCTATAGATTTCATAGACGTTAGGGCTGAAAGGGACCTCACAAGATCATCGGGTCCAGCCCCCTGCCCAAGGGGCAGGAAGTCAGCTGGGGTCAGATGACCCCAGCAAGGTAAACATCCAAACATTTCTTAAATGTATCCAGAGTAGGTGCTTGTACCACTTCTGGGGGGAGTCTCTTCCAGACTCTGGAGACTCGGATGGTAAAGAAGTTTTTCTTATGTCCAGTCTAAAATGGTCTTCCAGCAGTTTGTGACCATTGGACCTTGTCTTCCCTTGGGGTGCCCTGGTGAACAGACATTCTCCCAGTTCCTGATGCACACCCCTTATATACTTATAGGCTGCCACCAAGTCACCCCTGAACCTTTGCTTCTCCAGGCTGAAGTCCCATGCTTCTCACCTTCTTCTCATAAGGCCTGTTCTCTTGACATAAGCATAGCTCTTCTCTGGACTCTCTCAAGCTTCTCCACATCATAGTTTCATAGTTGGTAGGGTCAGAAGGGACGTGAGCAGTTCATCAAGTCCAACCCCCTGCCCTGGGCAGGAAAGAATGCTGGGGTCAGATGACCCCGGCTAGGTGATTATCTAGCCTCCTTTTGAAGGGTAGGGTAGGAGCGAGCACCACTTCCCTTGGAAGTTGGTTCCAGATCCTAGCTGCCCTGATTGTGAAGTAGTGTTTCCTGATCTTTCTAAAGTGTGGAGTCCAGAATTGGATGCAGTACTCCAACTGCGGCCTTGCCAATGCCGAGTAAAGCTGGACAATGACTTCTTGGGTCTTGCCTGAGATGCATCGGTAGATGCAAGCCAGTTATATTTGCTTTGCCAGCTGCAGCATTGCATTGGTGGCTCATATTCATCTTGTGGTCAATCATGACCCCCAAGTCTCTTTCGAGTGTGGTGCTAGTGAGTGTAGCATTGCCGAGCCTATAAGTATAATGTGGGTTTTTTCTCTCAAGGTGGAGTACCTTGCATTTCTCCATGTTTCATAGATTTCATAGACATTAGGGCTGGAAGGGACCTCGGAAGATCATCGAGTCCAGCCCCCTGCCCAAAGGGCAGGAAGTCAGCTGGGGTCATAGGATCCCAGCAAGATAAGCATCCAGTTTCATCTTGAAGGTGTTCAATGAAGGCGCTTGAACCACCTCCGGTGGCAGGCTGTTCCAGACCTTGGGGGCTCGGACAGTAAAGAAATTCTTCCTTATGTCCAGCCTGCATCAGGTTTTTATTTTCCCACCTTGCGAGCCTGTCCAGGTCAGTCTGAATTGCCAGCCTATCCTCTAGCATGACCACACTTCCCCATAATTTGGCATCATCCACACTTAACCAGTCTGCTTCTGACACCTGAATCCAGATCATTTATGAATATATTAAAAAGTACTGGTCCAAGTACTGAGTCCTGGGAGACACCACTGGTCACCATGCACCAAGTTGACTTGGTTCCATCAACTGTCACTCTCTGGGTCTGACCACGGAGCCAGTTCCCCAGCCATCAAACCGTAAGTTGAGTTTGCAGTTCCCCAATTTTACCATGAGGACATCATGGGAGACCAAGTCAAAGGCTTTTTTGGAATCTAAATATATGACATCAGCCTCTTCTCCTCTTCTCCTGCATCACTTGGTCATAGAAGGAAATGAGGTTCCTCAGGCAAAACCTACCTGCAATGAAGTCATGTTGGCTCTCTCTCAGAACGGTGCCTTCAGTTAGCCTGATGCTGATGATTTCTTTGATGATTTTTTCCAAGATCTATTCAGGGATTGAGGTCAAACTTATTGGCTGGTACTTCCCTGGATCTTCCTTCTTTCCTTTCTTGAAGATAGACACCACATTGGCCCTCTTCAGATCTTCAAAAATCTCTCCCGAGCCCCACGAATTCTCAAATACCCTCGCCATTGGTTGTGCTATGATGGCAGCCAACTCTTTTAGCACTCTTGGGTGCATTCCATCTGGGCCAGCTGACTTCTGGATGTGGTGACTTATGGTGACCCTGCCCTCTTTCTGATACTGCAGATGCCTGGCTTCAGGACGCTAAGGTGACAGAACATTAAACACTCTCCTATATATGTATGCAAAACTCATCACCATCCTTCCCCAACTCTCCTCTCTTCTGGTATTTCACATTGCAGATTTTGGCCTCTGTCACATGCTGAATTCTGGCTTGGAGAGTTGAACAGAACAGCATGGAGGTAAAAATTGGGAGCTCATCTTTGCATTGGATTAAGAAGGGCACAGCTGGCTAATGCAGCTGGTTGATCCATGAAAATCCTAAGCCAGGGTTTGAAGTGCAGAAGTGCCTTGTGTGCCTCAGCCAGAGAGAGGGTCATTTTTATTAAAAGTTTCCTCAGCTTAGCCTGGTTCATTCTGTTTGACACTCATTATGAAAATGGAAGTCACATCTGCCAAGCCTTATGCAAGGGCTGGGGGAAAAAGCCAAGGTCAAACCAACAAATATATATATATGTATATAAAAGAGGAAAATCAAACATCTGGTAGCGGACTGGAGAGGAAAGCAATGGAAGCCAGGGAAACATGCACAGCAAAAATCCTACCACCCACATCCTCCAGAATGTTGGCAGCAGCTAAGACAACCATCTGCATGAGCCCCTCTGGCGGGTGGGAGTGAGGAGGGTGATAGGACAGAAGCACCTCTGATTGGCTCACAGCTACTCTCACCCATCATTTCATTTACAGCGAATTTCCACCCAAGGACCCTCCCCACACAACTGGCTCAGCGCAGCTGGTTGGGAACCTTCTCCTGCGAATGAGTTCTACTTTTCCCATCGAGAGTAAACTGTGGAATGTCCCTGTATTTGCATGGACATCACGCGGCAGTTTGGCATCTGACAGCCACCATCTTGCTGTGAAGTGATGTCACATATGACAAAAGCAGTTTCCATCTGGTTGTGATACAGGCTTGAGCAATCTGAAAAAGAGCTTTCATGTTGGAAAGTGAAATGCCCGTGAAATGTTTAAAGTTAGCCAGCAGCTGCCACACTTTATGTTGCTATTGTGTTTAAGTCCCACCAGTGAAGCAGGGTTGTATGTCAGTGAGACATCTGAAGAAAGCCATCCTAGGAATGAATGCTGATTCAATAAGTGGCAATCTTGTCCCTCACTCAGCACAACCCACTCCCACAGGGGGATGCTCAGGTATGCTGTTACCTTGTAGGTGTGTCCTGCACTTGAGAGGCAGAGATGTAAAACCTCAGCCCTTCTGATCACATGTGCTCATTAAAGATCCTTTGGCATTGCTCAAGAGATTTAAGGGTCTTTAGCCTGATTAATATTATTGGAACATCTATGGGCTCAGATCGTGATTACTGCTAGGTGCTCTATATGCACTTATATAGTAAGAGGCAGTCCCTGTTCCCAAGAGTTTACAGTCTAAATAGACAAAACACTATACTGATGAGGAGCTGCGGTAGAGAGGGATCAAGTGACTTGCCCAAGGACACACAGGAAGTTTGTGGCAGACCTGGTGATATACACCTGCTCTTGTCATCCCTAATCCAGCACTGTACGCTCAGAGCATCCTCTCTCAGGACTCTGACCTACTCTAACTCTGGCAGTTGCAGTTAGCATCCTAAAATCATTGAGATGTCAACTGGACATGTGCTCTTCATTCCCTGTCTCAAGCTGTTGGCTAAAGTGGCTGTGCACTGCTGTTAACCAGCTTCCAAGATCCAGTGATAGGTGATGAAACGATCACTTCTGTCAAGTGTTTAAGCTTCCAGAGGCATCAGCTGACTTGAAGCTGTTATGTAAAGGTAAGATCATTAACATCACAGCTGAATTTGCAATGATCAAAAACATGATCAAAGCAGGCTGGTACCTGGTTTATCTCCTCTGTTACAGGCCTCCCCACCCACTGCCAGGCCTCCCCGTGCACACAGCGATTGCATCAGCTTCACCAAGATGGCTGCAGCCGCCAGCTGAGGGCTTCGAAACACTGACCGCAATTAAACACTTTATTCTCAGACGGATTTCATTGTTGACTACTGACGATGAGCCCTTTGTAAGAAGCCATGTGAACTTGCAGACTGCCAGCCAAACCACATAAGGAGAGGAGAGCTCATTTAAGAAAATACATAAATACATAAATAAATTAGCACCAGAAGAAGTAATTATTTTTGTTTAAAAAGGAAGCATTTTTTGCAGCAGCTTTCCTCTTTCTGGTGCATTCACCCCATCCCGCCGCCTCTGCCACAGAACACCATTCTGAATAACAGTTTCTAATGAATTAGGCTATTAATGGGCTAGAACATTTTTAATTGCTTCTCCTCCATCACCCTGGCCAGAATCACTGCTTCTGGGCTTGCACTTGAGAAAGGTTCCCTTTAAGAATCTGCACTGTTCCAAAAGAAGCACATTTCCCCAACTCTTAATGAATATTGCAAATTCCAGGGGCTCAGGGAGATAAACACTGCCAGGCCCAATCGTTCTCTGTAGAAACACTTTGTCACTAGTCGTTCTCATCATGTGCTTTTTAAAAGGCTGATAAATTCTAACTCATGATTATGGACAGCTAATGTCTTCAAAGCCCAAGCCGACAGAGTCTTTGGTTTCAGGTCATGGAAATGCCACTGTCACTTTGATGTCTGAATGTCCCAAACACGTTGTCAATAGGCATGTAAAAATGCCCTGAGTCAACGGAAAGGAAGACAAAGGGAAGAGGGTCAGTGAGATGCATTGCCGTGTGAAGCTCTGTGCCTGGCAGAGACATTTCTGGTTTCACTTGAGTTCAATTTCTTGTCCCTGAAATCATGAAGATTATGGAGGGTCACTCTGACACTTGATCATCAAAAACAGCATCAGAAAAGCTCCCAGGATCCAGAAATGTCAGATATGATTTAACCCCTTCCAGCTGCCTTTCTAAAGGGTTGCCCTTTTAGATATACTTCAGTTTCCCCCTTTGCGTCCTACACACACTGAGGTCTCACATCATGTTACTTCATCCTTCCCACTTTCCTTGGCTTCCTACGAGAGCCAGAACAGCATTCCCAAATCACCAGAGAAAGTTGCTATAGATAAGGTTTATAACATCACACCTTCTTCCACCCCAGAGACTGAAGAGATCACATCCTGAGGCTGTATTTTTCTATCTGTGCCCCAGGGTAGAAGAGAGCATCCTGAACCGAGTCCAGTGTGTGTGAACATAGCAAAGTAAATCAAAGAGACATTGCCATTCTTTTAAAAATATATAATGTTTAGATTTGAGGGATATTTTGAACTCTCCATTGGTTGTTGGGGTCTATAAATGCCTAAAATAATAATCCAGGGTGTAGAGAGGAACCCTGCATGATTGTCTTGTATGACTCAGTGTGATTAGTGTTTTACAGTAATCAGTAAAAATGCTAAAGAGAATACAAATGTCAGGTCTCCATCAGAAGGGGAAGGTTATTTGGATATATGTATATATATGCACATGCACCTGTGTATCACACCATACTGACTACTGTTCTTTCAATCCAGGCATGGGGGTGCCCAGGCATTCATATGAAAATATGAGCATGATCTATGAGTTCTTTCATATGAGCACAGATGTCTTTCTACACAGGGTCACTAGCAAGAGTTCCTTGATGTGGATGCAGGGGTTACATGGATATGAATACTAGGATATGTAGAAATCCATAGCTTTTTAGCTATCTTTATAGCAATAATCATACTGGAGCATTTAGAAGCAAGAGGCCAATTTTCCTGTATGTTACTCAAATTTAGGAAGTGCCAGAATGGACTTGCAAGAATGTCAGAATCCCTTTACATTCATTTCTGAATTACTTTGCCTTCTCTGTTTTAGAAAAGCTAAATAATATCTCTTACTATCCAGCAGTTGAAGTTTACCCTAACAAAAGTGACATGCAGGGGGGAAAAACTTATTGTATCTTCCTTAAAGGTCAGGATAGCTGTTAATAAAATCCTCATTCTAATGGGGTCCTGCAGTCCTATGTAATGAGGAAACCGCTGATTAAAACCCCAGTTATGGTGTCTCTGAAAGAGTTAATTTGTGAAGAAATATTTTTAAATGTCAAAAGGGATTTAAGAAGAAAAGAGCAATATTTCATGGGCTGGTCTAAAAGGGCAATGCCGCACCTGTTTCACTCAGCGCAGCACATTGATTTCACAGGGGCAAATGCAGGAATAATACTCTGGGATAGAGCTGATCGGAAACTGGAATTTCTGTTCTGTGGGAAATTCCATCATTTCAAAATTTGTTTTTGTTCCAAAGGGAAATGAAATGCTGACTTTTTCCACAGAATGAAAATCCCCCCAGAAATTGAGTTCTGAACCCTCAGAATGCTCTGTTTAGATATTAGGAAATCTTTCCATTTTTATGCCCCAAAATGTCTCGTTTTGCTAATGTTGAAATAGCATAATATAAATAAACATAACCCCAACTATAATGAACAAATAAACAAACATAATGCATCACTATAATTCACAACAGATTTTATTACAATTTTAAGGCATATTAAAATGTTAATTGTAATATAAATGTTTAAATGGAACTAATCAAAATCATAAAGTTGAAGCAAAACGTTTTGACCTGGCTGAAACAAAATGCTTTGACATTATCCAAGCATAAAAATATAAATGATTAATTTCTACTTTTTCTCACCAAAAGTTTTGTTGAAATCAACACATTTCTGTGAAACATTTGGGGTTTGGGAAAAATGTGTTTTACTAGGGAAAAATGTCAATCCAAAACATTTTATGCCAAGTTTAATCGGCGGTGTGTATTTGAAATCAAGGGTTTCTGTGTTGGCAGCAGCCACCTTGCTGTGAAGTTTCACATGCCCCCAGTCCAGCTGTCTGTATCCACCTGTTGTCTTTTGTTTTATACTTAGATTATAAGTGCATGGGGCAGCAGAAATGGCCTCTTTTTACTATCTTTGTATAGCTCTGGGAATCTGCCCAGAACAGGCTTCTTCATCATACATAGGCACTCTGTCTTTTAACGCTAGGAGAAATTGTGAAGTACAGATGCTAACAGTAACATTTAAAAATAACAGAGTTAAATGTTAAGTGCAATATTTTGAATCTCCAAATACATACAGGATTCAGCAGAACCTCTGGGTGAAGGGTCAGGTCACTTCTTATTTTATCCCAACTGCTGTACCCATCATTAGTATAAACGAGTCTCCATCCAGCTGGGGATCTGGCTGAACATCAGAAGAAGAGCTTTAATGTTTAAATAAAGACTTCCCATGTTTACACAGTAACGTTTTCCTTCTGCTTGCGAAGTCCCTATTGCAGCAGGCAAGGATGCTGTGTTCGCATCTCAAACCCGTGAGATTCCTGCTCCTTTTCATACAAGTTGTTGCTTCACAGCAAGATGGCCACTGCCACCAGCAGCCAGAGCCTTCCCAATTCCACTCCCAGCCTGGATGTTCTTGGACCTTAGTTTTCTGATTCATTGTGCAGTATATCCGTTAAGAAACATGAGCTTCCAACATGTGAGGAAGGCCAGAAACGAAGGCCGTCGTTCCTTTTTTTTCCAGCCCTTGTGTACCTTTAACCTTAGTCTGGCAAACTAAGATCACGGCAAACTATGGTAGGAACTGTGAAACGTTTGTTCCATGTAAATGGCTCTTAATGTTTTCAAGGATCTGTTTCCCCTCTGGGAGAGGTGCAGCCCTTGAGTGTAATGAACAGAGACTGGGAAGAAATTAAAGCACTGGGGAAACGTAGCGGTGATAAGCAGGGTTACAACAGCATATTGCAGCAACAGTGTTATAATGGGCTTTATTAGCAGGGGATAGGTAACTAGGGTCAGGTTTACAGGCAAGGAGCATAGGCAGGTCAGGCCTACAATTTAATACAAACAGTTTCTCAGTTAATAACATTCAGAGTAGTTATTCTATCAGAAGCAAATAATGAATAATAAGTAGCATGCACAAATTTCAATGGGATAGGAACCCCATTGTCCTGGGCACCGTATACATCATATAGGAGGACACAATCCCTGCCTCTAACACTCTAAACCTGTGATCAAATCTGCTCAGGCAGACCTCTGAGCCTGCACAGACCCCTTTTGAAGTCAACATGTCTCCATATGTGAGCTGGGTCCACATTAGCGTCACCAACGGCAGCAACAGGATCTAAAAAGACCAGCTGAAGAAAGAACCTGTGGATACAACATACAACAAAGGGCTTGGGGTGAGAATAAGATGCACAGCTTGTTAGTTCCCCCTTTATAAATAAAGTGAGTTGTTTTTATCATCATTCCCTTACCTTGTATATATTTAAAACTCACATGCATAGCTACATATATATATTTCTAATTAACACTATTTTTACCTTTGTTTATAATTAACACATTTTCCTTGCACATTTTTCCTGCTTTAATTAGCTTTTATCCTAGACATTTTCAAATTATTTTTAACCTTTGTCGTTTTCCTTTTATGCAGGGTTTAGACCCAGCTTTTTTCAGATTGGTAAAGAACAAATCAAAAGAAAAAAAAGGAGGAGAAAAAAGGAAAAGAAAGGGAGGGGGGAAGCATTTTTCTTAACCTTTGTCTCCTTTTAGTACCTACCCTTTGCCGTTTTCTTTTGCTTTTATATATTTCATTGTTGCCTCACTTATATTCTCTGTTTTATTTCAGATTCACTGTCGGGCAAATGGGGGAAAGAGAAGTTGTTTTAAAACCCTAGTAATAATTCATTTTTTTATTTAATTAAATCTTTTAGTTAAAATAGTTGGTACAAAATCAACTGCAAAAGCAAAGTAGCAGTAATTATGGTAAGTAGATAATTATAAACAAAAATGGATACCATATTTGGCAAAACAACACAGCAATAAAGAGAGGTTTTGGGGTTTTTTGCTTTTTGGGGTGAAAGAGAATAGAGCAGGTGGTTGAGGAAAATTTGCATAAATATCTTGGGGATACTTAATGAAAAGGATCCATTTTTTTTAATCCCACTTCAGCCCCTTCAGGAAAAAAAATGCTAAATTAAGCAACCTTTGCTTTAACATCAGGTAATATTAGAAATGCTAGAATATTACCTGTAATGATGATAGCAGGCACCATTAACACAACGTACCCTCAGCCACCTGGAGTGTGCGGAAAAGGGTATGCACTCTAATACATTTGGACAGTGTCTGCTTTTTTGGTAATGGAGATGTCCTCATATTGCTAGAAGAGATCCCCCCTTCTTTTCCCCTTTCATATCACTGTTACTTGCAGCAAAGGGCCAGGCAATAGGCTTGTTTGAGTTGGTTAAGAAATGTCCGTTGGAAAGGTTTTGTTTTCCTAAGAATGACAACGCTTTGAAATGACGTGAAACTTTTTGTCTATGAAAAAAATTCAAAACAAAAAATATTTGTTTTTCTTGTAGCTGAATGAAACTGAAGCAGGAAACATTATGGGCTTTCTGAGATTTTATGCTAAAAGAAAAGGAATGAGGAGAGGGAAAATTAAATAACTGCATTTCATTTTATTTCTACTAGATTTCAGTAGCAACATGTTTCAAATCAGTATTTGTCTTGAATTTTCTTTGCCAAAAATCCACAAAATATCAAATGTAAATTTTCATTTCATTTAACGCCTTTCACAGAAAATAATTCCTGTTTTGTTATTTATCTTTACTGCTCAAACTGTGGGAACCACAGCACAAAGTGATACCATCACTCGATGTCTGAATAAGAAAAAGCATTTTCTAATACCATAAGGAAATTGTCCTGGAGAAGGATTTACATTTATTATTTAGATTGTAAGCTATCCAAACTGCTACTTTGTGTTTCTGCACAATTTAGCAGAATGAGGCCCTGTCCTCAGTTTGTTCTTAAACACAATAAACATGATTAATAATTATTATTGTAAACAGCAACTAAATATAGAGGACTTACTTTTATTTAGCTTTTGTTATGCTTGGCATAATTTTTCAGAAGAGTTTGGAGATAAAGTGGTAAAAATAACAACCCATTTTTATTAAAAGCTAAAATTCATGGAGTTGAAAAGTAACTATGTGGAGAAAATATTCCCCTTCTTTCTTTATCTCTAGCAATTGAACAATCTGTTGTTATACCTACCCCTTCCCTCCAGCTTGCTTATAAAGTGCTCTGGTCACAAAGATGCCTTTGGTCATCATGATGGTAGAATAGAAAATTATTGGCAAAGTCCTTTTTGGTAGGATCCCAACTGACTGGCCCATTATGACCTAACCTTCCTCCAGTGCAATCCCAGTGTTACCAACCTGTTCCCTGGTGCCACTCCAAAGAAACAGGCTCTTATCACCAAACCTCCTCAGCTACTTCAGAGCCATCATCTCTTCAAAACTTTCCATGGGTGGTGTGACAGAAATGGCTGACAGTAGCCCTTTGTGCTGGATGAATCATTCATGAAGTGCTGTTCTGTGATTATACCTAGGGAAACCCCAGCCCTGGTCCCCTATTAATTCGTCCAACATGAATACACACTGTGATCACGATACAGATGCTCTCAAAAGACCTCAAAACCCCAGTCCGCCCACAGTGCTCCTGCTCTGGATAGCATGGGACATAAGTGCCTGCTCCTGAAAATCCTTCAGGACAAAAAGCCTTAACCTTCAGATGTTGACTCTTTACTAGGCAACGTCTTTAAACCAATTATGCAATGGCGCCATAGCTGATCAGTTTTAAAGTCACCAAAGTCATTGCCCTCCTAAGGGAGAGTCTTAGGTGAAAAAATCGTCCTAGCTTTCAGATTTAAAATTCTCATGGTTCTTGTTCGAGAGCATCCTCCCCACTCCCCTCGGGCCCTCCTTTGTGCCAATTTCCATGAGCCTGTGCTGTGCCAAGAAACCCCTTGGGGGCAAAGGGCAGGTGATAAGTTGTAAAGAAACAATTTGGGGCAATTATATTTTGTAATGACTTGCTCCATCTATTTCCTCATGTCCGCCTCCCTCTTCCTGCCCCATCCCCCCACTGACCTCTCTCCCCTGCCATTTTCCCAACACAGGGGCTGCTGTTCCTTTAAGGAGCTAACTAGGTCATTGTCAGGCTAAACATTCCCACTGTACTAAACAATCTGATATGATTGGTGGTGATGAGGTCAATTTCACATTGCTTTGTTCATGCGGCGAGCTTGTCAGAAGCGATCATTTCCAAGCGAGGAGGCAATAATCCCAGGCACAAGTAGTTCCATTGGCTCAGCTCACACGCCGCAGCCTGCAGCCTCTTTTTGTCCAAAAATACAAGTTGCCTTGAGTTATTCAGTCATCGGAGGTAGGAGTAATGGGCTCGGGTGAACATAGGTTTTCTATTCCCCTTCTCCCAATCTCTAACGTATTAGTTAGTGCCGGCAGTATCTGTGCCTTCCAGCAGACCGTCTGTATTGTGGCTGCACTGCAAATCCATCATCAGGGCAATGTCCCCAATAGAGTCAGTCACAAGGATCCAGCCAGCAAATTCATCCCGGTTCATTGATGGTAGGAAGGCTATGTCATTAAAACTACAAACTTTTGTGGGTGAATTAGGTCCTTTGTTTTTCTCTTTGGCTGGTGGCATAGCCTGATCCCTTCCATCCTTACTCTTCATTAAGGGGAAGGTAAAAAAAAATCCCACAGATTCCTAACCGTGAGGCATTTCCTCAGGTGCTGAATTTTCCCAACTCCAAATGACCCCAGTGCTAGCTAATAGCTCTCAGCTATTGGAACAAGGCTCTGCAGTGGTCTTTCTTAACAATTTATTTATCTGGTTTTCAAAAATATTTGCTTATTGTTCCTAATCATCTGATGAAGTGTTCTGAGTGAGGATATTGAGGAGCTTCACAATCTGTTCCTAGGGAGGGCTACTTCAAACAGTCAGTAATTGGAATTCAGGCTACCTAAACCACCTCGACTGTTTTCTCTCTCCTGTTTACTTGATGAAAACTTTGTGAGACCATAGGTGTGTTAGGTGAAGAGTGGGATACAGGGAGTAGACACGCCTAAGATATTTAAAGTTTTTTCTGGTTTCTTTGGCACAAAACAGAAAATTATATTTGACTTCATACATGGACCCTAGACTTAAAAATAGCTGGATTCCATCCTGACTAAAGAAAGCATTTCCTGTCTAGCAGATTTTTTATATTCACTTTTCTATTCCTACTTACTTCAAATAATTGCACTCGTATGTAGGAAGGCCAAACCAGCACTTTCACCCATATACATGCTTGTAAATACACAACACGTCCTGAATGAGTGCATGACCCAAGCACCACCGAGGTATTTATATATTTGTTTATGTACATATAATCATTTCTATTTAGATGTTCTACCCAGGTATTCATGAAAACAAAACCTGGTTTTCTCCGGTAAGGAAATGCAGATTTAGTGAATGTCTGCAAGTAAACTCTTCCACCCTTAACTTGAGTCAACAGGTTAAGTGAAGTAGTTGCCATCCTATGGGATACAGAAAGAGATGGCAGGTCTCAGCATAGTCAACCGTAGCTAGGTGTGCATCTGACAACACCCACCATAAATGGTGCTAATTAGCTCCAAGGTTGGTAACCTTGTCAGAGAGGCATAATGAGGACTGCCTCATCCTGAATTCCTGCCTCATCCTGAGAGCCAGTCTCTCCAGGTCACAGCAGAAGCATATTGGCTGGTAGCAAAGTACATAGAAAGGAGCCTGGAAAGTTGCTACCTCATCCTCTACTGTACTGCGGGTTTCCATCAAGTTCTGCTTGTGGTTGTATCTCTACAACCCCTCAAACAGAATTTGGATCCTACTTTCTAGGGTCAAATACTGATCCTGGTGAAACCTGAGCATATCAGTGGGTGTGTTATTAAAATGACTTGGGCCCAAGTGTTTTGATCTGATAACCCCTTCCCCTCCAAGATCAGGGCACTCATTTTAGAAGAATTTGAGTAACCATTAAGTGGGAGAATTGCTCAAACAAACACAACAGATGCTTCACAACTGCTCTGGTCCCTAGATATAAATATCCAAGGGATGCTAAATAAATGCTCTTTATGGCAGCCATTCAAATTTGCACCTAACTCCTAGTATAGTCCAAAAACGCCTACTGCATTCACCTTCCAGAAATACTACAGGATTCATGTATCCCCTCATGCTTTCTCATAGAGGATGTGTTGAGGATGGAAGATTTTAGCAAGCCAGAGAGCTCCTTCAGCGTGGGAGTAAAGTGTTTTATAGACACTATGTTCATTTGTATTATTAATGTGTTGTCTGTATCTATATAGAGTTGTTCCTTCATTTACAGAACAGGAATGAGTGCAGGACATTCTCTTTAAAAATGAATGGCATTTCAGGAAAACATCGCAAAGTTTGGTTGATCATTCTGATGGAGCTGCCTCTCTCTGGCTCGGAAATCAAGCTGGTTACTGTATGAAAATAATCCTGCAAGGGTTGTTTCTGGTATGTCCAGCATCCATATGGGTTGCTTCTTTTAGTATTTTTATTACCATATTCTGAGAAACAAGGAGAATTAGCATGCACTCAGTTGCCTGCTGCAGTAGTTGGACTGCTATACTGGACCTGTGCTAGGTAGCTTGTGTGTCTCTATATAACTTTTCTATTGCCACAATGTGGAGATAACTTAAGGCTTGATTATGTACATGAAGCAAAGAATCAACCAATTGCTCAATTTAGATGGGACTCCTTTCCCCATGACTCCATCCCAGAGTTGGGCATCCTTGGACAGCCATTTCTAGAACTACCTGTGCAGATGTGGGATAAGGAACAGAAAGAATTAAAAGACTGAGATCTTGTTTGTCTGTTTTCATGCCACTGTCATGAACAATTAAAAAGGGAGAGAAACTCTGAACTCTGTGACAAAGCAGAAGCATTGCTTTTCAAAGGTATCTGCATCCCCAACATCTCCCCTTTGTGCTCTGAAGAGAGGATATTATTGTTGGAGTCAGGGTAAGTGAAGAGCCCAGAGTCTTTAGCCTTCTCACGCTCTGAGTTTTGTGAGTGATGCTGGTGGGAATGGATGCACATGTGCCTAAGTAATGTGGCGCTCACTTCCCCATGCTCCATGAACTCAGCCAGGAGAGCTGCCCCCGTCACAGTTCGGAGAGAAGAAATACACTGCTCTTTTCAAAAGAGCTACTGAATTCTCCTTCAGCAAAAAGTCAGTGTCCCAGGTTGAACTCATCTCTGCTGTAAGTACCTCTCCATTTCTTGAGATGTACCCTGTATAGTGAGCTTTCATGCTATACTGGCAACTACAGGAATCTACAGATAAACTCTATACTTCTAGCCCATCCCATACCAAAGCATACTATTTCTAGGGTGTATAGCTAGTCATTTAAAGTCTGTGAACAGACACCCCCTTCATTTCCCCTACTTTGCAACCTGTGATATCCCCATAATCTCCTACAGAGAAGTACACATGCTATGCTCTGCAAACCCTCAAGATGCAGTTAGATAGCAGAATCTAACTGTGCTTAGGTTTGTACTGGGCCTTTCACCAACACACTATGTCATCCCAAGAAGCACAAGTAGTATGCTTCCAACAGTGATATACCAGGCTACACCCTGCCATGATATTCACAGCTGTTATGATACCATCAGTTTCTTCCACAGAAAAATATCACTCTGGTTAGTACCACTTTGTGGTACAAAGAAATCAAAGCATACTATTTGATCAACTACATGGAAAGGCCTTACCACCCCATGGGTGTGTTGAGCAGAGTGGAAGTTGACACCTTCCCTTGTTAGATCAGAGGGCCTAAAACATCACACTCGGCTGCAAGGTGGGCAGCATCATGGCTGGGTAGGATGCTGGCCTCACTCTGGTACTGCACTTTAGTACAATATATCCTCTCAGCAGAATATAGAATTCCTTGCATGTCCTAAGGAGAGAGTTTGAGAGGGAAGGCAGCAACCTAACTCTGTTATGCCTGGTCATGTATCTCCCAGGGCTAGTCACAGCAAGATCAACTAGGAGAGGGCATAGTTTGGGGCAATGTAATCTCACGGGTGTATCAACACTGTGCACTCACTAGAGACATGTTGCACTATCGTACCCTGTGATTTGCAACAGTGCAGCTTGCTTTGGTGTGAAATCATAGCAATACATCCATACCAGGGCTTTGCAGTGGTGCAGCCACATCAGCATCTACAGCTGAATATAGTAGAGCTTATAACTCCAGTGGAGAAAAGGGCTCCATCTCCAAATAGGATGTGTCATCTTTGAAGAGACAAGCTGACTTTAGATCATGGTGTTTAAAGTATTGGACACCACAGCTGCAAACAATTCTCCAATAGGTTTATTCACCCTGCATCCCACCCCATTCATACACTTGTTTTGCTGCCAATATTTGTTAAATAGGGGGCAATTGGTTCCCATGCTGCTGTGCCTTGGTTCTAGAGCACCATGGTACTGAAATCTTTCTGCCTGCTCTGTGCTCCACAGAAGCCCACGTGACCTCTGTTTCGCTGCGTCTCCCTAGGGTACTGACACAGCTGACCTGCTGCTAGATATTCAGAGCCATGAAGGTTGATAAACAAAAGTGCGAGAGGGCATGGCAACAGAAGGACCTCAGCTAATGAAATTTTTAAGGTATTTAATTTGGAGGCTTGTCAACCTTGGAAGTGTCCCTATAATATCAGATGTGTCGCAGTTCCTGCCCAGCTCGCAAGGTGGTGGGTAATTGTGCTCTGCAGGGGGCTTACAACTGATGGATTTCCTCTTGGAGTGAACGTGATAGGGAATGTGTATATTAGTGGAGAGACTGAGGTGGGACCCTTACATTGTATAACTGATTCTGCTAATAATTTACTGTACAACCCTGGAAACTCACTTCAACTCTCTACCTCAGTTTCCCCAATTGTAAGATGGGGATGATGAGATAGACCCTCACAGGAGTGGTTGGGAACCTTGATCAGATAGATACCTGTCTGTGAAGCCTTTGGCGATGCTGTAGAACAGGGGTGGCTAACCTGCAGCACATGTCACAAGTGGCATGGGCAGCCTCTGAGTGTGGTGCTCAGCAGATCAGGGAAGGGGCAGGCAGCCCAGAACAGGTAGGGAAGAAAGCAGAGCAGGAGATCAGACAGGGATCACAGAGTAAGGACCAGAAAGCAGATCAAAAGACTGGGCAGAGGAAGGGGATTAGAGTGGCATTTGGGGAAGGTACAGTGTTAATTTGTGACACACCTACCAAAAAAGCTTGGCCCCCACTGCTGTAGAAGTTCAAAGCAGTTGCACTGGGTCTACAATGACTGCAGTTCAGACTATGAAGAGGAATAGAGTTAATCCACTGCAGTTTGACTTTGTCATACATACCCTACTGAGTACCTGAGGTTCAAGGGGCTGCCTTGCCACAGAGCCTGTTACTTGGTCCCTGGCCCAATGAGACATGCCTAGGGAGAGTTGGTGTCACCCCTGTCATTTAAAAACTTCCTTCTTGCATTATGTGAAGTGGCAGTGCCAGCCAGCACCTGCTTTATCTGGCTCCCCTTCCCCTATGCAAGCACATAAAAGACCTGGTTTGGCTGCAGGCTGGTTTGCTGATCAGCAAGTGTGAGACTGAGTGGATACAAACCTAAATTGCAGTTTCCTTAGTTATACTAAAAAAGGCACCCTCTTCCCGCTTCTTCCCCTGACTGAAATGCAGGCTTTGATATCACACTCCCCATGTGGGGACAGGGCAGGGGAGGTAGGTATGGGTGGTGACTGTCTCTCTGGGCTAAGGCACTACCCTTGTCTCTCCAAAGAGACCTCATTTCAAACCTTGAATGGTGAAAACAAGCTGGTCACTTATAAGGATGAGACCATGTCACAAAAGCTGAAAGTCATGACTGAGAGACATTAGGGGAGCTATGTGGCATGAGGCATGGGGGGGCAGAAGGGGGGAATTGGTCAGGAATGGTGGATTATCAGACCTGTTTGGGGGTGGGGTTGTTCAGACAGGATTAGCAAGATGGGGCTGCAGGTCCAGACTGAGAGATGTTGGCAGAGCTCTGGAAACAGGGGGGAGGCTGTGACTGTCTGAACAAAGCTTGCTACAGGCCTGGAGCAAAGTGTATTGGCAGCAATATGTGGAGAAGTATGCCCAGCACACACTTGCATTGTGCCTGCCCCCAGCCAGTAGAACTGCTCCTGTGACTTCACCCAGCTTCATCCACGGTGTTGTAAATACAGGAAAGGAAGGGAGCAGAGATAAGTGATCCCACTAACAAGAAAAATCAGTACAGCTAAGGCACTTTCTGGGTGGCCTGTGATGGGCAAATATAGGACAGCTCCTGAAGAATTATCTCAATTACACCCCCAGGCAGCACCTCTAGTATGTGTCTGATTGCAACACAGGGCGATGACACTTCTCTTAACAATCCAAAGTAGATCCCCATCTTCAGCTGCCAGCAACTGCACGATAACATGGATTACAATACCAACCACAAGTGAATACATCAAGTGATAAAAGGCAGCCCCAGCAAGGGAGACACCTGTCTGCTAACATCCCCCAGCAAAATGAAAACTGACTGAGAAACGATTTACCCATCAATGTACAAGCAGTAGTTGCACCTAAGACAGAGAATAAGCCACTTGTCGGGGCTGAGTGACAAAGTGAGGGGAATGCAGAGCCTCTTATGAGATCTCATTCTTATGTAGGTCAGAAATACTGGAATGGAAAAGGAGGCTATTGGTCCAGACTGAGGGACCTGAGCAGAATGTGGCAAGGAGTCCAGGACTGAAGCAGCAGGATGTGCAGCTTGCCAGGGATGAGGAGCTGGGGCAGAGTTGGATGGGGAGTCCGGGACTGAGAGGTATGGGCACAGCTGGGTGAGGAGCCCCCCACAAATAGGATAGCATGAGGGATGCTGTTGATCAGAAGTGAGGTGCATTGGTACAGCTGCATGGCATGAACTGGAGGACAAGAATAACAGGGGGACTGCAAAGCAGGCTGGCACTAAACTGGCAGTCACTTCTCCTCACCCCTCAACCCTGGGGAGTTCCTATGAAGATAGCCCATAGGGGGACACTCATGTCTGGTAATGTAAAGTACAACTAGCTCCCCTACCTCCTGATTATATTTGATTCCTAGGACTATCCATGCTTCCCTCTTGCACTCATTAGAGGCCTGTTTTCCGCATACCCCACAGCACCTTGTAATGTGCTCTTTGGCCTGGTGGGGAGGGGAGGGAGATTGGGAGAAGGAAGTGTGAAATAACCGAGAGGAAAAAAAAATCAAAGTGGATGGCACCTGCTCAGTGTGTTTGATCTGTCTCTATTCCAACCTCAGCCCTGAGCAGTAAAATCCCTTCCTCAGCTCCCACGCAAAGCTACTGAGAGGGCCCTCTCTGCACCAGACAAAATCAGTCTGCTGTGGCTCTGAAACAAAGGCATTCCCCTCTGATTAGATGCCATGCAAGGCAGAGATTAGGAGCAGAATGGCCCTCCCAGTGTTTCCCTCATTGGCTATGTAAATACTGTAGCCGTGCATAATGCAGGGATTATGGACGACATGGATAACTGCAGGCAGCCACAGGATTCCCAGGTCTTTGTGAACCTTGCTGCAGATGGATATTTCCATGAGCATAGGAAGGAGGAAAGATGGTGTGTATGCTATAGGGGTGTGCAAAGTGGGCTTTATTCAATTCGGATTCATATTTGGCCCGAATTGGGGACAGTGATTCGATTAGTTGATTCAGATCACTGTCCCTGATTTGATTCAGCCGAATCCAAATTTGAAGATTCGATGCTGATTCAGAGAATCAGCAATTCAGACATAGACGCAGCTTTAAATGTTTTTTCTACATATCTTGAGGTAGCAGGTGCAGCTTGTGAATGCTGCAATGCTGGGGTACTTCCGGACCACTTCCGGGTCCACCAGAGAGCATGCTGCCCCCCCCACCCCCCCCACACACCCAGCTCAGTGATCAGCCATGGGGGGACCCCAGGTGCCCCCTCAGACCCAGGAGGCACCAGTCGCTGAGCCCAAGAGCAGGAGCGGGTGTCTCCTGCATGCTCGACCAGAAGTGCTTCTGGTCCATTTCTGGGTCTGCTGTCAAGTGCGCCGGGGAACCCCCTGAGCTTCTGTGGGATGCTCCATGTGCCCCAGCATCACAGTGTTCATGACCCCCCACTGCCTAGAGGTAGAAAAAACATTTAAAGCTGTATCTATGCCCAAATCGCTGAATCTCTCCGAATCAGTTTGGAGGATTCCGATTCAGTGAGATTAAAGCCTCCTCTGATTCGATTCAGGTTCAGAGATTCAGCCACTGAAGCAGGCTGAATCTCCACTGAATCGAATCAGAGACCAAAGCTTCATGCAGCCCTAGCGTGCCATGGATGTTATCAGCTTATATACCAACATCCCACTAGGGTGGCATCCAAGCCTGCCTTACATACCTACAAAAGCATGATAACAAGTCAGAGTACAGACCCAAATATATTACTGACCTTATACACTTCACCTTCACACACAACAATTTCACTTTTAATAACCAACTCTTCCTCTAGACCACGGGCACAGCTATGGGCACCAAAAAGGTCCCACAGTATGCCAACCTTTTTATGAGCCACCTGGAAGAATTCTTCACGGATTGCACCATCAAAGCCTTGCTATACTAAAGATATATCGATGACATCTTCATCATTTGAACTGAAAACCTGCAATCTCTGATTAAGTCCCATCAGAAATTCAACAATCATCACCCCTCCATCTGACTATCTCTTGAATACTCCAGCACCAACATCTTCTTTTTAGACACAATGATCGGTATTCAGAATGGTAAAATACAGGCCACAATATACAAGAAACCCACAGACCAATGTACATATCTGCACAGAACCGGCAATCATCCTAAACACACCAAGAAAGCTGTAATATACAGCCAAGCCCTCAGATACCACTGAATTTGCACTGAGGAGAACACCCAGCATTGTCACCTCACAAATCTCAAAAAGGCTTTCACTCAACAAGGACACTCCTCCAGAGAGATGGATTGCATGTTTGAAAGAGACACCTGGATACCACGAGAAGAATTGCTGCAGGACAGAAGGAAAACCCCCACGAATCACACACCTCTGGTTATGACATATCACCCCTCCCTCAAACCTATATGGAAAATCCTCAAACAACTGCAACCCATACTAGAAAGAAACCCAATTCTTAAAGAGATCTTCCCAGAACCACCCATCCTAGCCTTCAAACAAGCACTGAACCTCACTAACCTCATCACCAGAAGCAAACTTACTACAGCCCAAGACACACCGAATGGTTCCAGACCATGCTATGACAAATACTGTAAAACCTGCCAACATATCTCCACCACCCCCACAATTACTACACCCCACACCTGCACAAATGTTATATATCTCACCCAATGCACCAAATGCCCTGATGGAAAATATGTAGGACAACAACAGTGCCAACAACAACTGTGCACCAGAATGAACGCACACCAGAAATCTATCACAGACAAGAATACCCAATTACCTGTGGGGGCACGTTTCTCACAAGAAAACCACTCTATCTCCAATCTCTCAGTTCTAATCCTTAAAAGGATTTACAAAACACCTTTCACAGACAAGCCTACAAACTTTACGTCATCAACCTCCTAGGTACAAAAAATCATGGACTAAATACAGACATTGGATTTATGACACATTATAACCTGCCTAACATCTGACTCCTCAGGTACCTCTCCACTATTTACCAGCTACATTCATTCTTTTTATCCTTTTTATTGAGGGTTTGAGAAAGGTATCAGAAACATGGTGTCAGAAACAAGGTCTCAGCATTTGTTGAAGAGGCTGAATCAAGAAAAGAAAATTGTGAGGAAGAATGTACCCAGACTTCAATGGAACCGTATGGCTTAGGTGTCTAGGCAGCAAATGGGAAATGCAGAAAATGCTGTAAGTCTGAGAGCTCTGTGCCTTCAGCCCCTCATAGCACACTAATCCATGCAGAAGGGCAGTTATGTAGCCCTGAGAAAGGTATCTGTCTTCTGCAGCATCCCCTTCAGGTCACTGGGCCAGTGATGGAGTGGATGAGGAACTGAAGCGGTTCCTAGAATAGATCTGGCACCCCTGTGCTGCTGTTGCACTTCTGCCCATGGATCCGGGCTACCTCTGCACCCTCCTGCTGCAATGGCAGCATAGCTCTCTAAGGCCATTTGTAAACATGCTCACTGTTTTCTAAGCCATGTTAACTGATTCATATCACACAATTTGAATAAAATTTCAATTCAAATTAAGGGTGAATAGATGATCATTCACCATCACAGGACGGTGCATTAGTAGGTACGTTCATGCATTAGTAGGTGTATCATGAACAGGTCCAGGGATGTGATGCTCCCCCTCTATGAGGCACTGGTCAGGCCGCAACTGGAGTACTGTGTCCAGTTCTGGGCACCGCAATTAAAGAAGGATGTGGACAACCTTGAGAGGGTCTAGAGGAGGGCCACTCTTATGATTAGAGACCTGCAGGGAAGGCCTTATGAGGAAAGGCTTAGGGACCTGGAGCTTTTCAGCCTCCACAAAAAAAGGCTGAGGGGGAATCTTGTGGCAGTATACAAATTCACCAGGGGCAGGCAGCAGGGAATAGGAGATGCTCTGTTTACCAGAGCACCCCTTTGAATAACCAGAAACAACTGCCACAAGCTGATGGAGAGTAGGTTTAGGTTAGACATCAGAAAGAATTTCTTCATGGTTAGGATTGCCAGAATCTAGAACAGGCTTCCCAGCGAGGTGGTGCTCTCCCCTACCTTGGGGGTCTTCAAGAGGAGACTGGACAAGCACCTGGCTGGGGTCACATGACCCCAGCACTTTTTCCTGCCATTGGCAGGGAGTCAGACTAGATGATCCTTTGAGGGTCCCTTCTGACCCTAGCATCTATGAATCTAGTGGGGGGGCGGAATCCCTGGCCACACACAATCTATATTGGAAGTGGACAAAATACGATCAGCAAGGAGCACATCTGTGATGGGCTGGCATCGGGGATGATGCTCAGGGGCAACCAGCACGGTTTCATTAAGGGCAGGTCATGTCAGACCAACCTGATTGCCTTTTACGATCAGGTCACAAAAGCATTGGATGCAGGTGTCGCGGTGGATGTAGTCTTTCTGGACTTCAGCCAGGCCTTTGACACTGTCGACCACCCCATCCTCATTTAAAAACTAGGTGACTGTGGCATCGATGCCTACATGGTCAGATGGATTGCAAATTGGCTGAAGGGTCATACTCAGAGGGTGGTGGTGGATGGGTCATATTCAACCTGGGGGGAAGTGGGCCGCAGAGTCCCCCAGGGCTTGGGCTTTGGGCCTGCACTGTTCAATTTATCAGCGATTTGGACGACGAGGTGAAAAGCAACCTGTTCAAATTTGCTGATGATACCAAAATTTGGGGTGAGGTGGGCACGCTAGTAGGGAGGGAAAGACTGCAGCAAGACCTGGATAGGTTGCAGGGGTGGGCTAACAAAAACAGGATGCGTTTCAATACGGACAAGTGCAGGGTGCTGCACTTGGGCAGTAGTAACCAGCAGCACACTTATAAGATGGGAAACTCCCTTCTTGAGAGCA
>NW_005841956.1:1618884-1624161 GCF_000455745.1 Alligator sinensis
GTGATCCTCTCTCTCTACGTGACACTGGTCAGGCCACAGCTGGAGTACTGTGTCCAGTTCTGGGCACCCCACTTCAAGAGGGATGTGGACACCATTGAGAGGGTTCAGAGGAGGGCCACCCGCATGATGCGCGGACAGCAGGGCAGACCCTACAATGAGAGGCTACAGGACCTGAACCTGTTCAGCCTTCACAAGAGAAGGCTGAGGGGGGACCTGGTAACCATCTATAAACTCACTAGGGGGGACCAGAAGGGTTTGCGGGAGACCTTGTTTCCCCTGGCGCCCCCCGGGATAACAAGGAACAATGGCCACAAGTTGTTGGAGAGTAGGTTTAGATTAGACATCCGTAGGAACTACTTCACAGTCAGAGCGGCTAGGATCTGGAACCAACTTCCAAGAGAAGTGGTGCTGGCTCCTACCCCGGGGGTCTTTAAGAAGCGGCTTGATGCCTACCTGGCTGGGGTCACTTGAGCCCAGATTTCCTCCTGCCCAGGCAGGGGGTCGGACTTGAAGATCTGCAAGGTCCCTTCTGACCCCACTTCTATGATTCTATGACCCATGGGCCGGATCTGGCCCACCAAAAGATTCAATCCAGCCCATGGGTGGATAGCCACCAACTCACTGGATCTCATCCTGCTCTGGCCACCACATGGTGCCAGGTAAGTTGAGGGGAGTGAGAGGGAATGATTCAGCCCAACAACTGTGGACTCAGGCAGAGCTTCCCCTGCAGTGGGCAGGCAGCAGCATCATCTGTGAATGCTGCAGGCAGGATCAGGAGCCCACATGCAGAACCTGCTGACAGCAGGCATCCACAGATGACCTGCCACCCTCATAGCATTGTAGAAGCTCTCACCTGAAGCCCCAGCCCAGAACCTGCCAGTGGCATCAGTCATGGATACAGGCAGGAGCTGCTGCCGCACCAGGTGGGCAGCAGCATCTCTCTCTTCTCTTCTCTCTGTCTCTCTTCCCCTCCCTCCCATTCCCTCCAGAACCCTGCCAAAGCTGATGCTGCCACCCACCTGGCATGGCAGCAGCTCCTGCCTGGGTCCACAGCTGAGCATTGGAGCTCCTGGCAAGCTATAGCTTTGGCCAGGTCCTGGAGGGAAGGGAGGGGAGAGAGACAGAGAGACGAGATGAAATGAGACAGAGAAGAGAGAGAGAAGAGAAGAGAGATGGAGAGAGGAGACAGAGAGAGAGAGAGAAAAAAAAGAGAAGAAAGTGAGAAACAGACACAGAGGTGGATGTGGCCCTCAACAGGCCCCCAGAACTTGTTAAGTGGCCCCCCCAGCGAAAACAATTGCCCATCCCTGGTCTATACACTTTACAGTCCCTAAACAGACCCAATTATCAGCCTCTCTGTGTGGGCTTATGCTTGGAAGTAATTAGGAAGTGATAATCAGCCTGTCTAACCACTGCTACATTGTTGCAATCCTACTGACAGTTATTTAAAGTGCTATTCCAGAAGCTGTAATGGGCACAATTGACCTGCAATTGATATTTAGTCATGGTGAGGTGTTGTTGGCATATTTGACTTTGTAAATGTGTTACTTTGTACCTGATAGCCTCTGTTGTATTGCAGAAGCCCAATTGAGTTTCACTTGCAGGGACTGATATTTGCAATGGTTATCGAATGAGTTCCTAAGGACTCGTATATATTTGTTAATTAATACAGTTTAAATTGCCTAATTCAGACTGCCCTAGTCTGCATTAACTTTAATCCTCATTCAATGAGGATCAGTTCATTTGGACTGGAGCCAATTTTAATTTGGACTACAGACATCCCCGTGTATATAGTTACAGCTGTAATTCAAATTAAACCTAGAAAAGCGTAACATCTATAAATGGCTGTCCACGGTGCTATGTTGCCATTAGTCAACTGCCTGCCTGCTGAGTATCAGACTCCCTCTGCAGGGAGGGATGCTGCTCAGCATAGCAGCACCTTACAGTGCACAGTAGTGGCATCATAAATTGTTCAGCTTTGAGAGGACAACACGTTTCCAAGACCCATGAACCCACCTGCACCCTGGCTGGCCATGGCCTGGGTCATACTGGGCTGAGCTTACACAAGGATGGACTGAGGGAAGCTATATGGCCACATCTCCATCTCTTTTGGCTGTTGTTGGCTTATGTGCTACATAGCAGAGGGAACACATTTTACAAAGAGCTAAGTGATGGGCTGTGAGCAAACATCAGGAGAAGGAGCCAAAGAGGTGATACTCCAGTACTGTGAGGCACTTCTCATATATCTTTTGGAATCCAGAATATTAAACATGTCCACAAGGAGATGATCATTGGCTCAGGAGGGGGAGGAAATGGGATATAAATTGATATATATAGATATACCCAAGTTCATTTTCTTTGGCGAGAAGTCCAAGTGACCAAACCAGGGGTTGCACATAGATAAATGGGACAGGGAATGTTGCCAGATATGCACCTTTCAAACAGGTGTGTCTGTTGGTTGGAGTGGGGAGTTTGGTAGGATCAAAAGCAGTAGCTTGTCATTTCAAATTGAAGACAATAGAGAATTCAAGGAGGTCCACTAGCTAGATGGGTGCAAATATAGGGAGTAAGGTAGTGGTAATGAAACAAAGGATACAAATGAGCAGAATTGTGCAAATAACAATTTTTGGGGTTTCAGAAGCTAAGCCAATTTTTAAAGACAAAATGGGATCAGATAAAATAAAGTTTGAGATTTTTTCTTCTCTCATTGAAACAAACAACTGGGGAAAAAAAAGATTTTATTTGACAGGAAATGTTCCATTCAGCCCACACCAAAACTCTTGTTTCATACAATTTTTAAAAAAGACTGAAGGAAATGAAGAGTTAATTGTCCAGACTGCTGGAGGAAGAAAAGTAATGTCAGTGCTCTGCCCCCCCACATTAATCAAACAGCCCAGATTACACATCAAGAATGTGAAAGACCAGGGTTCAATCCCCTCCTCTGGTGGAGGAGCTATGACCTCTACCAGCTCCAGCTCCCAAACAAATGCCCCAGCCAGGAGCTGAAAGAGTCATTCTCAATAAATATACCTGCATTTTATACTGAGTAGAATTACTCAAGCAGAAGGGACAAAGAGTCACCCACCCCAAACACCTTGCAGCCCAGTGGTTAGAGCACATGCAGGATGGGTAAAAACCTCAAATTCAATCCCATTCTCTGGTGGCTTCAGAGCAGGCATTTAAACTATGACCACCCATCTCTTGTGGGTAGGTGTTCACAGCTCCTTTTAGATCCATTCTACTCAAATATTCTTTGAGCACGAGAGTGAGAATGACCCTCCAGGCCGATGACTCCAGCACACTCCAGGAAGAAGAAGGAATAGACTCAGCCCCCTGCATTCAGGGGCAGTGCTCAAAGCATGAGGTTTTTGAATGAAATGGGGACACTCACAAAGCCACCTCTTTCTGCAGCAGATTTTGTGAATCCTGTTTTTTTTCATCTAAGGTTCTTCTGCAAATTCAAACCAAATCGGAAAGTTGTTTAATATGCACTTTTCATCAGATTTACTATTCACCATTTCTTTGGCCCTTCTCTAGAAGTGAGTGCAAGAAGAACCAGGGTTTGCTTCTGTGGAAGGAAGGATCTGATGAAGGGTACTGAGATGGAGTTAAGTTCCGCTGACACAGGAGCTATGTGCTAGGTTGGTTACGTTTTATACTTTTGAGCTTGATCCTGCTATACTAGATGCCCTTAAAATGTCTTATGGTCTCAAAACATTGTAGCTGGGCTTGTCCTCCACAGAGATGGCCAACTAAGCTGAGCACTGAATTACACTCTCTGGAACTTTATAGCCTGCAAAATTAATCTAAAACTCCCTTCTATGGACACTGGTATCTAGTGCTTGGCAGGGAAGTCAGATGGTTTCCAGCCATCTCTCCTCCCCACATCCAGATGGCTGGGTAAATTCACTTAGAAGAACATTAGGACATTAGGAGTCTCTCCAGCAATGAAAATGGGGAATGGCTGGGGCTGAGGGGTCACGGACTGGAGAAATTACAGATGTGCACTTGGAATGAGACAGAGAGAATGCAAATGGAGCAGAGAATCCAGCCAGGGGAAGCAACCCAAACATATATTCACCCACACTTGGAGGGGAGTAAACTACATGGATGGCCTGTTGGCCTAGGGACACTGATTGACATAGTCAGCTCAGAACTTCACCTATCATTCAACCATCCTGAAATGCAAAGTCTTTAACCCACAGAACAAGATCAAGATGGGCAGCAGATGTGTACACTGAAGTGATAACCTATTGTACAGCTCTGCTGGTCAGGAGAACTGGTCTTACAATAAAAATCTGATTTATGGTGTTTCCGCAAATATAAGTTCTGAACTCTGTTTTCTACTGCTTGTTAATAGGTGTCTGTGAGTATTTGGACAGCCATTCAGCTGTGTGGCAATGATGCATGAGTCCCAGAAGTTTCAGGCCTGATCAAAATATATTTTCTTTTGTTATTCATTTAACTTCAGTTTATCTTTCGTTCATCCACTCAAAGAGAAAAGCACAACACCATGAGACTGAGGTGCTCAGACTCAATGTGAATAGCAAGGAGACCAAGAGACCTGTAACCAAACAGTCCACAGTCCAATAATTATCTATCTCAACTGTTAATGAACACCTGGAAGAAAATCAAGGTGGGTTTGCAAGGCAGCATCCAGATAAGCCAAATGGATCCTGTCCCAGTGACACAATGCTGAAGGGGCTTGCATGGCCTCACTGTTCTCCACCAGCCTTCATGCAAATGCAGATAATTTGGTCTACCTTGATTCATTCAAGCTCTATTCATTCAAGTCTTCAAAAAACTGAATAATACAAGTGACAATATTAATAATACATGAGAGTCAAGGAAGGGTAAAGTCAAGAGGAGATTGGAAAATGAGATAAAGAGCTGCTGAGGCTCTGAGATACATCTGAGCAATGTACAGACAGGCTGGTCTAGACACTGCAGACAAGAAGGATCTAAGCTCAGAGGAATCAGGTGGAAGGAGGTACTAGAGAGAGTGGGAGAAGAGGGCAGGGACTGAGGATGGAGGCAGACTGACAAGGTTCAAGAGATCAGCTGGAGCCAGTCCACACAGTAATGATAAATCCAGTTTCTCTGTCATTTCTTATGGACCAAATACAGCCAGGTATAATGACAGCTTCTCCATCCCAGGCAAGCAATGATGAAAACACTGCTAAGTCTGGACTCTCTACTCTGCAGAGGAGTTCTTCTTCCACCATCTCAGTCTCCTGTGCAAAACAATACTAATCTGCTAAATCCATTATAGGGAAA
>NW_005841956.1:1624171-1639513 GCF_000455745.1 Alligator sinensis
TCAAACTCATCCCATGTAACATGCCAAGCTGAATTTGAGCCCTTGGTTGCAACTGTGTGGAGAATAGAAGTTGGTTATGACAGTGCCTGTTGTGCTGGAGGCTACGGAGTGGCTGTGGCAGTAAGAGAGTGCGGATAGGCTGTTCCCCTGAATAGCCATTACTCACCCAATGGGATGGACATTAGGCCATTTACTGAGCTCCTGAGAGAACAACAGGATTCTTCTTCACTCTGTACAAATAGTGTCAATGGGTCCCCATTTGGCATCTATACACAGCCCTGTAAAAATGCTCCAGAGGAACCCAGCTCATACCACCTAATGCTGCCCTACATTATCAGCCTTAGGAAGTGACCCTGGCTGCAGTCAGAGACTTGAATTCATGGGGGGGGGGTTCTCCCAGAGGCTAGGATACTGCCTGCCTTATAGGAAACCAGATGCATTTGGATGATGGAGGAATGCAGCTGCCACTTTTCAACACTCTAAAAGTCCTGCGAGCTCCATATCATGTGAACTGATCTGCCCCTGGAATATCTGTTCAGAGAAGGGATTATCTGAGCACATAGTGAATCTGTGCTACCACAATGCCATGCGTTTCTGGCTCCACTCCAGCCTGGTCACTGACCTGGAGAGAAAGATGAAGACCTGGTTCCTGTGGAATTGAAACTCTAAAATATGATTATCAAATGAAAACCCAAATCAACCCCCCTCATTACCAGTAGCTGCCAGCTTCTAATTAAGCATTTGCAAATACTGAGGGCCAGCATGACTCAATTATCATTTCTCATATTCTTCTGTCTCACGCATCAAGATGACACAGCATGTGTCCACAGCCTTCTCTTGAGCTTTTTCTTTAACAAACACACTGATCAGGTATTCAATTAAAAATATTGGACCATCTTTTCTTCACTTGTTGATGGTTAATGTAAACTTCTGGAAACCAAAATTTCTTGTTTCACAAATATGTTTGTCTCCAGTGGTCAGGTTTATGCTGATTTTTTATTGTACAGTTGCTGTTCTACTGGGCTTAAACTCATGCAGCTAAGTACTTCTCTTTTATTTTGGGGTGGCTGCTGAGATATACTTATGGGTTTGTTACTGTAGGGTTGTACTGAAGTGCTGTGCTAATCAGCTTGTTATTGGAGGGGGTATTCACATACACTGGGGAGCACACATTGGCTTGCTTGCAGTGGCGACACATAAGGGGTGCACGTGCACCCCCTGAGTGTGGTAGTGCACCCCCTACAAAAAGGCATCGCCGACACTGTCGGCACTCGCCACCTCTCCACCCCCCACTGCCGACAGTGCCAGCAGCATCTGTGGGAGCTCCGTGCTTACCGCCACCACACTCTCACCAGCGCAGCCATGCCCCCACCCCCAGCCGCCAGGGGCACGCATCGTTCATGCTTGCTTGGGTGAGGCATGAGTTTTGAGCTCCACATGCCAGGACATTGTTCTAGCTATGTGTGATGCTAGGAATCACTTCTGATGTATGACGTTGGTGCCCATCACCTTGAGATGATTGATTTAAATCCACCCCAGGCTGACAGTGACTGGCAATGGATGACACTTGGGGTGGGGAGGGTGGGTCTCAGTTTGTTTCTAGCAGGATAAGTGTCCACATCGCACACAGGTGGGACAAACTGTCCCAATCATTGGGAGTCTCAACAAAGACACCAATGATCCATGAAGAATACGCTTCTCTTCCAGATCTAGAGACTGTAACTCCAGACCAGGAAGGTGACACAGCTGTACTATATGATGGCTCTAGAGAGAGTTTGGTCTCATCCCCAGTTACATTAAAGCCCTTTAGGCCGTAAAGTGACAGGCAGAGACATTTCCAGAGCAAAGACCATCCCTGACTAGGGTAGAATAGGCAAGAAAACTTTACCCAGGGCCTATTTCCAGCCCCATTTATAGGCGGCAGATCAGGAGGTTGTCAAGAGTAATTTAGAGGATTTCTAAGGCTGCTTGGAGATACACTTAGTGGCCAGGAAGCCAGCATATGGACATTGGACAATACTATCTCTCTCCCTTCTTACTCTGAAACAGGAATAAAATAACAGAACTGGGTCTATTTATTTTCCAGGGCTGCTAATCAGGCTGTTTTCTCCAGCACTGCATGTACATCACATTAAGTAAACCAATGCACGTATTAGTGTATGGACTTTACTTGGGTGCAGAATATTTTTTCTCAGGCCGATAAATTCGATGGGAAATATCAGCATTTCCTTTCCCAGCAACAGAGAATCAGTGCATTAGGGAAAGTAGAATTTCACCAACACTAGCCATTATTCCAGGTTTTATCATTCCAAAATACAAACAGAAGCTATAAATAACAGGGTTTTTTGTCTTAATAGCTGCATTTTAGCTTATTTTTAATTATCGTGTTATGAATGGGTGCATTAGAGTATATTTAAATACAAACTTAACCGTGCTGTTAATGAGGCAGGATTGTTATAGGCCAGGTCTAGCTATATATTACGTTTGTATATACATATGCTCAGACATCACATTTAAAAATTAGCTTTTTCAAGCGTAAAATTATAATTGGTTTGTCTAATAAAAGGATAAATAAATATCTATTTAACTTCATTACTGTCAAAGGCAGGAGGCTTTTCTCCATTCTTTCTTTGGGGTTTTATGGTGGAAAAGCTAATTAGTTTTAATTGGGTGGATCCAAGGTGATTGAGGCAGCCACAGAAGTGGTGATGGCTGGGAATGGGGCATCTGCTCCTTTCCCTAGCTGTGCCTGCTCCTCAGCCTCCTCTGAGGGGTTAGCAGGGAAAGCCTGATTACTGAGCCCAGGAAGGCTCCTTCCCTTCCTGTGGGCACAGCTCAGAGAAAGGGAAATTCAGAGCTTTCTGCAAAACCAGTGTTCACCGTTAGAAAAGCAAATGCGCCCACAATGTCAGAACAAAAGAGATTTATGTTCTTCAAACCTAGATTAATAGGAATTTATGCTGAGGTGAACTTGGTCATAGTGCCCTTCAGCAAAGCATGCTCAGTGTTTGCTTCACAGTTGTCTCATTGTTCCCTTGCACTCTTCCCTCTCCGTTTGTTGTATCCATGATATCTCTTGTCCTTATATTTAGATTGTAAGCCCTTTGATACAGAGACTGACTTTTTGTCCTGCATTTATGTAATGCATAGCACAATGGCTTCCGGATGCTTGGCTGGGGCTTCTAGATACAAGCTTTGATCACCCTTCAGGGTGGCTTCAGAGCCTCATATCTGGGCCTGGCATGAGAAAAGCAGGACCAGATATGTGGGTGTGTTTGAGGCACAAAGGTGGTAAGGACATACCCCTAGACAAAACCACAGTACAAGTAAACAAGCCAGAATAATTTGACTTACTACATGAGTGACTGGTACCTCCTGAATCTGGGGGGACACCCGCAGAAGCCGCCGATGGCAGCGGCCCTGTCAGGGGGGCACCGGCCCTGCCAACAGCATTGGTGTCTGCCGTCGGGGGGCACCAGTCTCGTCGGGGGGGCACATGCACCCCCGTCCCCGCCTACCAGTTGCCTATGACTTACTACATTTCTTCTTCCATCTCTTCATAGATCTACCATTCTCTTCTGCAACAGAAAGCCCAGCCCCATACAAGCCAACCAGACTGAGCAGCTCTACCATAACAACCCAGCACATGCAATCCCACCATCAAGCCTGACACTTTCTAAAGAAAATAATATGTGCAGCCCACAGTTCATGTGCAACCCCACAATAACACACTGGTGTGTCCACTGCACATAAGAAAGCTGTACAAAATAACCAAGATCCCTAGTCATCAGCCTTTTTCTCAGCTCTGGTGCTTCCCTCCCTCTGCACCTACTTTTCCACCAGCTGAATTAGGGATAGTGTTCCTCACCCCCTCTGTTCTTTGCCTTATATCAGAGACACATTTTAATTATACAAGGATCTCCGGGAGAGGGAAACAAAAGGTTAGGCTCTTGCTGAAGGAATTTCTAACTACATGCAGGGATTCACAGCCTTTTCTTTTTCCAGACCAAGTTTACACAAACATTTGAACTGCCCACTGCAGAAAGTCCACCGCAGAAAGTCATTTTTGTTCAGACTTGTTGTTCATTACTTGCCTGACATCTGCTGCTAAACTACATAATCAAAAGACCAGTGTTTAGCAGCATGTCCCTCTATTTCCTCTTCCCACTTTTCTTCCATCTGCTCTGATGCTGGAAGAACTCACATTACCACAACAGTCCCTCCATCTGTGTGAAGAAAGAGGGTGCCCAATCACTTAATAGGGCATTAACGGCACCCCTGATAGTGTCTGCAAGGAAATGCTGGAGGTCCCTTTTCTGCCTCCTGAAGGGTTCTTGGTTCAGGATGAGACTGATCTCCATGGACAATGAAAAGTCCAAAAACACCCATTTCACTCTCTGTGCCGAATGATTTGGTACAGCCCAGTGGCCAGCACCAAGACCATTTCTTCTTCCTCCATCCCCTCTTCTGCAGCTCTTACCCTAAGCAAAACTCACTCCTAGCAGTTCTGAGAGGTAGAAGGACGCTGTCAAGCCAACAGAGATATCCTGTATATACAGATGTGCATGGATATATACGGATGGATAAAAATCCTGTAGCGTATGTTGTTTTTCAGGAGTGCAAGAAGCAAGCATGACACCCTTAGCAAATCACCGAGCTGCCAACAAAATCTCTCTTTTATAAGAAAGGAAGAGAGATGGAATTTTAATAATTGCACAGCAGCCCCTAATAATGAAATCCCGGCTGGTGTGAGCGTGTCTGTGTGACGGGGGAGGCAAAGGGGAAAGAATCATTAGCATGGAAGACGTTGTTTGGGTTTTGCTTATCAGTTCTGCTTGTTGAGCGCATTCCAGGGAATGGAAGAAACTCCAACAGACAGCGTGGAAAATTAATTTTTAATGGCTTTTATTAGTGCTTAAGCCATTCTGGGAGGATGAAATAATCCTCGTTTAGGTGGAGTGGCAAAGGTCTTGGAGGACTTTCAGGAGGCTACGGGCCCAGGCAGTCACAGAGGAATTTGTCTTCTCAAGTTGCTAATCGCAGCCCAGAACTACTGAAATACACAGTCCTGCTTCATTCCCACAGTGCTGAGAACCTGCCAGGCATGAGCCTCTAACAACATATGGCATGTGCTTCCCTATAAGGACTGATAAGGAGTGTTTCCTTTCTAATTTACAGTGCATGCTTTCATCTTGTTTTGTGACCATTTGGAGCCCAAGTAAAATGTCTATATGTGGAGAATCCCAGTTTGGAGTCATTTTTATATCCTCTTTGCCCAGCTCTAAGTGACAACACAAAACATGTAATAAAGGAGAAGCAGAAACAGTGATCAAGGCAGCTTTGGCATAAAGAGCACCCCAGATAACACACAGGATGAGTCAGGCCGAGTCTCAAATATGCCCTGAGTCATTAATCTCTTTTCTGAGTTAATTTTCTGGGTTTTTAAAGAAAGGCTCGAACATGGACCACCAGGACTTGTGAACAGCTTTTCAGAAAAGCACGCCCCCCAGGAAGACACAGACCAATGGACACAAACTAGTCGAGGAAAAGTTTTGGCTGGATATAAGGAAAAACTTCTTTTCTGTACAGGTAACTAGAATCGGGAACATACTTCCAGCAGAGGTGGTCCAGTTGCCATCTCTGGCAGTCTTTAAGAGGAGGCTGGACAAATACCTCGTTGATCTTGTTTGAGCCCAATTACCTCCTGCCCATGGCAGGGGACCGGACTTGGTGATCTTATAGGCCCCTTCCGGTCCTTCTTCCTATGATTCTATGAATTGCTTGTGTGACGTTGTCAACACTAGCACCTCACAGTGGCATCAGTAATATCTACAGCCATACACCGATGCCGGTGGTACAACCAGTGCAGCTGTATTTCTGAGGGGAGGAAAAGCACCCTAAAGTCAGTGCAGGTGGCACATGGGGACATAACCATTAGGATAGCTTCTCTTTGAAGCTACCAGTGATATGGCTAGGGGCAGAGCTTAGGAGAATCAGACCAGGCAGGCAGGTATGCGGGTAGAGCAGAATCCCTGTCTAAACTCCAAGCATTCCAAACAAAGCGTTCTTCTTTCCTCCTCGCATGCAAACGTAGCACGTCTGAAAAAAGGGGCTAATAACACCAATGTGGCATGTGTGACAGGTGATTTCTTGAAAAGGGACATGTACAGAAAATGTGGCTCATCACTTGGTATGTACCCACTGTGTCACCTGAGTTCACAGCAAAGTTGACGGTCCTCTAGCTTTGCAGGGCAATGCTGCAATTCAGGATAAGCAAATCTATAGCCAATATGATTATGAACCCACTGGGAAAGATGTGAAACCCAAGGCAGTTGCATCCAAGAACTGTTAGCTAGTAGCCTGGGCTTGCACAGCCAGAGGGTCTTCCCTGAGTGTAGCAAGTACCCAGTAGAGAAGAAGTAGCTAAGGGGGTGCAATGTGATGAGCTGACTGGGTGGAGCAAGGAATCTACAGGAATGTTTAATTCCAGGAGCTCTTGAGTCAAAGGTTCAGCTCCTTTAGCTCAAAGGCAAGAGGTACACAAAAATCTCTCTACATGACCTTGCTCCTATGGGGAACAAAGAGGAGTCACCAGCAGAGTGGGAAGACTGCCGTTTAGAGTCACAAGACAGGAAATTCTGTTCCCTGCTGGGAAATACCTGTAGCTCTGACCTGGTGAGAATGAGGCTGCCATGCATCCCTGGTGGGTGGCTTGTGTGCATTGCAGCCAGATCTTCTGATTAATACTGCAGAGGAAGCAGTGGGAACAGAGGCCAATCAGCAGCCTAAGGACAGATGTGAAAGGACCCATGCTGGCCACAGTCCTATATAGACAAAAAGTGCCAAAGTCACAGGTGATCTGTAATAATGAAATTAAGTCATAATAACAGCTCTTATATGGCATTTTTCCTTCATAGCACTTTGCAAAACATCAAGGTCACTATTCCTGCTTTACAAATAAGGAAACTGAGGCACAGAGAAACAGAGCAACTTGCCCTAGCCTGCACTGGAGGGGTCTGTAGAATGCAGTGGTGTAAGGAGTATTAGGCACTTGGTTTAACTTATACCCTCCAGACTCTCAGAACTACATTCTGCCTTGACTTAATACTGGTGAAACCCCAGCAATTTGATCGGTCATGTGGTGGCGTAAGCAAGGGTGCACTAATAGACTCTCTTAGATCTGCTCTGCAGCAGGTAACCTAGCTCCCCCTTCACATCACCTTGGAATCTGCCTCTTTCTGATTAGCATGCTTTGCTTTTCAAGATCTCTCTAGTGACACCGTACTGACAGACAGCCTGACTGACAGACAGCCTGACTGTGCCGTGAAATTACTGCCATATGTACTTGTCCTCGGTGGCCCCCATCCTGGGGGCAGGATGGGGGTGAAAGTTAAGCGGAGCGGGTAGCCCATTCCCTCTGTCAAACAATCCCAGCAAACTAATTATTTCAAACAGGGGGCTGTTCTGCATCAGACCGGGTGGTTCAGAAACAAATCCCTTCACTGTTCCTCCATTAATCAGACTCTGTTAATAGCCTTTTAATAAGGAAGGAAAACAAATATGTCAAGATGAAAAAATGGGACGGATTCAACGGAAAGCAGGGGAAGCCGTCTGTGGCCCTGTTCAAAGTAGGCATGTTTGCCTTGGGCACTGTCTGACTTGGGTTAATCTTACTCATGCCATCTGGTTTCACACTTATAATGCCATCCTTGTACCTGTCACTTGTGGGCTGGACTGTGAAGGGCTCTGCATGTGCACTCCTCTCGAAGAGTCTGAAGCCAGATAAATAAGTGGTTGTGGTGAGTACAGAGGATCCCATTGCACTCTCCAGACTCTTCCCTTTATTAGTGTCAGTAGGTAACTACACCTATATTTAGGGTTGCCCAACGGTTTCTATTATACAATCCTGTTCTCTGGCATTTATAACTTTGCCAAACTTTAACTGTTCAAGCTGAATTTTTCCATGACAGCTGCTTGCCTCAGGCTGATTTTTTAAAGGAAAATTTCAGCAAAATCATTCAGCCATTTCTCAAAATAAGATTACGAGGAAATATATTGTTTTGCCTTTTATCAAAAAAATGTTTGCATCTGTTTTGTACAAAAGCACTGGTGAACTCCCTATGGTTTGAAGCAGGAACTTGAAATCTGGCAGAAGGTCACTTTGGTCAGAGTTGTGGTCCTGTGGAAAGAATAGCATATCATGCATGGAATTAAAGCTTGTCTCAAGAATTCCTTCTCACAAAGGGCTACTGAAGTCAAACAGGAATGGAGTCTCTCTTCTGCTAATGTATTTTTTTTTCCTTTTCATGTATTCATTTAATGAATTTTAATATAGCTTCTATAGTCTTATAATGCAGGAGGCCTATGGACTGCAAGCAGCCTGTGAGGGAATGAGCTGTGCCCCCCAGGCTCTGTCCAGGCCCTGACTTCCCTTCACTCTGGCTGCAAGAGCAGCCATAGGCTCTGGGCTCCCTCCCTCCTCTGGCTTCTGCATCCTGGGACAGAGGCACACTACAGCACAGAGAGCTCAGGTGAAGCTGGGGGCACATAGCTCATGCTGCGGAGCTGGAGGAGGGATGTCCAGGTGCAGTTGTTGGAGCAGAGCGCCCATGGAGATGCTGCACTGGGGAGCTTGCAAGCATGCATTGCAGTAGGAGGGGAGACTGCAGGCATGTCCTTGAAGTGAGTCAACAAGGCATCCATGTGGCCTGGGGGCCCATGACCACCACTAGTGCGGCCCATGGGGCATATGGCCCCCAGTCACTTAGAAGTTGGATAGACTTATTTTAATGTATTTTTGTACGTAATAAACATCTACACCAGAAAACATGTGTGCTCATTTTCTGTAGGACTATCTGTGAAATACCATAAATACAGGCATTTCTGTGGTGGCAGGTGGCAACTGTTAAGTACAGCAGGACGGCACAGCACAGCAACCTAATTGTGAGATGGTTCCAAGGTGATGTGATATCAGGAAGACTCTGGAGCACAATGTTCTTTTACTTGTACAAAGTACAATGGGATGTTTATTGTGAAGGAACCGGCTATTCCCAACATCCTTTAACCACCACAACAATCCCTTGTAAAATCTCCCTGGGCAGTTGTTCAGTACTAAGTCACCCACCCCACTTCCTGAGGCCTGGCGTGGTCTTTAGCGCTTTTCCATCTTAGCTGAGAGTAGACCCAATGCTGTTTCTGCTGTGAGAGGTGATACAATGACATGACAGGCCTGTACAATGCTGCAATGACTGCCTGGTTGAAGTCTGTGTTTGGGATCATAAAATCATAGAAAATTAGGGTTAGAAGGGACCTCAGGAGGTCATCTAGCTCACCCCCCTGCTCAAAGCAGCACCACCCCCAACTAGATCATCCCAGCCAAGGCTTTTTCTAGCTGGGTCTTAAAAACCTCCAAGGATGGAGAGTCCACAACCTCTCTGGGTAACCTGTTCCA
Organism: Alligator sinensis; assembly: GCF_000455745.1. Taxonomy (NCBI): domain Eukaryota; kingdom Metazoa; phylum Chordata; order Crocodylia; family Alligatoridae; genus Alligator; species Alligator sinensis. The sequence continues at coordinate 1,633,623 of NW_005841956.1, forward strand.
GTGCTTCACCACCCTCCTAGTGAGAAAATTCTTCCAAATACCTAACCTCAGCTTTCCTTGCTGCAACTGAAGACCATTGCTACTTGTTCTGTCAACTGTCCAGCTTCATCGTCTTTTGAACCCTCCTTTAGGTAGTTGACGGCTGCTATTAAATCCCTCCTCAGTCTTCTCTTCTCCAGACTCTCTCAGCCTCTTCTCAGAAATCATGTCTCCCATTTCCATAACCATTTTCATTGCCCATTTCCATAACCATTTTCATTGCCCTCTGCTGGACTCTCTCCAATTGGTCCACATCCTTTGGGGGTCCCAAAACTGGACACAGTACTCCAGATGTGGTCTCACCAGTGCTGAATAGAGGGGAATAATCACTTCCCTTGATTTGCTGGCAACGCTCCTGCTCATGCAGCCCAGTATGCTGTTAGCCTTCTTCGCAACAAGGACATATTGTTGGATAATTCTATGCAAATGAGTACATGCAAATGGCATAACAAGTGACTCGGTCCTTGTTTACAGAGTCTGTCGTGTGCCTGGGGACCCTTCTCCCAGAGTCACCCAGGCAAGGCCGTCTCCCTCAGCGTCCTGTGCCCTCATTCTAATGGCTGAGCTGCATGGCCCCCAGCAAGTTCTGCCCATTCAGCTGGTGCCTGCTCTCCCAGTGCAGCGCCAAGGAGTGCAGAGCTCAAGGTGGAGCCGTTCCAAACATTTCCTCCTGTGTGCATCTTGTGCTGAACTCCTGACCTTTCCCAACCTGTGCCAAGCATGCATGTTAGTGCTGGGATGTGAGAGAGGAGGCAGAGGCCTCTCCCCAGGAGGAAGGAAGCTCCAGAGAGACCCTTCACATGATGAATGTTAAAGCTTCTTGCTACATTCAGCCAGAGCACAGATCCCTTCAAAGCACCAGCCCAGTGCAGCAGAACTAATTTAAAATGTCATTGAGGTCAGGCCCAGCTTCCCCAGTCATTAACCTGCTTTGCAAGCTACACAGGGTTTATTTATTTACACGGTCACATATTTATTTAAGACCCAAATCCCAGATACAGGGTACAGGGAAGGACTCAGCAGAAAGGAGGAAGCCCAGTGTTTGCAGGGATCACACCTGGTGCAGTGATGGTTCAGAGGGGCTTCTTGTCCAAAGCATTTGGGGAGGGGTGAAAATATTTGGAGATTTTCTTGCTCCTTTGCAGATTTTTTCCATTTCACCCCTGGCTCAGCTCTGCTATAAATGCTATAAAAACAATCTTCCCGCTTTGCAGGGCAGATCCATGACTGGCATAGATTTACTACTAGGGTAGTAAATCAGCATAGGTTTACTTGAGTCAGTGTTGCTGTAGCCCAGCCTAGGATCTAACACTGCATTTGGCAGCCTTTGTTTCTGTTCCATGTTAAGCTGAGGAAGTTCAGAGGTTTACGAGATGTTTTGTTTTCACCTAATTTGGTCATTCACCCATCCCACACTGCTTATCAGCAGCTGGCCCACCGAGGACTTCAAACACATGTAAGGAAACCCCAGTAGCTTGCAGCCTAGTTGTTATTGCTCTCCCCTCAGAGATGGGAGATGATTTAGGACATGGATTTAACTCGACACAGACAAAAAGAGAACTAAGTTTGGGGGCCTACTGCCTGGTTATGTGCACTAAGTGCTGAGCTACTGAGTAATAAAGGGCAGTTCCTCCATCTGAGATACCAACACCAGCCACTGCCCCTACTGTGAGGGAGAAAGTGTCTTCCCTTGCCACATATGGCAGGACATGTGGCAATGGGTTTGAACTGCAGCAGAGCAGATTTAGATTAAACCTGAAGAAAAGCTTTCCAACAGTCACATCAGTAGGACAATGGAATAAGCTGCCTGGGGGAGCAAGGGAATCTCCTCCATTGCAGGTTTTCAAGAAGAGGCTAGACAGGCATCTGTCTGGGATGTCCAGGAGCAGCAGGTTCTGCTTTTGTGCAGGGTTGAGGAGACTCTGAGGCTCGTCTGGTTCCAAGCCTTTGATTCTGAGACTGCGTTCACACTGGGGCAGTTACACAGCGTGACTTCAGGGGGGTTGCTCCAGCTTCATGCTGGTGGGAAATCTGAACTCGGATCCACACTGGCCAAATGGCATTAATGAAAGGATTTTCCACAAAACAGAAAACCTAAATGGAAGTGTCTTCTCCAAGCTCCTGCCTTCTCATTAAATTCCTGATGCACCTCCATTGTCTCCAAAAACTCAACAGACTGGTCTGGATTAAAAGGAAGGTGCCACTTATCTAACAACACTGGCCGTGTAGGCTAGGGACAGACATTACACATAACCAATTTAAGTGATCAGAAACTAGTTTAAACCTGTAACAGAAAAGATGTTCAGTGCACATAAACCAGTTTGAAAATGGCTGAAACTAGTTTGAGATAAACCTGGCTGAATGTAGTATCAGACTTAACTAATTTGGGTCAAACTGGTTTATGCAATGTCTGTCCCAAACCCCATCCTGGTTTAAGTTTAACCAGACTCCCCCAGCATCCCGGCATGCTCTCTGGACTGGGTGGAGCTCTCTGCTCCACAGCAGGGCTGGCCCCTCCCCTCTGCTCCCTGGCTGCAGCTCCGGCAGAGACCGCAGGCTGCTCCCTCACCCCCACCACCACTCCCTGCTAAGCAGGAATTCCCCCTCCCCACCTCTGCCTTGCTGAGAGGTCCCTGTGTATTAGCTAGCAGGCTACATGCTGACTACCATCCATGCCGTGGCAGATGGGACAAAGGGAGAATCAACAGATAGCTGGTAATGTCTGCCAGTTGTTTTCTTAATGAGGTGCTAAACACTGAGTTAGGGGTGATAAACTCTGTGTTATCAATTCCCTGCGCGTCCTGCCAGGCCCTGGCCATGCCCCCCTCAGCTCAGTATTGTGGAAGGGAAGGGAGGGCTGCTCTAGCATGTCCCTGCCCCCCCCCGACTTCTAGCCTGAGCTGCTGCAGGCATGTGCCTGCATGTCTGGGATGTCTGTGCAGTTACCAGCTGGTTCAGCCTAGCCAGGTTACACTAACCTGAAAGATTGAATCAATTCAGGCTCAGGCTTTTTGAATATCTGTCCCTAGTCTTACTGACAACACTGACCTCAACCCCCAGCATATTGATCTGGAAGCTGCAAACTCTTGCTTATCTCAAAGGGTAGGATCCCCCAGATTATCTGAGTTTTCTACAACCTTTCTGGGCAAAGATCCTGGTCAGTTATTTTTTCCTTTTATTTTTTTGAAGCCTCTCAGCACAGGGGGCAGACTCATTCTTGTTCTCTGGGTTCTCCAAAGTCTTCTAGTTCCACATTTGCCTTTGGTTTTCCTTTCTCTCCTTTACTCTGCTCCCCAGCAGTCAAGATATAGTCACTCTTAGACACCGCGGAGGCTCTCTTTTTTCACCCAAGACAGTGGACTGTTTTTTCCCTGTTCACTCCAAGGTCCCAAGGAGTGATTACAATCAGAATGGCCTACTCTATACTACTTGGGACAGCATCAGTTCTGTGAGGCAGGTTAAATTATCTCTGTAAAATGTTTTGTGAGCAAAGTACCAAGTTGTGATACTGTTAAGGGATGTGTTGGCTCTACCAGAGTCTGGCAAGTACAGGGTTAAAACCTCTCCTACTGTCACTGCATGGAGTGTGAAAGAGGAGCATGCCTGGACTCAGCTTAGTCCACTCAGTTCATTAAGGGGAAGGAAGGGGAACACTAAGACAGGAGAGAGGTCATTGGCGACACGTAGGGGGCACTCCTACCCACCCCCCCACCCCCGCCACTGACACCACCACGGCCACCTGCAGAAGCTCCCTGCTTGCTGCTGCCATGCCCCCACTGCCACCACCGCCTGCGGGCGGTCATCGTGCCCCCCCCCAGCCTCTGGAGGCATAGCTGAGGTGCTGGACATATCCCATCAGTGAGTTAGGAGGAAGGGTGGCCAGGTATGCCTTGGCAAGAGAGGTATGAATAGAAACAGGGACAGACCAGAACTGCTGCAGACACCAAGGCTTCAAGAGAAAAAGAAATCTCACAGGCTCACCCATTGGTAGTCTCATCACCCAAATCAGTTTGTGCGTTGTTCTGTAAGCCTGGGGGGCTCACAGTCCCTGAGACCCAGAGAGGCAAGTTGCTATCAGGGAAAATATATGGGGCGCATGAAGATCTGACTTCGGGCCCAAGTAGCAAAAGGGACTTAGGACCTTGACATCTATCACCACCCATTAGGAACAGAAGAACTGCAGCACTGAAGGGGCCCCATGGTCTGTATAATCCATTCTCCTGCCCACAGGGGTTGCTTCAGAGGAAGGTGTATGAAACCTGATAGAAGACAGTTATGAAGTAATCAGCCCAAAGAGGATATTCCTTTAGAGTCCCTGTGAGTCAGTGGCTGGCCTAGTAGGCTCTGAAATCTAGTTTGCCTCTCACTCATTTTTTTTTAATATTCTCATTAGCCACACACATTTCTGATCCAAGGTTGTGGAGCTGACTAGCCTGTGACAGGAATGCTTAAAAATACACACCAAGATCTTGGGAGAATTCACAGCATCTTTAATTAGTAGGATGAGCTGAGACAGATGTTATAGTTTGCTCTTTGAACAAGGAGTTTCTTCAAGCCAGGCCTTTCCTCTGCTGCTATTATAAAGAGCAAAATTTGATGCATTTTCATGAAAACAAGCTGCTAGAAGTTAGGCAGAGTGTAAGCTGTTCCAGTTATGCAAATTTCCAGTAACTTCATTTAGCTCTTCCAGTTCCCTCAGCCCTGACCAGCAATGCCATAAAGCACTGAGAGTTAACCAGAGGTACCTCAACACCTGGTTTTGAACCAGTTTCTAAAAGGCTTCTTTCACTCCTGGGCCATCACCACAGTACTCAGTTCTGTTCATTCCAGACCCCACATATTGTACTGCTACTGCAGCTTATTCGTGACTAGGTTTGCCTCACAGGAAGAAATACGTAGATTGGAGATTAACTGAACTTTTGTGTCATTGTAGCACTTTAATTCACATGAGACAAAGCTTTATTAACTTTAAATTAATAAAAGCTGTATCTGTTGAGGACAAATAAAGGAAAGGGTACAGGCAGGGTTTGCTTTTTCAGAGCTGATGTATATTTGCGTGTGGTGTAGCATGAGGAAGAGTCAGGGCAGTTTGGGAACACTCTGTTTCCTCTCCTGCAGTGCCAGCAGCTGCCTGCTGCAGCACCAGCTTTGGGACATCTGTGCCCTAAGGTATGCCCTGGTCACACAGGGAGCATTTTCCACTTTATGAGCTGCATTAACTCGCTTCCCAAGTGTGCCTAGGAATCACAGCCTGCTTTTGAAAAAGGAAAGAACTGAAGAGAGGAGGGAAGCTGCATAATCTTTAAAGACAACCAGGAAGTCTAACAAAGTTAACATTCTGGTGCTGTTCTTCTAAATAGGCCATGACAGGGCAGGTGGAGAGGAGCTTGGAACGGCTGTGCCAACAATAAAAGCAGTATCAACCACCCCAGGAACAAAGGCAAGACAAAAGATCTTGGGGAAAATGCTTCCCATCAGCAAGCCTGTCACTGGGAGAGATTAAAGAGCACTTGCCACATCCCTGAAAGGTTGTATTAACAAATGTGAGAGGTGGGACATCTGTAAGTGAGAAGATCTAATGAATGTAGGACAGTTTAGGGAGTAGGGTAGTTCAAGACACTTGCTTCTCTGTCTGTCCATCTGTCACACACACACACACACACACACACACAATTCTGGCAAAGCCCCTCACTGCTAGGCAGCACTGTTTTCTGGTGGTGCTCTCCAGTCCAGCGCTCCCTGTGTACAGCTCTGCTAATACACCTCCGTACCAACCTGTAGATCCCCTCTTTAACTCCAGTCCTGACAGAGCCTCTTTAGGTTCAGTTCTGAGCCTCCCTGCAGCTGAGCCT
>NW_005841956.1:1639523-1654216 GCF_000455745.1 Alligator sinensis
ATGTTAGGCGGGCATAATGGCATGTGTTAAATGCACAGCCATATTCATTCTCTCATGTGCTATGTAAAGCATGCTGGGATCTAGGCCTGCAGAGGTGAAAAACAGGTGCATCAGCCCAGATCCCCTGTCTCTTTATGAGGCATATTACACAATTCACCACATTTTGTCTGATTTGCTTTACGCATAAGCTTTATGCCAGATGTGCCAGAAGCTAAAGACATTTCACCCGTTACTTCATAGCATAAAGTGCCATGGTGTGTCCAGAAAGGTCAAGTCTAACACATACTCTGCCAGTGCGTGCAAATTTAGGTTGACATCATTAGCAGAACGACTAGTTTCTCTAACAGTCTGCACTGTTGTTTTTGCAGTGTGAAGCGGGGAGAGAGAAGAAACAGTAAAGCTTTCTCACCTCTTCAGTCACGTTAAGGACAGCAGGGCATAGAGAAGAAGAAAGAAATAGGAGGAGGAATTAAGGGCACCAAGAGCAGATCTGAAATTCCATGCTGATACTCATATATGCTCATTGGTTTGGCTGCTCCAGCCTGAGCATAGTTCAGATGAATTTGAAGCATTGAATAGCTTTTGCTCCAGTGATATTGCATATTATTAAATAAATAGGGGCTGGAGAGCACCCCAGGTCAGCGGCTGGAAATGTGCAGAATCTAATCTGAACAGGCAAGTGTCTGTCAGTTGTTCTGGTGTTAGCAAAAGTTAATGAGAGTCTCAGTGTCTGATCTCCTGCAATCAATTCCCTTTCCTGTTGCTCTCTAAGAGGCTAATATCCACACCACTGCAGTGCTCTTAAATCTGGGTGATACTGCTGCTTTCAGCTCTGATGCCAGAGGAAATTGCTGCATAATGTTTTGTGGCACTTGGGGAAGTTGCAAGGCATGGGTAAGTATGCGGGATTATTCAGCTCTGTGGCCCAGTTCAGTGGGGAAAGTACATATTATCCAGAAAAATGTCTCTTCCCCCCACCCGCTCTACAAAAAATCAAATTCACCCACAGTGTTGCTAACATTTTCAAAATTATCACGGAAAAGAAATGCAATAAAGGGTGCTGAAAAAGAGGCCATCATACAGCTTGTTTGCTAAAAGTAGGAGAACAAGTATTTTTTGTTTTTCTCTGATTTGCATTTGTTTGCAAAGTCCTTCTTGTTATAAGAGAATTTCTTAAAACAACCTACCTTGGTTACTTCCACTGGACTGCAGAAAAACCTTGGACTTTTAACTGGAGGAAACTCTACCCAGGAATGGGCTCCCATACCATTAAGAAGGTTTTTTCCTGCAGCTGGGGATGGATGGTCCACTGTTTGTTTCTCTGCTGGTTGTTCCAAAGTCCTGGAGGGGCAGAAGGAAGGAACGCTTGCCAGGGTATTAGAACATCTAGTCTCAATTCCAAAGCCTTATTTGAAGGGGAAGCTGCAAGATAAAGAAAGACTCATCACTAAGTCTGCACACTGATTATTTTTCTTTACTAAAACAAACCCTCAAATGGCACAGATGGATTTTCATTGCTCAGCATTTGTTATTGTTTTGCCAGCCTTGAAATGGGACCTGCAGGCACTTTGATAAATGGATCGAAAGTGTGTCATGTTTCACTGGAGCTTCTATCACCTGCTGTTGAAAATGGATCCCAGTGGGTTGAAAAATTCCTGCAGGTATAGCACATTCCTCCAGCAATGGTATGTGCATGTTTGTGGGAGCAGGAGGAGGGTTATTTTTCCTACCCACTTGTGGAAGCCCACCACTAACCCAAAAAGCCGACTTCAGCCAGAAACCAGCAGATTTCAAAGGATAGTTTTTAAATGGGGTCCAATTGGTTGAGAGCTTGAATTATCTGCCAGACAAGAGGGATTAGGGAACAGGAAGGCATAAACACAACACTTCAAAAAAAAAAACCCAAGCTGGAATGTTGTCTTGCTGTGAACTGTATGCAAATACACCAAGCAGAGGAGATGTGCAACATTAAACTTGGCAGGCCTGCTCCTTCTGAAATGTAAATCTAAACAAGAACCCGCATATTACTTAGACAGCAGCAGCAAACATTTCCTGGTACAAGACAGCCATTCTGTACACAAGCCAGTGCAGATTTGCTACCAGTGAAGACTGCAGGTGACACACACATCTTTGATCAGGTCGGAGGAGACAAAAACATGCAGGAACTACCTGGGCCTGAACATTGCAGCCCTTCTCCAACGTGAGGCTTAAATAATTAAGAAACATCAAATTCCCCATGCTTACCGCACAGCAGTGAAGGGATGAAGGGAGGATGCTACCTGTGAGGGGGAGGGGCGGATATGGGGGAATTTAATGGGATGTGGATTAATTTATAAATGCAATTAAAGGAAGCTAAGTATGGTTATGATAGCACTCACGTTCATCATTACAATAGAAAATGTCTTGTTTTTAAGAAACCAAGGGTTAAATTCCTCCCTGGTGTAAGTAACGCCACAGAAGTCGGTGAAGTTATATTAGGGTTCCCAATGTCACAGTCCAGCACTGTTTCCAAGTGTTGGGTTATGATCATTGCCATTTTCATCTGCTCCCTCCCACTACTTCCATGCTACCACATGAAGGTCACAACCTTCTTTCACATACAGAGAAGATCAGCCAGCTCCCTCCCTCCAGTCGCTTCTTTTTGGATGTCGCAGAAGAGGGGATATGGACCAGCCAAGAAGGGGCAATAGTCAGCAGGCCAGATGTGGGTTGGGAGTAAGATACACCTCCCCCAGATCCAGAGAGACCTACAGAGAGTGCCAGTAGGAAAGTAGAGCTTGGGTTTCATTATCTTTCCCATAATATTCATCAGTCCTGTGGGCATTCATCAACTCAGGGTGGTGGGACCAGTAACTGCCAACTGGGGTTCTTGGCCACGCTACGGGGTTGCAGAAGGTCACCACCAATGTGAACACATGAGGGCTTTGTGAAAAGGACCTGCTATCAAGCTGTAGGAGCGAAGAAGGTCAAGCCTCGCCAACCCACCCAGGAGGATTTCCATGCAGTGAGGGGGTTTCAGGGAGATGTCCTCTCCCCTCAGCCCCCTCTCATGGGCTTTTTGTCAACACACATGCATATGGGCTTGTTACTGGGTTAAGCAACCTAAATCAGTCTGGGCTGGGCATTTCTAGAGGATTAGTGTTACTAACCAGTCTTGAATTATCATTGAGTGGTGCATTCAGTTCATAATTACATTTTTCCAAGCACAGTGCTTTCACTTTAACCTATATAGGGAGCCTTAACAGGTGTTTCCCTCCAGAAATACCAGGTGAAGCAGAACACTCTTTGGAATGTGTTTAATGCATGCATACTTTAGCACTTCACCATAAGTATCCAAAATATGTATGGGATCAAGTGATTCCTCTCAGCCTTCTGGTGGGCAGGCAAGCAACATCATTTTTCTGTTGTTCAGATGAAGAAACTAAGGCATAGAAAAAAGTTGTGTTCTCCCTGATCTTAGAATGTAGCATAGGACCCACCTGCTCTGAATCAGGTTCACAACATCCTTCTACTAGGAGACCCACAGCCTCTCCTTTCCTCCTCAGTGCGCATGCAGCATCCCATCACCTTTTCTGGAGATGAGGTACAGTGGTGATAAGCTTAGCAGAGCTGTTAGGATTTACTGATTGGGTAGATACATGGAGACCTGAATGCTTCCTCATGTCATGAACCACTGCTTGCTTGCTCATGGGCCCTTAGCTAGCAGTTGGATTGTATCCTTTCTTTTCATCTGGCTTGAAGAGAACTGCAGTGGGGGGATAGGAAGGATGTCAATGAAAAGTGGGGAGAATGGGAAGAAGGAAAAACCAGCCCCCTCCCCTCGGAGACACAAACCATTGTAGGCTTCAAGACACTGGTGAACCCATTCTTGTGACTTGAGAAGAGACTCTACAGATGGGACAGAGGGTAGAAATGGGGCTTCCCTAACTGCTTCTCCTCATGATGGTTCTGGAGCCATGCCGCTGTGTGTCACTGTGGGTGGTGGCTCTAACATCACGTGATTCAGATTCCCGGAGGGGACCTTCGCCCTTCTAAACACCTTCCTTGAAACACCTGTGAATAATTCCAAACTTGTGCAAACCAGTGCAGCTTCTCAGCCTTTACTGCTTTCTCTGGCAGGAGCCTGGATCAGCCAATAGAAACTGGTGGGTTGTTACCACTATCTTGTGCCCTCCTGTAGAATAAATTCTCAAAATATAGCCTTTTGGTGGCATGGTAGCCCTCAAGAAAGTGGAAGGGTTATAAAGGAAGCCCACTCCCCCCACCTTGTTTCCTTTCCAAGCAAGCAATTATAAAGAGAGAAGGGGCTTTGATTACCATTCCTTCTTGCTTAAGATATTTTTAACTGAATGGCTCAGGTGGAGGTTGCAGCTTTGGCCCTTACAGTCCCATGGGATATCCTGATTAAGCTTGGATTTCCCAGGGTTGACTCTTGGCCTGCATGCTCCAACAATGAGCTCATGCTTCCTGCTCTGTCGTCACTGAAAGAATAGCTCCAAGACTCGTCCCCGGCTTCAGAGTTCTCCTGTGCTCCCGCAATCCAGACGACAGGCCTAATTACTATCTATGCGATGGTCGCATCTGGCTAGCATGTGAGTGTTGATCAGCACTAGCAACACAATGGTAAAAACACAGCAGGAAGATGGGAAGGGAGAGTTTGGGCTTGCAGCATTTCCACTGACCTGTGACAGGAAACATATTTCAGATTATGTCTCCACTGCAGTAGAGAATTAGCTTCACACTAGTTCGCCTGGGTTCCTGTAGCACTCTGTGACTGCCGCATAGACATAGCCTCAGCCTTTGGAACGTGTGGACTTCCAGTCACAATGGCTACATCAAGCCCTTCTAATAGCTGAGAGAAGGGGTTGCAGCTCTGTAGGATCAGCCATCAGCCTGTGCCCTTTAAATCCAGATCCAGAGAGACACCTCTTTAATCCCTGAACACATAACGGCAAAAGGAATCAGGCCGTAAAGCAAAGCAGAAGCCAGAGGCTGCTTTGCAGTTTGAGGTTTCTGCTACTTCAGTTTATGCTTCTGCCCTCCAGTTTTCCAGCGGCCTGAAGCCCTGTTATCTATTAGGCTAGGGCTCTTTCTCCACTAGCCCCCAGAGACATCTGGGTCAGTTTTCTTTGAGCCTTGCATTCCTCCTGATTTGCAGAGGGAGGAGGAAAAGGTTACACTGGTAGTTTAGTTTGAGGACTGCTGGGAGCCTGAGACTTTTCTTCTTTCTTTTATTGCAATGCTGTTTGTAGTTATTTCTGTTATAGTTATTTCTGTGCCTGGGGACCATTTGCCTTTGGTTCTGTTGTTTCCCAGGTTGCTATATTCCCCTCAAATGGAAGTGATGAGATGCATTTTTAAGAGCTTTTATCATACCTGAACTGGGAGGGTGGGTTTGTTCTGCATAAACATGGCATTAAGCTACTGTCCCAGCAAGCACTGAGCCAGGGTATGAACCAGGAGGGATTCTCAGGGGATGTGATCATTTTATCATGCTTGTTTAGATACTTACTTGGCAGCTGATACCCATGCCATCCTGGCATCACTGCAGCTGGTACCCCACTAGCTAAATTAGCATATGTCAACACATGTTGCCACTATACCTCAGGTTGCAATGTAATTCAAAGGTGGTTTTCATGATGGCTGGTACCATAAACACTCCCTTCATCTGAAAATCCAGCGTCTGGAGCTTTCTGTTTCTTATACCATCGCAACTTACAAAGATCCCCTAATCAAAGCTTAGCTGGCACTTTTTGTGGATGGGGCACAAGGTCCAAGCTCAATACAGTCCAGTTTGTTTCCTTTCCAAAGCTGCACAAGGTCCAAGAGCAATACAGTCCAGTTTGTTTCCTTTCCAAAGCTGCAGTGACTAAGTGATGTTACCATGGGCAAGGCATTTGCTCATGGGCAGGCAGCTCTGTTTCTGTCTTTGCTGGTTATGTTTTTCTTAATGTCTCAGAGAAGCTAGGGCCAAGTTAATACAAAATCAAGGGCCAGATCCTCAACTGATACAAAACGACATCCATGCAGCCAACTGTGAGGGGCTAGCCCCTAGTGTTTGTAGTATTTTTGCAGAGCATAAGGCTGTTAGCTCAGGAGTTATTTGGGTCACACATAGGCCTCCCTTAGAGCTTTAAAAAAATCCTGTGGAAAATATGAATGCAGAGTTTTAGAGTTGGGGGGAAGCAGCAGTGCAAACCACTTGTAATGATAGTCAAATTCAAATCAAACCCATTGTTGGTAAAGGAGCAGATGTAACTTGAATGGAGGGTCAGAGCTGCTGAATAACAACAGTCCATTTTCATCCAGTCTCCTCTCCAACCACGTCCGCACTCCACAGTTGTTCTTAGGAACTGAAGCGCCTCTTCTTGGCCAGCAGCCCTGGTAATTTCATGGTCCATGCCTACCGTGGGGACAGCTCAGCAGCTCACCCCCTCCGGAGCTGCCCTGCAAACTCCACTGGCCAAGTGACTGCCTTGACCAGTCCACCATGCTTCTAGCCTTTGCCCAGGTGACCCCAGGGCACCTAACCATCTACCAGGCTGCACAGCCACACTTGCCTATGATTTGAGCTGAAGACGGACATGGGCCTGGAAAACAAGCCAGACCTCAGAGCAGGTCAATTATTCCTTTTTCTACTTTACAAGGGAAGGTTCAGAAGCGAACTTGTTATACCATTTTACACACTGGCCCTCCTTATCAGTGATGTGGCTAAACAGCGACACAGACAGAACAAAGGGGAGGGGAATGAGGGAAAGCATGACCAAGCACTGCCAGAGAGGGCTTAAAAATCTCAGTAATTATACGAGCTCCCCTAAGACCATGCTCTCTTGAACTATAGCCGTTACCCAATGATTCGTAAAGACTCTTCAGGGACTCGGAGAGGACCATTCAACCATAATTACCTTGGCTGCCTGCCACCACCGGCCTTCCGCTTCGTGCCAGGGGACCTCAAGGCATCACTCCAATTAAGCGACGAGAGCCAGGGAAGTGCAAGGAATACATTGTTCTCCACAAACCAGCCAGCGATTTCCTGCGCTAAGAGGAGGAGGGATATAAGGCCTCGATCAAACCCTGGGCTTGGTAGCACTTAGAGGAAGCAGAGAGGAAGGGGGGTTGGACATGCTGTGTCATTAACAGGCACGAGGCGTGAGTCGTAAAGGAAAGAAAACCTTTCACTTTGCCCCATTTCAGGCCCATAAAGCAGGTGCTGACAGAATTATTTGGCAGTTTGTAGTCAGTAGCCCATTACTTGCTAGGTGGCCCCTTTATGCTCCAAGGCGCTTTGCCTCAGCATTACCTGATAGAGGCAGGGGGTCAGGCTAGTGTCTCTCAGCCTATCCCGGGCACCTTCACATGTGTACATGCTGTGGTTCCCAATTTTTTGGCACCTTTTCTTTCCCCCTTGGGGTTATGAGCATGTAAAGAAAGCAAATAAAGTATGCCTTGCTCTGTGACAGAGGGATGTATAGTTTTATCACACCTCACTGAGTTTTGCCCTGGCAGTTTGTCACCAGCTGGGCTGTTAAAGTCCCTTTGAAAAATAGAGGATCTATGGCAAATTACTGATTATTGAATAGGAAAGGTAATCCCACTCTGTGTGATTGATCATCTGGATGCTGCAGTGATAGGTTCTCTAGAAATACCAGAGACAGACAGATAGTATGATACTGCAGTAGAAACACAATAGGGAGGCATCTAGATAGGCACACAGCGCTACAGGCTATTAGAAATATACCAGAAAGACCTATAGACATACAGCCGGCAGATCGAGCACTGGAAATATGACAGACAGGCAGCTGGGTAGATGAACTGCATTAGAGATACGATCGGCAGACAGAGGCAGGAGTGGTAGTTTTCTCAGAGATGTCCAAGATTTCTGATTGCGTGTAGGCTGAGTGCGTGAATTATGCAATAAGCCTGCAGGCTGATAGGTCGTGCTGTTCTGGGATATCCTCAGTTGTCTGAGGACCTGAGAGACAGGGCTGCCAAGAAACAAAAGGAAAAGGAATTTTGCTTAGAAAGCAACCAGGTCACTTGTCAGCATTTCATAGACTCAGGCTCCTAGATAGGAGTCCCGGAAGGTACTGTGGGTCTGGAGATAGTTTGCTATGGTGCAGCACAACTCAAGGCTTCCAGGTCAGCCCAACTAGTCCAAGTGCCATCCAAACCCTGTGGGAATTGAGAAGTATCATAATGACAATGCATACAATCCAAGGTTACATCACACACCCCTTCTTTGCTTGGGAGGAGCATGGGAAAGCCGCAGGAATTATTCTTACCTACGTACCAATATGCACCAAAAAATGTCCATTCCCAGAAAACTCACAGGCTGTAATCAAAGGAAATGTCATCTAAAGGAAAAGTGTAGCTCTTGGGGAAAGTGAACATAAATCAGGGAGAAAGAAAAGATACTCTTACATCTTCAGCGTGCCATTTAATTTATTTGACCACACCAACCCCTTAACGAAAGAAAACCCAGGCTCATTACATAGAAACATCAAACCAGCCAAGATAATTATCTCTAATTAGTGCTAATTTAAAAGTGAGGCCTTTTCTAAAGCTGAATTGTTGCATATTTCATTACTTCATTAGATGTTGCACAGACAATGTAGATAAGAGAATCAGTTCATTGAGATGATATAAATTTCATCATCTCTTAACCGGAAACAGCTTGGTAACATGACCTATATGCCAAGCAAAATAACCAAAACAAACAATCCCCATTGACTTGACCATTCATCTTCTGGGAACAGTTAACTGAATAGTGTGCTAGTTTCATTTTTTTTAAAAGAGAGAGGGAGAAGCAAGTGATTCATCAGACAGTGTTATTAACTCACTGTCTGTGCAAATATCAATCAATCGTATTTCATTCCAGGTCTTTCTCCCTCACTGGGATGGTGAGGCCAAATGCAATGCTCTCCAGATCCCCCCCCCACCCCCTCTGTGACAGGAGAAAAGGTCATCAAATCAGGGAACAGCCTTCTAATGAGAGTATGCACTGGATCATCATTAATCCTGCTGTAGGCAAATTCCCAACAGCAGGATTGGGGAGGGAGGAACATCCCTGTATGGAAAACGTGCCACATGTCAGCCTTCTGAAATCTCTCAGCTCACCCTAGATTCACAGAGCCAGATTCTCAGTTAGTGCCAGTGGCGACAGTGGTGTTTTGCCCTGCGACTCCAGCAAGGAATCTGACCAATAGGGTCTGGCAAGGAGAACTTTACACTGGGCCATCTCTTTCTTCTCTCCCCTCCTCCAGCTAGGCCCTGCAGGACTGTTCCCTAGCCGAGGGGTGGCCAACCTGTGTCATAGGTATCACAAGTGGCATGGGCAGCCTCTGTGTGTGGCATGTGGCAGACTGGGGAGGGAACAGAGAGCACAGTGGCAGGCTGGGCAAGAAGCACAGGGGAGGAAGCAGAAAGCAGAGCAGCAGATCAGGCTGAGCACACAGGGCTGGGGACAGAAAGCAGGGCAGCAGATTGGGCAAGGGAATGGGATTGGAGTGGCTCTCAGAGAGGGTGCAGGGCTAACCGGTGGCATACTTGCCATAAAGGGTTGGCTGCCACTGCTCTAGACTGTGTCCACCAGTGTTTGCCCAACATAATTTTAAAAAAATCAAATGAAGGACTATCCACCACTTTTCTGGGAAAACTATTCTCAGCTGAGCACATTTCTTCCTGGCTTTGTCAGTCAATATGGGAAGAAGATTAATTTGCCTTATATACCATGATTCTCCAATTTTTTCCACCACCTTTTCTTCCTGAAACACTGGTGAGGGAAAGGAGAGGACTGGATACATCCCCATCTTTTTCCTAGTTCTGTTCCAGCCTATCTGCCCTGGCTACCTTGGCTGTACAGGACTCACTCCAGGAGCCAGTTTCTTCAATACATCTTCCATCTTCTCCCTGATCTGCCTTCTATAAGATACTGCAGAGAGCCCTTCCTCCACTACACAAAGCCCTTTGGCTTCCCCTCTGCCTCAGTAGGTAACATCTCTGTACCTGGTCCTGCCCTTAGAAAGGACTAACACCCCTTCTGTTGACAAGTAGGAGGAGGAGGGAAGGAGAAATGCCTGGTTCTGCCTTTGTGTTTTTAATGAATTCTCTCCACTCACTGGTGGAACAGTCTGGCAATCAGAGGAATGATTTAGCAGATGGGGAAACAATCTGCCTTTCTACAGACTATTAGGCTTTTGGAGATCCTTGCCCCTAACTAAACTGCATTCACCTTGGCTTTCTTGACCAACTCAGAGGGAGAATTTTGGATGGGGAGGTAAGAGAAATGTAAAGTGCAGTTAAGACCAGAGGGGTGTCTTTGGAACAATGGAACCTTCTTACTCAGTAGATCTACTACTTGTGGGCAACAGTAGCATTACTTTATTAAGTGCTATAAATACTGGCTGCTTCTACTTCTCTCAGCCATGCAGAGCCAGGATAGCATTGGCAAACTGAACAGGAATCCTGTCCTGCCTCGCACATTATCCACAAAAGCATCAGCTAACATTTGCTGGCAGAGACCTCAGGCCTGATTCTCACATCCCTTACCCTACTTTACATCCAGGAGCAATTCTATGGGCTTCAGTGAAGCTATGACAGATGGGACCAAGATCAGAAATTGGCCCTTGGTTTCTAGAGATGATGTAGGAGTAAGAAAGAACCCACTTTGCAGTTGCAGAGCTGGCAGCTAGCAAAATAATCTATTGCTCTTGTGAATTACACATGATCTGAATGGCTTGTGGGACAATAAAACAACTACTACTTAGTGCACTTTTTTCAGCATATTTTAAGAAGCTTTCATTTGCTACCACTGACAGAGTCAGGGCACAGGCTGATCTGAGACGTTCTCAGGAAAGGCACAGTAACTTCTAATCCTTAAAAAGTTCCTAGGTAGAAATATAGTCGTTGGAGAAAGTAACTGCAAGTGTTTGAAGCTATAAAACCCAGCAATTAATCTTTGAGAAAAAGGGGCAAGCTTCAAGTTCTTTGAAGGAGAAAACTTTGGAGCTTTTAACATATTTCAGAAGAGTCCAGTGAACAAGGATGAAATATGCAAGTGCAGTTAAGCCTGTAGGCTTCTGAAATATGAAGGAGAGTAAAGTTAGGAGCTGGGAAAAAAGGGAGGATTCCCTGCGCAGAACTAAAAATAGAAGAACCAAACAAACAAGTAAAGCAATAAAGTAGGCTCCATGGCATAGTAGTGGGTTAGGTTAATTGAATTATATGAAAGCACCATTCGTCAAGATGTACCAGCTCCATGTGAGAAATGGTAACCAAATCCCAGCATTGTTCCTGAAACAGTGTTTATTTTCAGAAGTGCTGTGAGAGAGGTTAAATGTGGATAACTAAGTAAATGTGAGACAGGAAACATGAGCTAGCAAATGTTTTACTGAAAATAGTAGTAAAAAGGGGTGTACTGTACACAAAGGAATCAATTAGTTAATTGTTGGTATTACAGAAAGACAAGAATCATGGGGATTTAATGAACAGTGATTTAGCTTATTGATTAATCAAAAGGCTTTCTCCTCTCGCTCGCATTCATCTTGTTAAGCAGGCACCTTGTTCTTGTTTGGTCACTGCTTCTCCTTACAGTGATTAATGCAAACAGTGGGGATATCGGGTGCAGCCTGTGAGTAGTGCAGAGGACTGGCAAATCGCTAGTGTTTTGTATTAGCCTTTAATCCACCCCTTAAATCTCATCACACCCAAAACTGTGTTGGATTGTATGCTCCGAGCCTGAGTTGAATTTCTCCCATCTTCCCCAAAAGGAGAAATGAGGCAGTAACTATTCTTCAGATAAGCTTCTGCTTTGTAAAGTTCTCCTGTTCTACTCATATAGGACTTTATGCTAAGCTTGTCACTGTAGTATCTGAACATCTTCGAGTAGCACCTTAAATAATGTGATTACACATCTGTTTTTTTTTTCTTTTATCCTCTCTCCACAGGGAGAAGCAGTGTCGTCTTTTGGTAGGATTTTTTTAACATACGTGTTGTTGTATAAATATGTTATGTAGAGCAAAAAATGCAAAGGTTTGTGGTAGTTCTTAGCAGTTCATTCTACAGCCTTAGACTAGCACTAGGAAAGTCCCGTCACCTGCACAGAGACATTTGACCACTATTATAAAGAGTTCCATTGCCAGTTGTCAGCCACAGGCTTCCTCCAGCAGCTGTAAGCAGTGCTTTGGATAACCTGATCCCAAGGCCATTCAACAATTTTAAGGACCGAGAGTATGTATTTCATTGAATAGTCTATGAGAAGCCTGAGTAGAAACTACAGACTGTCTCATTTGCTTACGATAGCCTGTGAGGCTGATGTGCTGGATAGAGTTTCTTAGCATATCCCAATGCATCACATAGCTAGTGTCCAGCCAGGAGATGAAGAAAGCATGAATAATTTCAGCCAGGTCATTGTCCATGACGCTGAAACAGATTCTTGTGGCACACCACAGAAGGTAGAAAATAGTACTTAAAGATGTTTCTGTGTGAGAGTTTGGTGAAGGTAGTCCTAAACGACAGGTTGAGTTGACCAATTACGGGTGTGCATCTTCAGCCAAAGGCTGCAATCTGCCTGCATAACTCTTCAAAATGCTTTCCTCTGCCTGCCAGCCTCACCTCTGCCATGCTTTGGTTCCACTTCACCAGCTGCTCATCATCTGAGCTCTGATCTCATTCAAACACTTGGCCATCTTGGTGATAAGGGATTATCATATCATATGTGGTGAAGGTTAGGTAAAGCTATGTGTCATCTACATGCTGCTAGAACCTGAGTCTGTGTTGTCTGACAGATTCACAGTAAGGCTACATGTAAGTGGAAAAGAACTGGAGAAAGTACTGATCCTTAAGCGAGTCCACAAAAAGAGAGGTCTAGTACGGAGGAGAAGTTTTCCATCGGTACTTCTGCAATAGCTGCTCTTGTGTATACTAGCTTTGCTGAACAGGGAACAAATGGGAAAAACAAGTTGCCCCAATGGTGTAGGGCAGGGGTAGGCAAAATATGACCTGTGGGCCTGATCTGGCCCCCCAAGTGACTGGATGTAGCCTGCAGCTGCCCTTGTGGCACTCCACATGGGGCCATGCCCTGCCTTGCCCGCTTGCACTGAGCTCCCATAGGCACCTGCTGGCCTGGGCCCTTGCCAGCATGCAGCTTCTGCCAGGGCTGTTCTGCAGCTGCAGCCAGGTGGTGCTCTGTGCCCCCCACCTCCAGCGGCAGTTTATGCTTTTGATCTTGCCCCTGCTGTACCATACTGTGCCACATCAAGTGAGCAGTTTCAGTTGGGTACCTTCTACCCCAGCACACGAGGTCCTGGCTTCAGCTCCTAGCCGCCAGATCTGAAGCCAGAGCCCCGGGACTCTGCAGGGGGCCAAGCACTCTGAGAGCCTGGTATGGGTGAGGGGAGGTGGAGGGGTGACACGTGCAGCAGAGCTCCCCAGGCTGCACAGTCCACACTGCCCTCATGGTGCTCTACATCATAGATTCTCAGCCTCTGGTACACGTACCCCTGGGGGTACGCAAGACCCAGGCAGGGGGTATGCGTGTACCCCAACACTCTCTCTCTCTCTCACCCCTTTCTCCTCTCAAAACTATGGTAAAAAATTTGGTGTGCCATGCACTATGTGGCACTTTAAATTCCCCAGTAATAATTTGACATGCCACACTTTGTGTGGCACTGGGTTCAGTCCTCCTTGCTTTGGCCAACATCACCTCTAGCCCAGGTACATACTTGAGTTGTGCGCCCCTGGTGTAAAAGGTGGCAAACCTACCCACACCAGATCAGACATCTGTCATATCATGGCCTTATATACACAGCCCTTCTTCCAACATATGGCACACTAATTAATCTGTAAATATAAAATCTCCTGGAAAACTGAGTGTTGGGGTACTTATTAAAATTTTCAGAAGTTAAGGGGTACTTGCTGCTTAAAAGGTTAGGAAACACTGCTCTACATGGAGCTGAGCTCTGTCCACTCACAACAGGGAAGCCCGTGTCATGCTCCTGCTGGTGCCCACAGCCCAGCTGGGTGCTGCTCTGTGCCCCCTTAACTTCCACAGGGCTGTGCTGAGGGGGGCATGGCCAGGCCCTGGCAGGATGCTCTGATTATTCCCCCCATCCTAAGCAGCCCAGCAGGGAATGTTTATCACCCCTAACTCAATGTTTACTGACTGATTTAGAAAACAAAGCCTCTCTCCATTAACTAATGGAGCTCTTCTAAAACAGCTCTTCTAAGGAAGGACATTAAGTTACCTGTTGATTAGCTCCAAAAAGCCTGTCTGCCTGTGCTCTCCCACAGCACGGACTGTAGCCAGCATGTGGTCTTCTAGCTGAGGTGTCTGCATAAAGCAGAGGGGAGGGGGCAAAAATCCCTGCTTAGCAGGGGAAGCCAGGCAGACACTCTGTGCCTGCAAGTCTCTGCTGGAGCTGCAGCTAGGGAGCAGAGTGGAGGGGCCAGCCCAGCTGTGAAGCAGAGAGCCTCACACAGCCCAGAGAGCATGCTGGGATGCTGGGGGTATCTGGTTTATCTTAAACCAGCAAGGGGTCTGGGACAGACATTGCATAAACTGGTTTGAGCCAAATCTGGTACTTCATTCAACCATAGATTCATGGATTCATAGATTCATAGATCCATAGATGTTAGGGTCAGAAGGGACCTCAATAGATCATCGAGTCCGACCCCCTGCATAGACAGGAAAGAGT
>NW_005841956.1:1654876-1713980 GCF_000455745.1 Alligator sinensis
TCTCCCCATAGCTTTGTGTCATCTGCAAACTTGGACAGAGTACACTTCACTCCCTCGTCCAAGTCGCTGATGAAGACATTAAAGAGTATCGGGCCAAGGACCGAGCCCTGCAGGACCCCACTGCCCACACCCTTCCAGGTCGAAACTGACCCATCCACCACGACTGTCTGGGTGCGACCCTCTAGCCAATTCGCCACCCACCGGACTGTGTAGTCATCCAAGTCACAGCCTCTTAACTTGTTCACCAGTATGGGGTGGGATACCGTATCGAAGGCCTTCCTGAAGTCTAAGTATACGACATCCACCCCTACTCCTGTGTCCAGGTGTTTTGTAACCTGGTTATAAAAAGAGACTAGATTAGTCAGGCACGATCTGCCTGCTACGAACCCATGCTGGTTTCCCCTCAGCATAATTTGTCCTGCCGGGCTCTCGCAAATGTGAGCCTTGATAATTCTTTCAAAGCCTTTGCCTAGGATGGAGGTGAGACTGCCTGACCTATAGTTGCCTGGGTCTTCCTTCCTCCTCTTCTTGGAAATGGGGACCACGTTGGCCCTTTTCCAGTCCTCCAGGACCTGGCCCGTGCGCCATGAGTGTTCAAATATTCCTGCCAGTGGTTGCGCAATGACGTCAGCCAGTGCCTTCAGTACCCTCGGATGGAGCTCATCTGGGCCTGCCGACTTAAAGGCATCCAGTTCTTCCAAGTGACTCTGCACCCTCTCAGGGTCTACGCATGGAAGTCTGGCACCTTGCTGCTGCCTCTCTACAACCCCAGTGAGAGACTTGTCGTGCCCCTCTCTGAGATAAACCAGGTTTATCTCAAACTGGTTTCTGCCATTTTCAAACTGATTTATGAGCACTGAGCATCTGTTCTGTTACAGATTTAAACCAGTTTCTGATCACTTAAACCAGTTGATGTGTAACGTCTGTCCCTAGCCTTGAAGTTTGAGTCAGTTTTTTCTTTTATCTCAAATAGTTCACCAACCCCACATGTGAATAGCTGCTGTGAGGGGCTTCCTCATCCCCATCCTTCTGTCTTCCTCCGCAATAGGTTCTCCAACTTTCCTAGCAACTTGGCCCAATGTATGTCCCCTCTTATCCCTTACTCTCTCTCTTCTTCAGCTGTCACCAGAAACCAGAAATAATGTTTAGATTTCATGCTCAATATTCTTGATGAAAGTCTAACATCAAAACCTCAGCAGGGTGTCTGAAGAAATGTAAGTGAGGATATCAGAGGAAGCTATTTCTACAGAGCTAAAGAAATCAACAAAGGCTGTTTTTGGTGATTTTTTTCCTGAGGAATAAGTAGGAATAATAAGTTTAGTCTTGTTTTTTTATTATTATCTCCCTTCTTGATATCAATCTCTGCTTTTCATTATAATAAATATTGATTTAGGCCGTTAGAAAACAACTTCTTCTATCTCCTTATCTTTTCGCAGGCACACCAGTGAGGGCATTAGATAGTGAGATTTTATTATCTCCTAGAACACCTGTTATGCCACTTTACTATCTTTTACAACAGGATTCATACTGCGGACGCAGCAGGGGAACTGGCCTTTCTTGTGATATTATTTCTTTTTTCTTTCTTTTCTCTTCTTTTCCTGATTGCAAAAGGTGCTAGATTGACAGCCTGGTGGATTGAAGTCCTCTATTTTTCCATAGGAAAGGCACAGCAGAGGTACATAAACCTGTAACCCTTTCTCTTTTCTAGCCACCACCACAGCCACTCTGGAACCACTCCAATGGGGCCAAGTTGCCATTTTGGTTAACTCAGAATGACCTAGGTACTGGAGTTAGGTAAAACAATCCGTCTCCCCTCTGATTCTTAGGTGAGCCGGAAGCAAGGGAGGAGCTAAGGTGGATTTCACCTTTAAGGATACATCCAGGAGCTCTGTCCCAAACAGTCTTGAGTAAAGCCTTATATGTTTGGGGGTTTGGTTAAAAGACAACCCTGAAGTCTGCATTCATCTCATAGCTACCCTAACTTGATGAGTGCTATGTACCCTACAGGGTGAGCCCATATTTCTTATCAGTCATGTTGCATTTGTTCAGTGCTATACATGAAGTAAAATAAAAAATATCTCTTGTTCCAAAAGACCTCACAGGTGACAAGTTAGATCCAGATGAGAGAGAACCTGCTGGTAAGTGCAGAGGAAAGAAAAGGGTCGGGGATTGGATTGCATGGTCTGCTTTCTGTGGGCAACCCAGGAGAAGCTAATCCTTAGCAGGGGTGTTTTTTAGAAGAAGGAAATGACTTGGGAAGGCAGGAGGGAGAAGACATTGCATGGAAAAAAGATCACTGAGGTGGCAGGGGAAGAAGATTGCATTAAGAGTTTCAGGACAGACTGATGAGTTCAACAGGGTGGACAGTATTCAGTGACCCTTGGCACAGCAAGGGGAATATTAGCTGTCTGTTGCCTTTCTGGATCATCTTCTTGATCCTTGGGGCTGCTCTAAGTTATGGCAACCCAGAAAGGCCCTAGATCACAAGAGTGCAGAGCACTCCACCTGTGCCCTCTTCCCCCCACAATGCCTGGCAAATCCCTCTAGACAGGAGGTAGTGTGTCAGTGCTTGGAGATGACAATGAATAACAACATGTCCTTTGCCATGTCAGGAGAGTTTTCAGCTGCTGAAGCTGCAAAAAGGGGACTCAGCATATGCCAAATGCAGCCCAAATATTTCCAGCACTTTTTCTGGAGCTATCATGAGAGCAGGCTTCATCATGGTCTCTCAGTGCTTCCAATCTCAGTCATGGGGGCAACCTGAAAACACACAGGCAGCACGAAAATGAAAAATCACTTTAGTGAAGCATCAGCAGTATCTGAATGAATGAGGTGAGACAACACAGTCTTAAAGCCCAATTCTTTATTGCCTTCATAGCTATCACTCTAGATGCCTGCCAGCCCTACAGCAAGCCACCCACAGCGCCATCCCAGAAAGAGCACTTGCTTCATTGTCAGTTCCTGCTTTTAACCTCATTCAGACTGCACTTATACTCGGCTGACATGGGGTTGTGGGGGGAACCATCTGCACTGCATTAAAGAAGTGGAGACAGTGTTACCAGCTCGCATGATTTTATCACAGGCCTCTTGATATTCATAAGTTGTCATAAAGCGCCAGCTCCAGGAGTAATGGGATTGTGTAAGACTCTTGGCTTTCAGTTAAATAAAACCCCAAGTTTCCAGCCCTAACTATTACAAAGACTGAAAATATAAAAAAGCAGCTGGTAAATAAAAAAAGATTTAAAATGTATTACGTTTTTAAGACCAGGAATTTCAGAGCCTTACTTATGATTGCTGAACTCTTGGGGTTGGTAATATTGGTGTTAAATGACGTGCCTTTTCCTTTAGGTGCTTTGAGATTCAGTGCACAGGGTTGTGCTTGCACTCACTTTTCATTCGGACTAGGTCGTCTCCCTTTTCCTGCGTTGATATGTGATGAGCGTATCTATATGTCTGTCTGTCCAGAGGCTTTCCACAGGGCCATCACCAAAGCTGCTACTGACTGATGCACTGGAAGTTTCCAGAGGCCTGAGCAGCACAGTTTGGGCTGGTGGTGAAGTTCACGGAGAGTGTTCCTGGCCCTGAAGGAAACCATCTACTGACAGTGCATTAATAAACATCCCAACAGGGAGGCGAAAGGCTCTGCATCCCAGGCCCAAACCCCCTTCTTGTACCGCCCCTGAGAATGAAGCTCATGTGTGAAGCAGACAGGAATGCAGCTGAGCCCCTTTACCCTCCTCAGCCAGAGCGGGAGCAGGATTTGCAAGCTGTTGACACGGACATCCTGTGCAGGCGATGGAGGCTTTTCTATCGAAGAGCAGACACCTCCAGCAGACGCTTTCACTAACAGATTTATTATTACTGGGGAGGAAAATGAATCCATGTGGAGCCTGTGTGCAGAGCCCAAGAAAGAATCTGGCCACTCAGAGGCAGACGGGAATTTCCTGAAAGGTGGATATGGCAAAGCATTAAAAGACAAATAAATAAGAAATGCTTTCCTTTATCCCTTCATTTCAGCCACCCTCTGTCTTGCCTCAGCACTCAGATAATATAGGCTTTGCCATGCTGGCTTAAGCCAGAGCTCCTATGAGTCCAGCGGCCTGTGTGTGATGGTGCCCAGTCCAGATTATGCAGAAAAAATGTAAGAAATCCTGTAATGAATTTCAAGGAGGTAACTTGCCCAGAGGGGACTTTTCTTCCCTATCCTAGATGGAGGCTGGTTCTGACCTGAGGCAGGAGGGTTTATTCCTTCAATATTTTCTCGGTCTTACTGATCCAGCAGTGTCATTACTGTTACTACTCCACCCATAAGAGTACCCTAGTAAGCTTTATTATCATGTTTATTCTAGCCCGGAAGCTTCAGGGAAGTAAATTTGTGCCCCCATAGGGAGGGCAAAGGGCAGCAGGGCTCTGTTACCAACTGGTACCCCCCAGAATCCCACCAAAAGCCAGTGCAGTGCCCAAAACCAGCATAGTGCAGTGCCCAGTATCAGTGCAATGCCCAAAGCGTGCCCCACAGAACACAAACCAAAAGGCCTCATCAGACTGATGGCCATGCTACACCTTAAAGGACCAAGCTCTGCCAACTTGCTGATTCTTGGCCAAGATAAGAATAGCACAGTACAATCATAAATGTGTGAATTAAGCTCTTCTATATGGCAGCTCCTGTCATCCTGAAGGATCCTGAGATCTTTTACACAATTAAAGAACTATTTGTCTATTGTGCTTCTTCCTCGCTCTTAGCCAGCATTGGAGAGTTGCTGCCACAATTATAAAATGAACCTTGGGGTTGTTTTATATAAATCCCACAAGAGCCCCTCTGTGCCGTCAGATGGCTTTCGCCTAAAAGCAGCAGGCAATAGAATGTTCCACCAATCACCACCACCTGAGACAAGAGAGACAAATGCTCATCTAAGGAAAACTTAAGAGCTGTAAAGATTGGTCTGTGAGTGAGACACAGGGGTCGGAGACTGTCTATTGAATTCTCCATAGTTACTGGGTTTTTTTCCTGTATATATTTCTCTTTGTGATCATCTCTGCTCATGCTGCCTCTTCCCTGCCTGCCACATTGTGCCCAGATGTCTCCTTTAGAAGGGGAACTGAAATGTTTTGTTTAAAATAATAGCCTTAAAAACCCCTTCCAAGATCTCCAGTAATTAATCACTCTACATGCAGGCTTCAAACTTGTAAATACATTTGAAAGCAAAATACTTAATATGTAGCTTCTCCTGCACTCACCTGCCATGCTCTGGCTTTGGGAGCATCTCTCCCCTGCCAGAATTTGATTTTACCTCCACCAGCAGCTGGTAGCTCAGATTGGGATGTCCTGACTTAACCAAGGTTCCCAGTAGCTTTAAAGGGACAGTGCAAGTGTAGGTGCAGTTTGTTTGTTTCCATTTCCTCTACCTGATGATACTTGATTGGGGATGCAGAAGGAGATAAGATGAACTGGGTACAGAAGGCTTGATGCCATCAACTGTGATACAGAATGAATTCTCGGCCCAAATGCTGGGACCTAGCCTGACTTTCCCTTGTCATTCTTCAGTCTGTATGTAATGGGCCATTACACCAATGTAAAACAGAAGTAAATCCATTAATTGTCCTGGATTTCCATTAATGTAAAAGAGAGAAATTTGGTCCAGATGTTCTGATTCATTTGCAGGCTGTCTGGACTGTGTGTTTGTGGTTTAGACATAATACTGGTCTCACCATAATCCTATACCAGTGTCAATCTGTTGACTTCTATGGAGTAATTCCCAATTCAAATCAGTGCAAGTGAGATCAGAATCAGGCCCTGTCAGTTTAACCTTTGCAGTTCCTCTCTAAAGCTGATACTGTGAGACTCAGGACCCTGAATTACAGGGAGGAGCCTATCCCCTCCATATAGATGATGATAACACCTACACAGCAGCTCCTGACCACTGCAGAACTGAGTCACCAGGGCGGCTGGGAGACGTAGCTGTTTCTCAGCTTCAAAGCAACAAGCACAAGCCCAGCCCTAACAACAGCTGCATCCCTGCATCTCAAATCAGCCAAGCTCCTCTAATGCTGAGCTTTCCAAACAGTTCCCCTCCGCCCCAGTTTTAATTTATCAGGAGAATTATTAAAACACTCATTTCTCAGCTGTCTAACATTTCAAACTCCTGCTCTAATTCATCTGATAAATATTTACAGAGCTTGACAGAGTCTTCAGCTTACTCGCTTTTGTGCCAAACAACTCCAAACACTCGCTTCCCTTCTCCCGCCCCTTCATGAGGTTAAGTTGGGGAGAGGAGAATTCTCCCCAAATTGATGGCATGGTTGAAAGAGGCTCAATTGCCTGCTTTGGAGTCTACAGTCTTCTGTTTATCCACAGGACATATACACCCTGGGTGGTAAGTAGTTCTGCCAGCCACCTCCTCAATGACTGCTCCCCAAGTCCATATCAATGAGGCCCTGACCCTGTCAGGTAGGGACCATATGCAAGTGAGAAAAGAGAAGTCAATGCCTACACCTGTTCCATCTTTTCTTGGCTATTCTATGGGGCTGTCAGCCAGGAGGTCAGTCTCCGGAGTCAGCTTTGATATCAGCTTCTATGACATGAACACAAGAACTGAAACCGAGAACAAAACTTTCACTTTTCAAATCAAGCCTACCATAAAATATTCCTCCAGTGAATTCACGCCCATGTATTCACTACCTGATTCCTATCCCCAGGCAGAAGGTTGTGGTCTAGGTTTCCCCCTCATGCATTGTGGAATCCCTGTATTATGGAGGATGTGAAGAAGGATGTCTAAAGAGAAAATTAATCCCCCCTTTCCTCCCCACACCTCTCTGGATACTTCTGCGTGGTACTCTTCATGAGCAGGCCATATTTAGGCCATAGCCTCCTGCACTGTGCATGCTTCCTAAGAAAACAAGTCCTCCTCCACCTTATTCCCTGATTCACCAGCTCTCTCGCTTAGCCTCTTCTCAGCAAGCAATGACCGATTTGACCCTCTCAGACTGAATCAGTGTCACCATTTTTACACCATCCATCTGACCCTGCCAGAATCAAATGCACAGGCATTTTGTCTAATGTGGGTCGAATAATTGAGTATGGCTCAACACCACCGGGTCTGTTTGGGTCACAGTGAAAAGAAAGACGTTTATTTATAATTGTTCTTTGTGACCGTTGATCCCCTGTAGGGTACAAAATGCCTTGAACAAGTAAGCACACACTCACGTGCATGCATGCACACATTCTGAGTGTTTTGAACTTTAGATCATGTGGCTTGGAGCTGCCAGTTTGCAGCTTACATGGCAGAGCTACTGAAGAGCAAGAAAGGTCACTCAACTTAGTTTTTATGATTTTTCATCTCCTTTTTCTTCTCTTGACTGATGAAGGCTGTGCTTAAAGCACAGTCCAAGCTCAGTATGCAGTGAGCCATGAGAATGCAAGTCCAGAGAGAAAGGCTCTGGCATGTAGTGAGAATCAGTGCCTGCCAAAATGAGGACACAATGCTGTGAAAGAAACAGTAACTGGCTATAGTGATGCAGAGACTGGAGTTTGCATCACCCTATAGCACTCGTGTGTGGAAATACAGACTTAAGCTGACTGGGAGGGCTGGCTGCATGCCTGCAGACCCTCTATACCTCACTATATTGTCCAGTTGACAGATATTCTCTGGGCCAAATTCTCATCTTGGTTGCATGCTGGCATAGATCTAAACTCCTTTGAAGTTAATAATTTCAGTCTAGATTTCTACTTATGTAAGAGATATGAATCTGGGTCTCTACATCTGCCTGGGGACTTGGATTCATTGATTCTAAAAATGCACTGAGAAGCTGACTCAGATGTTTCATATTACCATGAGAAGACTTATGAATGGTCTAGATGGCACATAACTCCTGGTTGACTAGCATATATGATGAGTGACATTTCTTTTTATCCAGATATTCAAAACACTCAACAAACTTTTCAAACTAAGTACAAGTTAGATAAAGAAGGATTCCTTCTTCCACCACTGCTATGATGCCACCTCTTACAAGGAACATGGCAGCTGTTGGAGGTGTGCTGGGTGTGGAAAGTGCCATTTTCATTAAGAGTGGTGTCACACGTTCAGCTTAACTCTTACTAAGTGCAATTAAAACACAAGCAATTGCATGCTCAAGCAGTTTAGTGTGTGTTAATTGCCCTTGTGGCATTGAAAATTTCCTTTTCAGGTAGGGGTTGAAATGTTCCTTTTCAGGTGGGGGTTATCTCCTAACTTGAATAGGTGACTACATTCCAATGATTTGCAACTCTTACAGGTGAACATGTGACAAGGCCCCTCGTGCTCACAAGTCTGATCCTGGCTGGAATTTCTGCTGTCCCAAGCATATGAGCTGTGTTTTACGCATATTTTTTATGTAGATTCTCCATGAGAATTCACCAACAGCTATTCCAACCAAAAGAAACTGGAAGAGAGAGAAACATTTTTTTTACCAGTATAGAGACATACAAAGCTAAATTAATCACTGGACAATCCCACTGACTTAATTGGATTTACATTATGCCCTCCATGTTTTCCACTGTCTCTCCAAATTAGTACTTCTGAGGGTTAAAATCGTGATTTGGAGTGTTAGCAGAATTCACAGATATTACCGGACAGGGGTCGTGACATGAACGCTTCTAGGTGCTATTGAACGCTATTAGGTGACATGAACGCTATTAGGTGCTGCCAGGGTAAAGAATAATAATTGAATTGAGAAGAACTTTGGGACAAACTTGTCCGCAGATTTCTTTCTTTTCCAAAATGTGCCACACTCCTCAGTCATTCCATATAACTAACATAAAAAATTAGACCAGGTTGGAAAATTTCTTATCAAATGTCATCAAACTATGCTGTTTCATCCAAGCCATAACGTTTCATGGAGCTGGACCAATTGTGCACCTCCATGCACGTTTTCAAGACAAGAGTTGCTGAGTTTTAGGGCTCTATAATCACATAAAAAGGGCAGACAAACTGAAGAAGCAACTTTTTATGATGCATCAAATGGACATTTTCAAGTAATTCCATTTAGCAAACACACACAGAAGGTTTTATTTTAATTTAGGTGTGGAACAAACCAAAATTAGGAAAATCCAAAATTTACGGTGAAACAAAACTGCTGTCCCCCAGACAGCTTTGATAAAGAGATGATGACTGTTCACTAATTTTAAATTCTTACGGTAAACTCACTTCTTTTGCATTTCCTAAAGTATGTTTGTGTGAATGTACTGCAATTAGAAGGTGTCAGATGGATACCTGGATACTGAAGCCCTCGGTTTATCCACAGAAGACTTAGTGGATTGGCAATAATGATGCAAAAGATCAATATGGTCCCCTGAGTCCCTGGCCTCTTTCCTGAGGCAGCCACGACAGTGCTCTGATGAGCCCACTGCCAAGTATGGTGATGATGGCTTTTGTGATATTAATACCCTTCCTCTAGGAACTGTGCTGAGACCTGTAGAAATTCTCCTATGACTCACACTGCAGATCTCTATGATGAGTCTTGCTGTGATCAGTCCTGGTGCTGACGTCAAACTCTACCAAAACAATAATTTGGTGAAAGCAGAATCATTGTTTTGTGGATTTTTTTTGTACGCAGGGTTTGCAGAAATTCCACCCGCGCTTTCATTCCTGGGACTATGCAGTGATGTCTCTGTGGAATTAGTAATAAATCATTTACAGCATTGACAAATGGAAGTGCCAGCCTGGAATTGTACCAGGGGCTGGAGCTGCCAGCCTGCCAGTATACTAGCTGTTCCAAAGCATGGGAGCCAATGGAGTCACGAGGCAATATTCAGGCTTCAGGCTGGAAGCTTTGCAGTCATCATGTTATACTGAGTGTGTGTAAGCCGGAGAGGAAGAGGAGAAATTAAGGAGTATGAATTGCAACACGCACGTACACATTCACTTCCAAATGCTCAGTCCGACTCTGGGAAGCTGGCAAATACAATCAGTCCCTTGTGCATCAGGTCCATGCAGCTGCTTCTGACACCACCAGGGTTGATTCATCTGTGGATCTTCCCCACCCCATGCCAGCTGCTCTCTGGTCGGGGTCTGAAGATCAAAAAGGAGACTGCGGGTCAAGGTGTGGGAGCATCCCTGGCACAAATACAGAATTACTCCTCATTTTGTTGTGGTATCCTTCTGGGTTTGTGTCTGAGCAGACCTCCCCAGTCTTCTGAGAGGCCCAGAGACCTCACTGCTGCTAATCACCAGGCATCCACGAAGGATTTTATCTTGTGAAGGTTCTCACAGCTGTTTCATTGGGACCTATACTCTTTGCCTTTCCCCTATCTCTTGTTAATCCTGTGTACCTTCCTCATCCAAGAAGGCTCCTATCACCAAATTTAGAGGACCAACAAGACTACCTGAGGCCCACCCCAGAGCCACCTCCCTCAGCTCTGCTCCTTTTGAATACAGCTTTCCTCCTCCCCTCCTTCCCACCCCACATCCTGCTGGCAACATCCAGACATACCAAACTAATGGGTCCGTTTTGGCAACCAGTTATTAATCAGACTTGTTGCAAAAATATATATTATTATATCATTTACCATAAATATCCACGCAGGTGTTTGGGGCATTTCAGGGAAAGAACAAAAGAGGGTCTGATATGAGGGTGAGGAAGGGTCATTAGAGTGACCGAGATTCACTTCCAAGAAGTTTGACTAATATTACCTCTAATGTCTGAACATGGAGGTTCACAGTTCTCCAGTCCTTGGGCTACCATGAGACTTACTGCATGCTCTTCTATTCCCATTGCCTTCTAGCTCAGTTACCAGAGTGGATTTTATTGTGCCAGTGCTAACACACACAGCTGCAGACAGGAGACGAGGTGGGGACAAAACATGCTGCCTCCTGCCTGTGTTGTCCTGGGGAACTATCTGTTTTGTCGTCAAAATGTGCCCTTTCATTTTGAACAATTCTCAAGTAGGACCAACTAGATGCAGGTGACAACATGTATGAGACCTTCATCTCACAAATATCCCCCCAGGGTCTAGCTATATCATGCAGAGAAAGAATGTCCATTTGACTCGGATGTTTGTTTCAATGGATTGCACACATGCATGAAATCACTTGTGGCTCTTAGGCAAACAGATCTAGCAATTCCACATGCACCTATCGACACTGTATAGCACAAGATCTGTCTCAGACACAGAGGGTGAACAGAAGTTGCTTGAATTATAATTCATCTTGAACATTAATCTCTCTTTAGTTTATCGTAGATGTTGTCTTCTATTGAATCAGGTTCATTTCTGTGTCTCAAGAGACTTTCACTAACATTCAGGCAGCCACTAAAATGGCACCTGGTACTTTAGTCTGTTGGCATACCAAAGTACCACACACACAGGGTTTTGCTATGCAGGTTTTCAGGAGACTGAACAGATCTACACAGATTTCAATATCACTTTTCAGCCACGCTGCTCCACTGAAGTCAGGGACGGGGAGGAGAGAGGGGCTGATGCAAAGGGAGTGGACAAGGCAATGAAGGGGACAAGGGATGCAATGCAATAATACAAGTAATTAGGGAGAGGTTTTCCAATGGTCCCCCTCTGACTAGCAATAGAAGCTGTGCTCCTCAATCTATTAGGTGCTTTTGATCATCTCGCCCCTACCATTTGAAATAATTTCTAGTGGTAGCCCTAATTATAGTGTTTCTGCAAACAGGAAATCACTTTTGCACTACATTTTCCAGACTCCTTAACAGGAAGTTGGGTTGATGTGCTTTTGAAGTGGGGGGAATGCATGGTGAATTGTTAGCAGCAAACCTTAAGTTTTCTGCGTTCCCTTACAATAAATAAATAAATCCCACATGTGCACAGTACACCAGAGGCTGGGCACTATGGATTTATTTGTTATAGATTATTTTGCATGTCTAAGCCAGAGAAAGACGTGAAAGGTGGAGGGGAGGGGGTGGATACATGGGTTGGAGTGACAGTTATGGGAGGATGGGCTGTAGAAGGGAAGAAAAGAGATGGTAATAAGACTAGCACCAGATGGAAATTTTCTTTTAGGATGATTCTCCAGTGGAAAGTGTCTTCCTTGCAAATTTTTTTTTTTTTGAGAAAAAAATTTAAATGTTGTCAAAAATGTCAATTTTTCTTGAGGAAAATCAAAATGACAGGACCCAGCTGCCTTCCTAGAAGAGTCTTACCTCCTAGGAAAAGTTACCACAAACCCAAATATTCCACTGCATTGCTCCAAACATCTGGAAACAGCCCTTCCCATAAGCAACTTCACATTTTGACTTTTCCTCCTAGTTTGGGATGAAAAAACTGGCCTATTTCAAGATGATGTTTTCCATAGAAAGGGATTTTGATTCTCTTGTCACGTCCAGGTAGGACCCTGCCTCCTGAGAGGAAAGGAGTGCTTAGCCAGAGGCTCTTTGGGCATCCTTACAGGTGCTCCAGAAGGTGTGGCAGGTGGGGGCAGTTGAATTAGCGAGTGCTTTTAATTAAAAGTGCCAGAGCATCACATGTATCAGTGTCCCGGATGCTAATACATGTGATGCCAGAGTCTGCAGGAGCATGTTTATTTCCATGCTCCAGCAGACTCTATTAATCAAGTCTGCTCCGACGCACTGGATTTCCAGCACGTCGGGGCCAGCTCCCTGCACTTGTATAGGAACCCTTTAGGCCTGAGAGTTGATAGGCTGTGTTAGGCTTTTCAGTGATATTTATGTCAATGGCCAAAACACACTAGAGCCCTCCCTTAACCCCACCCAACATTTATGCCATGCACACCAAATGCTGTGCTGAAAGCCACATTTCTGCCTGCAGCAGATTTTTCTAGCTGAGTTAGATGGCCACAGAAAGACAGCTCACTTGCCCCAGCCTAGCTCCTTAGCCTAGGCTGTCCATAGCCAACTGCATTCATAAGAATTAGAAAAATCTCAGATCCAGGTTTCCAACTCTGTGTCACTTCAAAGAAAGGGTACTTAGATCTTCATCTCTGCTTGTAACTGGGCGCATCTACACGTTCATTAAGGCACCATAGTTACGGCACATTTAGTTTAGTACTTCCTTAATGAAATACTACCTGAATGTGCAGTAACTACATTTACTGTGCAGTAGTGCCAGTGCACCAGGGAGGGGAGTTTGTAATGGTTACTGCACAGTAGCCTAATAACACTGTGCAGTAGCTTATTAATATGTTTTTGACCCGCACACTACTGCACAATGTTATTAGGTTACCATGCAGTAAGTATCTGATATAGATGCGCCCACTGAGAAGCATTTAGAGGAAGCACTGCTCCATAATCCTGATTTACTCATTGCTTCTACAGAGTGAGGCTCATCCCACTTGCGCTGGCCCAGGCACCCTGCCTTAGGGGTAAGAAGAGCAGGAGAACATATCCTTCTTCCTTAGCCACTAGTGCTTTGTCCTCATAGGAATGGAATAAAGCAGTCTAGTATGTATTTGCTTACCCCACTTAGCCTCAAGCTCTGCCTCCTTAAGAGAAACTAGCAAGAACCGATCAGCAATGAGGATGTGAAAAAGACAGGGAGGAGGAAGCCTGCCTGAGACAGTTCAGGGAAGAGACAGAAGGAGGAAAAGTCCACAGAGGAAGAAGTAGTTCCATAATCAGATTAGTCTAACGGGAGTCATAACCCTCGTCCCAAAGAGGGGGAGGGGGAGGCGATGGTGGGAAAATTAAAAATGAAACATATTTGTTACTGGAAGCAGAGTTCTGACCTTATAATAAAAGGATTAGAGGGGTTTCCAAGCGGAAATGAGCATGTGGATGTTTGGTCGGGTGTGTGGGGGGAGGTAGGGAGGGGGAGAGAGCTTAATGAGACCACAAGTTCAGGAGGACCTGGATGCTTGCTAGACTCAGAAAGCATCCCTGAACCATTCATGAGGTGCCACTGCCCCCACGTGGCTCCACACTGAAACCTCACTCAGCAAGAGGGACAAGACATTCTTTCAAAGAAAGCCTGTGATGATAGCACAGGCCTTTCAGTTCCTGCTGTCCCAGGGGTGAGTATGGAAATGTCATGTCTTCTTGCCACATCCTGAGGCTTCAGGAAGAACAGTGTTGGTGGTTAAGGGAAGACCCTGAGTTCTTCTGTGCTCCACTTTCTAAGATGGTAAAAGAGAGGGAGAAGATGGCAGAAACTGCAGTGATTCAGTTTGCAAACTGGGGAATGCAGGACAGGCATACATTTAAAGATTCTTGGAGGGAGGTGCTGGGCTTTTTCTGGTCAATATAATTGATTTTTCAAGGAGACTTATTAAAAGTGCTACCCCCCCTCACTCTTCCCATATAAGACACTGAAAAAGCACATGCTAGTCAAGATGATGCATTGAAAAACCTTGCACCCATGCATCATTCTTACAACAATGAGCCTCTCACAGGCACCTGGTGGGTGAGAGGAGTAGATGGAGGATTGGCAAAGGATTGTCACAGTCTGGGGGCATGTCTACGTGAGATGTTTACTGCAGTCGACTAATTAACTCCGCAGTAAACATCTCAGCATCTACATGTGCAGAGCTGTTAGGCTGGAGTAAACTAATAAACTCTGTAGCAGGGTAGTACTTCTACATACAAGTACTATCCTACTGCAAAGTTTTTTACTCTGTAGTAGTGCACATGCAGATGTTGACCCAGCTGAGGCATGAGGGTGCTTCAGTGCAGGGCTGCCTGCTGGCTAGCCCCACACTGAAGTGCCCTCATGCCCCACCCAGCCCCTTACCAGCACATTGAGCCAGCTCAGAGCAGCCCAGGCTGGCAGGCTGACCCCACCACACTCCCTGCTAGTCAGGGATGCTCTGACCTAGCTCAATGTGCTGCGGTTCCAGGCACACATGTAAACACAGGACCTGGGAGCAATAAACTCTAGCACAATAAGTACCAGCGTGTATTTCTTTGTAATAACATGCATGTATAAGTGCACCCTGGGTGTGATCCAGTTTACAAATGATCTTTTCTGTTCTTGCAAAGCCCATGTCCACTTCAGAAGTACTTTAGGATACTAGTGTAAGAACTGAACTCATCAGCACATGAGTAATTTCAGTCTGGTCTGCACAGGTCAAGAATAAAAAGGTGAAGCTACATGTTATACGTAGACCATACTAAACCCATAGAATGTTAAGTGGTATTAAAGTTAGACCGAGTTGGGATCAGTTGCATGTTAATACCATTTCTCGCTTACACTGCTCTGACTTGCCACTACAGGACTGGAGAGCAGGGGTGTGGCTAGGAGCCAGGATACCTGGACTCTCTATCCCTACTCTAAGGAGGTGCGGGGGGCAAGGGAGGGGCTGGGAGCAGTGAATCCTGAGATGTTGAAAGACTGCAAATTTCTTGTTTTATATCTGTGGGACAGATTTAAGATACCCTCACACAAGCTAGGTAGCATGGCCCAGAGTTAAACCGTGCCTGAAGTGGCCTAACTTTAAGCATCTCAGAGGGCACTAAGCATGAGGTAATGAACTTCAATGTGAGGATGCTTGCATTTTAAGTGCCTTTAGTATGGTCTAAGTGTAATGTGTAACTTCACCCAAAGATTCATAGAAACTGAGGGATTGTAAGAGTGAGGAACTGAAACCCTTCCATGGGGCTGACCTGCCTCCTGTGGTCTTACTTTGTCCACCACCTGACTCAGTCAGCCACCTTCACCTCCCAAAAACACCATCAGAATTTGCCGCAGTGCTACTTCATTTCATTGCTAGAAGAACATCTGTTAAAAGGTGACATGAATACAAAAGATGATGTAGTATCATCCTCTCCATCATGCCCCATGACCACTACTTTATAGAGGGCCAAAGGTCTCCATGTAGCTTCTGCAAACATTATCATTTGGGATTCCTTCCCAATAGCATCTCCTGTATCAGCTTTTGCTTTCCTTCTCATCAGTCCCTGAAATCCATGCAGCCTATTCCCACCTCATTTTACTTGTAGTAAGAGCATCCTAGTTGCAGGAGAGCATCCAATGCTCTCCTTTGCTCTTGCACACTGCTCTTTATCCAGTTGCTGGGGAGCATAGGACTAGATCACTAGAACTAAGGGCATTTCTACATATGCTCTGTGACGCGGCACTGAGTGCTTTAATTAGTGAGCTGTGCTAATTAAAAGTGCCTGAGTGTCATGTGTATCAGCGTCCCTGCACTGAAAAAATGGCAGTTGAGGCTTTGAAATAAAACTCATCGAACATGTTTCATTTTAAAGCACCCTACTGCCATTTTTTCAGCTCAGGGATGCACGGGGAAGCTGATACACATGATGTGGAAGTCTGCCAGAGCACATCAATTTCCATGCTCCAGCAGACTCGATTAATTGAATCTGCTCAGACGCACTGAATTTCCAATGCATTAGAGCAGGCTCCCTGCACATCTTTAGGAGCCCTAAGTGCCAGGGTCAAGAACCAGCAGGTTTACTCCAACTATCAAGGCTGGAAATCGCAGAACTCACAAAAATCCCCCAAAATCCAATCCAACATGCAGTGCATCTTGTGTAAAACCTGGGATGGAATATCTGTTTCAGTTGTTCCAAAATCCTTGTCAGGCTCCACAACACAATGACATGCCTGTTAGTTTTGTTTCCTATCTTTCCAATAGACTTCACTCCAGGACTTGCTGTCCAGCTTTCCACTTCTGTCTTCCTTAATCTGCAATTAACTCCAAATAACATACATAACCCACTCACTTATGCTTACATCCTTCACACTTATATCTATCTGTTTGAAAGGCTTGCTTAGCCATGTGATTGACATATAACAAGACAACTGTGGAAACAAAGCCATCAATTGACACGCACACTTTTTAACTGCAGATTGGTATTTGCAGCACTGAAGTGATGTCTCATTACTTTGCTTTAGTGATCTTGTTAAATGTCAATTTAAAGCGCGATTGAGAAAGAAGTGTGCACAAAAATTTATTCTAGATGAGCAAAGTGTGCAGGAAGGGGGAATATGAAATTTGCTTTTCATTCCACCACTGGAATGCTATAGGGAGATATGTAAAAGGCCTTTTCTAGCTGCTAGTCTATCCTCCAAGGGCCAGAGCAAACCCATTTTCTGTACAACAACCTCTAGGGCTTTTCCTGGTCTATATCTAAATGGTTTGGGGTTTCCACCACTTCCCTTGAGATGTTATTCTGAAGTCTAATCTATTTTACTACTCCGTTATATTTTTCATTGTTCATTCAAAATATTTAATTTCTTCTCCTTGCTCCTAATGAGAGTTGGTTTAATAATGGAGCAATTATTTGCAAATAATTATTCAATGACAAAACTTGAAAAAAAAATCATAATTTTTTTTCCCCACTGGTTTTCATCCATGCTATTGTTCAGGGACCTCCCCAAGCCATTCAGTGTTTACACCTTTGGGACATTTAGACATACCCTTCCAGTATGCATATTAACCTCTTCAGAGGCTTATACACACACAGGTGTGTGATGTATGGTGTCTCTTGTGAGCACCACAGAGTAATGCATTCCTTAACCACCCATTGAAGGTCAGCATGGAATAGCTACTCTTCATGTATGTATGATATGTTTCATTCGTGGTGTCTCTGAGGTCGTTAGGCACTGTGGGGAAATGAGCCTTTTCCTCTCACCCCCACTTAGGGCTCTGAGAAGGCTTTTGATCCTCATGAGTCAAGGCAGAGCTGGGAGAGCAAGGGACATGAGTGGAATAGCTTGGCAGGATCAAGACAAAATCAGAGAAGTGCAGAAGCCCGGGTAATCCCAAATAGCAGGAGGCATCACAAGTCTGGTATGAGGTGCATCTGGAGAGCTATGGGGAGACCCAAGGCTGAACCAATTTGGAGACTGTCAGGATTGACAAAGGATAGGGACAAAGAACTAGCATAGCAGGGTATAGAGATGTACTAAGCAGAGCTAGGACATTATTGGCACTTACCCCCTTAACAAAAAGTCATTGTCCACTCACCAGAGGTATATTGTAACTCATTAACATCACTGGGATGCCCACCCCTACTTGTATGGAGAGTGCAGCAAACCCCATTAGGCCTGCCTCACTGATCCTATCCTCAGCCCTTTGTAGCTCTCTCCAACAGGTGCCTTCCCTCCTGTGTTGTTGTAAGCCTTCCCCTTTAAGAGAGGAGCTATCATTGTGTTTCACAGCAGTTGATCATGACACCTTTTAGCAACAGAGTGTCAGTCAAGTGAGTGCTGTAATGATGCAGGGAACAGTGAGTCTGTCTAGAGGTTAATTATGTCCCTGTCATGGAAAAATACCTTCTGGAGAGGACAGAGCAGACAGGATATGAATGCATTGCGATCCCCCTGTATTATAGCACTACCATGTGCTGCCCTTGAGAGGAGAGGGGTCTGTGGAGGCTTCTATTATAAGCCCCTCTTTCAAAGGATTTTATTATATACTTAGTCATAAAACTTTGCCTGGGGCTGAATTGGCAAACAAGGCCTCGGCCCGGAAGCCAAACCCTTTTCATTTTTTAATAACATTTCATGAAAATCCATTTGGCCCTTTGTAACTCGGACAGGTGGGAAAACAATAGAGCTTTCTATTTTCAGCTCCTCTCTCTGACGGGGCTCCTTGCTTGGCGGAGGTGTTTGCGTGGAGCTGGCTGTGGCTATATTGCATGTTGGGAAGTGCTGCACGGTGTTCCCTCCAGGGGCTCCCCTGCAATCCTGGGTGATGCCATTACCTTGCTGAGATCTCATGACCAGGACTGTTTTGCCACAGCCTCACAGTTTTGCAGAATGTATAAGAAATAAAGCACTAAGTCCTTGAGCCCATATCAGACTCTGGGGATTTCTTTTCATATTATGGCTTTGTTTTCTCTGGCTGCATTGGGCAGAACTGCATTTGCCAGCTGCACTAGCCAGTATTTCCCCAGATGTGTCCAGTAGGGCATAAATACAGGCTCTCCTCAAACATGTCCCATGACACCCATAGCACTCAACTCTGGGCCTTCACCTAAGCATGCCAAGCAGTGATACATGTGCTGCATGTTCAGTCAGACTAGATCAGCGGTTTTCAAGCTTTTTGAGCTGAGCCCCCCTTTGAGTTACAATTTTCTTTGCACCCCCAACCCCTCCCCTGTCCCCCTCACCCCAGAGGAGCAGTGCAGCCAGGCACAGGGCACCCCTCATCCTAGCAACTGCTCCAGCTTGGTGGGGCAGGCTCTACCCATGGCAACTCCAGCACCTCCTGGCTTGGCCTTGCTGCAGCTCTAGGCTGCATGGCCCCCATGCCCGGCTCCCAGAGGTGCAGTAGCTTTCTTGCGGAGCCTGCCTGGGGGTCTCTGCCCCTGCATCCCCCCACGAGGCTGCAGCCATGCCAGCTCCTTGCAAACTTCTTGCCCACAACCCCTGCACTGCCCCCCCAACACTTCTTTACCTCCACCCCCAAGGAGGCACACCCCACAGTTTGAAAACCGCTGGACTAGATGCAGGCCTCCAGCTATACACCTGCAAACCTGTTTCCCTCAGAACCCTTCCCTCTGGTGACTGGATTTAGGGACTCACCATTATTCCAGTTAATTAGTAGTAGTATCTTTGTATACTGCAGAAGCTCCCCAAGTGGAGTAGGTGCTGTCCAAACACCAAGATGAACAGTCCCCTCTCCCTGTGTGAAAGGACAGATGGATGAAGGGAGGCAGAAGGCGAACCAGTAGAAGAGCAAAGCGATCAAGCAGGCTATAGGCAATGGACCTGATTCTCTTCCACTTATTAGGTGTCTAAATGGTCCTTAGACAGACAAGGTTCTTTGGGTGAAATGGAGCTGGGGGTAAAGAAGCTGTTTCAGCGCACATGGAAGGAAGGAATTAGCTTAATTTATGTCCAGTCTCATTTCCTTTAACATCTCCCATTTGCTCTTCCAGCAGGAGGTGTTTCAACATCCTTGTGGATTCATCCCATTCCTCATACCATGACACCAGAAGCAAATTCCACACTATTAACAACAGTCATCCTGAGGCAGCAGTTCTTGCTCTGGCTTCCCTGTCTTACCTGCCCTCTTTCATTTTCCCTCACTCTGGGGCTTCCCAGAGGCACAAAAGCCGGCTCAGTCACCAAGAGGATTAAGCAGTCCCCGAGAAACAGTGGAGAGAGACCTACATCTGCCAGGAGGCTGACATAAAGTTCAAAGACGTGTTAGATGGGTCTCTTGGCATCGAGCTTTATTTTTACAGCTTGTACATTAATGCTACCCAAGTTTAAACAATTGCATGGGACCAAAAACTTTGCAGGAAAAGAACATGTCAGGTTTTGTTTAGTGAGCATGCTCAGAGCTCCGCTCGGGTGGATTTCCTGAAAGGCCCAACACAAGAAGAGATTATAGCCACACGCTGAAAGGCAGGGAGGTTCAGATGGGGAGGCAGATGCTATCTGGCCTAAGGCTTCCATTGAACAGTCTTTGCTCTGTGTGTGCAAGAAGTAGAGAGAGAGGATGAGAGGATGGGAATAATGTTTGTGCCTATGTGGGAATGACAGAATAAGTGAGTGAAGGGTCAGCATGAGTGAGAAACAGAGGGGTGGTGTAATGTGTGTGAGGAAGGGAAGGATATAAGAAGTATATAGAAAGAGGATATAATATGTACGTGTCCGTGTATATGTAGGGTGGTGGAATGATATGAAGTGTGAGTGTATTAGGGAATACGGTGGGTGTAGTGTGTGTTTGTGGAGAGAGGATACAAGGAGAGAATAATGCAGAGGATGTGTGAGGGAATAATATGCATATGTGAAAGACAAGTAGCTATAAGGTGTATGTTTGTCAGGTGTGCAAAACTGCATGCATAGGTGCACTGTATGCAAGGGGAATGTCATGCATACAAGAGACATGCAGAAGTTGATTGTAACAGGTGGAAGAACAGTCCAAAGCAACCTGACACTAAATGAAGAGCCAACCGCATACAGGAGGATAAAACCCCCAACAGCATGAATCCTGTCCTCCTGAACATGTTGTACCCACCTCTCTCAGTGTTTCTGTCTCTTTTTAATCTATTGTGACAGTAAGAAGTTAATGAATTGCAAATTGACTGTGCAGTGTATACGTGGGTTGTGTGTGAGTGAGTACAGTTTCTCTGGACCTCTAAAGAATCTAGACAGTTTATAAAGGAATTGTCTGACTGTAACTATCTTGTAACTAAAAATAGGAAGTGATATGGGCATCTTGTAAACTATACAAGCCTCCTTTGATGGTTTCTGGGGACATGCTCAGCTGTGGACAGATTCTAACTGTAAAATAAAAGACTTGGATTCTGGACCAGGAAGGTCAAAGAACAGCAAAGGGATATATCAGCTGCCAAATTCCTCACTGCAGCTACCTGCCAGGGATACCAAAAAGGCAGGGTGACTCTTCATGTCAGGCAAGCAAAATTGCTCAAGAAGGATTTGCCTGAGGTTGGTCTCAATGTAGTCTCATCAGCATTCAGGGAGCACCGTAGGGGCACAATGGAGAACAAAAGCACACAGACACCAGGGTGAGAGGAGAAGGAAGAAGAAAAAATGCACTGGGCCAGGACTGTCTTGTGGACATTGGCCACCCCTGTACCGCTGGAAGGGAAGCCCATGGGAACCGGCTCATACAGGAACAAACTGTATCCTTCTTTGCTAGTTCTGCCCCAGTGGGGAAAGGTGCTGGATCTGTCATCCCGAACTATTAGTGTGCTGGATTCCCAGTTTCTCTTGGCTTGCAGGTAAATGGCCAGATATACAACTGCTTATCTTACTTCAGAGAGTGTATTGTAGTACTGGCAAAAGGAGCCAGATTGACTTCCTTGTGGATTTAGCCAGTGCTAACACTGCAAAGGAGTAGGCAGTACAGGCACCCTACCCTCCATTTCTCCTTCTGTCAGTACAGATCATTGGAGAGACAGAACCATATTTCAATCCCCTTTTTCCATTTAGTTCCTAGGCTGCCGCTGAGACTGCCACCTAGATGAGATATGAAAGCCAGTCATGGCAGTGGTTCTTGTGGTGCGAAGTTAAATCTATCAGAAACTGGACCAAGGTTCATCAAGGAAGGAGCTGCTTTGTAGGAATAGTTTACCATCGGTACTGACAGTCTGGATCTGAATGGTTGGCCTGGTACTGCAAGTGTGTAGACTGCGTTCTCAGCCCACAAAACCACACTCTCCCATTCAAGATACTTAAACACACTCTCCCTTTTTCTTAGACCAGCTCACTCAGTTGGGTAAGTTGGAGAATATAATTCTGCAAGGAGTTAAAGGGCCCTGAGGAGCTGGGCTGCACATAGCATACCTCACTTCAGCCTGCTGGGAGGAAATGGAGCCTCACGCACCTCTGCTCAGTAAGAAACACATGGAGGGAAATAAATCAGCCAGGCTTTGCTGAATGGAAAAGGTCAAAACCAGGAGGGGGCTGAGAGAGGTTACTTCCAAGCTTCTGATGGGGGGCAGTGCAAAGCACTCAAAGCAAAAATAAATGTAGAGACTCTTAAATGAATGCTTGGTCACTGTGAGGCTTTCACACGTAGAATCCCCTTTCCCCATCGCCCCCCACTGCTCTGCTCTCCAGTTCATGGCACCAGAGGCAGAAAAATTAGGGAAAAGGACCTCTTATGTTCCACTGAGTCCCTAAACCCTCTGGCTCCAGCAGGATGCTTCCATACTACCTATGCTACCACCTTGGTTTTAAATATTTCCACTGTTTTGTTTGCTTTCTCAGTGAGGAAGGAAGTTTCTTCCACCTCTTTGGCATTTACACCTCTGAAATGCTTGTGCAGATATTACAGTGCTTAGTCCCATAATGAAGTACAGTGCAATTTGGGAAACTTTAGCAGGCTGCATGTTTGAGCCCAGTTGTGTATGTCTGCATATTGTGTGTTTGCAGCTATGACTGGGGAAGTGTGCAGTGCAAAAACCTTTTCTCAGTCAGAGACTATCTGTGTCACTCAGGGTTTGGCTGGCAGAAGCCACTTGAAAGAAACAAGAAGCTCTTTCCTGACTTCCTCACTTCTCAGCTCCTTGCAATTCCTTCCGCAGCACTTTCATCTGCTCAAAAGGGAGTGTGTCAGTCATGTTTCTGTGAGACTACCCTATCAGCCCTCTGAAACCACTCCCTAATTTACAGCACAGTCCTCCAGCCACTATGCAAGCCTCAAGCTGTCCTGAAGGATACGAGGCCTTCGCGCTCCCTTTGCTTTCTACATGGAGGAATCCCTAATTAATAACA
The DNA here is from genome assembly GCF_000455745.1 of Alligator sinensis. Lineage (NCBI taxonomy): Eukaryota > Metazoa > Chordata > Crocodylia > Alligatoridae > Alligator > Alligator sinensis. The sequence continues at coordinate 1,677,993 of NW_005841956.1, forward strand.
GCAAAGAACTAATTATAACAGTGTCTGCACCCTGGAGTCCCATTATCAAAGAGAGATTTTTCAAATTAATAATAGAAACCAAATGAAAGCAAGCTCTTTGATTTGATGAGTCGTTGTAGCGGATCTGCTAAAGCATCAACATTTCCAAACTGGAGAAGACACCATGTCTCTGGTTGATAGAAGAGCACATGAGAGGGAGGGAGGAAAATGTGAGATAACTAAGAATCCGTTTCTTGGATTCTGCATTGTGTCTGGAGCAAATGGGACCTTCCAATCTTCAGTTTAATGACCCGGAGCTAGGACATCTCCTCACCAGGGATGAGTACGTGAGACAGATTTGCTGGCTGGCTCTAGTTAGTTCATCCCTCCATATAAAATCTAGAAGCTTCTGTCTGCAGCTGAAGTGTATCAAAAATGTCAATGATTTTTCACTGGAATTCCTGGAAAACTTTTCTTTTTAAAAAATGACCTACCACCATATTTTCACTTTTTCACTGAAAAGTGGGGGAGGGAACGTCAGGATATCAGGTTTGGTTTAGTTCTTACTGAAGCCCACGATTTTTACAGAAAAAAGAGTCATTCTAGTTTCTTTCCTTTCTTAGAAACTTGGAAAGCTTCTGCCAAAAAGAACTTGTTCTGTGAAACCTTTCATTCAGTTGAAAAGTGTTTTGACAAAATTTGACCAGCTCTTTCCCCAGCCAACATCATCTCAGCACAGTTCCTGACAACACTGACACTGTGCATGTGGAAGGCAGGAGACGCGTGAGCCAAGATCATGATCTCCAGCTCCATAATGACTAAAAGGGGGTCCTTATGAACCAGTGTCAATTAGAGCAGCTCTGAGACTCCTCTAACTTGGGGGGTCCCTTCTGGACTGGGTGGAACAAATGGACGTGTAGACATCATTGCTTCCCTTCCATCAAGTTCTGAGCTGAGGGGCATTTGGCCAGACCCAAGAGTCTTGGCCCCAAAGTCCAGCTCTGGGAGTTCCTCTGGCTCAGGTTTATTGGCCATGGTATCTAATCCTCCTTGCCTGCCACAGCCAACAGCCTTTTAACATTTATAGTTTTGCTGCTGCTACCCAGAAACTCTCTTACTGAAAACAGGAGAGTTTTGGTTAGGTCACAAAGTTGCTTTCCAAGCAGAATGAACTAAACTATTTCCTCTAGCGCAGAGCACGTTTCTGAGCTCAGTATATACAGTTGACAGTAAGCTACTGGCTGCTGCCAATCAGCATGTAGCAGTCACTGGGTGCGTTGGAGATGCTAACTGCAGTTCATGCTGAGTATCTGAATCAGGCATTTAGTTATGTTGAAACGATTCCTCTCTTCACACTCCATGACTCTTTGACTTCACATTGGGAGATCCTGCCCTTCTGTTAACAGAAGAGACCATTCCCCGCTCCCTGCTTCCTCCCATTCCCAGGCTGCCTCCTATGATGTCCAAGCAGCCCCTTCCAGCTATTTCGTTTTATTTGCCAGCCCTTATCTTTGCATCCAGGGCTCATCACATTTGCTCAATGTTCTGCCATAAAATATTCAAGAGGTCAAAGAGGCTGGAAAACAAAACATTCTTGTGAATAGGAAATAACCAAATATACACACGTGGAATACAAATACTGGGCCTTCATCATTACTGGCCTGCTTCCCCTTCATACCAGCTAAGATAGTGCAGAGGGAACACCAAGGCATGTAGCCATCTTCATCAGTCTTGCACCGGCCTTAGGCACAGGGGACACTCTGGGTTAGGCTGAGGGCAGGTCAGAAGAGATAGGAGGCAGATTGGGGATGGTCAAGTCAGACCTATGTCCTGTCAGTGGCCTCTAAAGTCAAATGAATCAATGGTATCAAAATCAGCTCTAATCTGTGAGGGGGAGAGAGGGGGAGTGTGAATAGAAAGAGTCCAAGCTCCCTTCTCCTGAGCCTCCATCAATCCAAGGATGAGCCTGACCAAAGAGATTTATACTGAAATGTTGATTCCACTTTAAAAGGGGGTTCAGCAAATACAAGTGAAATGTAAATATGACTCCTTCTTCCTCGGTAGCTCTGCTCCCTGGGAACCTTTGAGCCACAGCCTACTCCTGTGAGCCTTGCAGAGCCGAAATAGCATCGGGATAGTGAGCGGGAATCTCATGTTCCTCCTTGACTGTCACCCAGGGCTTGATGCATTCATTCCAGATGAGAGTGGCTCTCAAACCTTCTTGAATTGGACCAAATGATGCTCTGAAGTTTCACATCAGCTTCTGCCACACAGTCCCCCTGGACACATCCCTCTCACTATAAGCACAGCAGACCCTCAAGACTGCCTAGAGTTTCGGGTACCTTGTGTCATGGCCACAGGTTTCACGAGAGTGATGTGAACAGACTAATGGATGAAAGAGAGATGGGTCCTGATGATCAGGGACACTGGTAAGGGGAAGGGGCTTTTAGCTCCAGAGCACTGTGGTCAGTTTATTTGAGCAGCAGAGGGTAACCAAGCAGGATGGCAGAAGACACCAGCATCCCATTATTCAGGGCCAATTTCCAGGCTCACCCCACCACTTTGGAACTTGGCTGTCTGTTGTGCCAATCTGGCAGCCATTCCCTAGAAACTCCCTGAGCAACTCACCTGGACCTAAGCCCCCCCTTCACAACCCATCGAGACACTGAAATGTACTTGTTTTGCTTTCCCGATGAAGCCTTCAGTGACTGACTCTGTAACTCCCATTCAAATGCATTAGTCAAGCCAAAGATGCCAAAAGGCTCTCAGGGCTTGGAATCCAGCAGGCTGGTCTGTAGGTCCCCAGGGATCAGAAAAAATAGGCACACCTGATAGTGAGCTGATAAATCTCATGTAGTGAAAATAAACCTTTTTTGCAGGAGACTTATTTTATGGGAGTAGGTGTGGTCAAGGCAGATCTGTGGCCTGTCCTGTGGCCTCTAGAGACAGTCACATCAACTGCACAGACCAAGCAGCCTCAAACTTACCAGGAGCAGAAATGGCCTCCCTCCTCTGCACCCTGTTCCTATACCACCCCAGCTATAAACAGGGAAGGCAAAGCCCAATCTGAGGAGCTTTCCTTTGCAGAAACAATGCATCCACCATTTGGCATGGGAGGTATCTTTGCAGGCATGGAGACCTGCTGTCAGTTTTATTGTGCTATTTTTTTTTACTTCGCCAACTTTCACCCCCCTCCTCACTCTACCCCTCTGCAAACAAGTCCACTCTACCTGATGCTTATGGCCCCTTCATCCTCTGCATCCATCTCCTAGGACAACTCCTTATCCCCTGAGCAATGCTGAAGTAAAATGGACCTGTCAATAGGAACTACACAGGGATTCGAGGAGACAGAACCTTCTCCCCCATCATGGGGCTACAAAGTGGGGTACTCGTAGCAGCAGACAACAGCCAATATCAAACCTTGCGGAAGTGTCAGCATCATTGTCACTGTTCCTCTTTGTTTCTGGAAACAGTTGTCTATGCATCCTTTCTGAAGACACTTGAATCAATGTATCTCTGCTATTCACAGGACTGTAGGTCATGCCATCAATATACCTGCATGCAGATAATCTCATGCAGAAACTATGTCATGAAACCAAGGTGCATGCAGGCTTTGTGAGTTCCAGCTCCTCTCCCCTTTGAGCAGGTGAAATGTAGCCTTTCCTCTGCATCCCAGGCCTTGCCACCTACAGAGGGACCCAAAGTCTCCATCCTAGTACCCTAGGATATCACAAACAAAATGCACATCATGTCATGCTAGGACTGGAGCATCAGCTTGTTACATACCTTGTATTTCTTAGTCCCTTTAGGACTACTGCCTTGTGCCTCCATGCAATTGTTTGTGTGTCTCTGTGGTAATGCTTTTAAAGTGATGTCACTTGAATGCCACTTCTTAGAGGGCTTTAGTAGCAGCTTAAAACCAGAGCTGTGTTTGAAAGGTTGGAGTTATGAGTCTGTCAGCATTTCCATTACAAGCCCTGATTAATTTTGGGGGTGGGGGCCAGGGTTAGAAGTTGTCGTTCCAGATGTGAATTTTTGTTTTAATTCCTTTTTAAAAAAATAATAAAAAGGTTTAAATCCTTTAACTTTGTGTTTTTCCTTTCAAAGCAAAGGAAATATGTGCCGTCTGGCTCTGCTTTGTTTTTGCTACATGGCTTCAAATGCTGTTTGCCAGGCTCCTGACCATAAATGGTTTCGTTTGAACTGGGTTCGCCATACATCCTGGTTTACTGTGGGATCATCCTGATTTCAACATAGGGATCCAGCGTTCTTTGAGTCAGTTTCTCAGCGTATTAAAATGTCTAACTGAAAATCTCTAGAGACTGACCAGCAACATTTCTTACAGTCCCATGCTTCTTGTGGTACTCTAGTACAACATCAGGACATAGCATTAAGCATTTTTTCCCTGAAAATAAACTGTAGTAACATTGGGAACAAAGCAATTTCCAATTTGTTTCAGCCCAGTGACAGAAGTAATCCAGTAACCTGTCTCTTACAGCACCCAGTGCCGGTCACTTGAAAGGAAGGTGGAGGAAATCCCATTAGGAACAATGTAGAGAATCTATAGCAAAAGTTTCTTCCTAAATTCAAGCTATTAGGGCATTTATAGATGTGCTCTGGGAGATTGGGGAAGGGAATTTTAATTAGCACAGCTCTGAGAGCCACACTAATTAAAGCGCGTGGAACGTCACATGTATCAGCATCCCCATGGTGAAAAATGGTGGCAGGGCGCTTTGAACTAAAGCTTGTTGAACAAGTTTAATTTAAAGCACCCTGCCGGCATTTTTCAGCATAGGGACGCTGATATACATGACACTGGGGTCTGCTGGAGCACAGTAATTACCACACTGCAGCAGATTTAATTAATCGAGTAACCTCCCTGCATGTGTATAGGGTCCCTTAGAGACTGGCCACTGTCCTGAAGACAGGGAGCTCATATCTAGAACTGGTCTGGAAATTTCTGTCAAAATTACTTTCTAACATAAAATACAGGTTCCAAGAAATGGATTTTTTTCTGTGCAAATATTTCTTTAACTTTCCTGTGGGAAAAAGTGAAATGAAACACTTCACTTTGATTTGGTTCAATCCAGGCTACAAAATTCACAGGAGTTGTGGCTCACAGGCCTTTTGTCATTTATTTCCCTCTGGACTGAACTCCATGATTTTACATGATGCACTTTATGGCTTGGTCAAATGGAAGACTGTGATGCATCATGGGAAATGCAGTTCAACCAGTGAATGGCAAGATGGCACTTGGCAAGATGGCACTTTTGCCATCATGGCAAGATGGTGGTAAAAGACACTTTGCCTACAATTCCTAAGAGGAACAGCAGCACCATAAGCAGACACCATTTAGTTCTGAGTGGAGTCAGAATGGAAATTTCAATTCATATATATATGAGGGAATTTCCAAACTGAAGATAATGGTCAATAAATGTTTCAACATTTAGGAGGAGAATTGTTTTTTCAGACAGTTTTATTTCAGGTTGAAAATAAATATTGAAATATTGGAGTTTCCTGTGCAATGGAAATTCCAGTGTTTGCTGACCCCCACTTTATCCCTTTGTAGATATTCTAAATACCTAATTCTTTCGTAAGGCTGTGAATTTTATGAAACTCCTTGCCTCAATTATACCATACGACAGTGAGTCTCACAGGCTAATCATGCCCAAGTTTTTTTTAAAGCATTAATTTCTAACATGTGTTGCCTTTATTCTGTTGTATGCCACCTATATTACAAGAAAAGCCAAATATAAGCAGACTATTTATTTTCCCTATAGTATTTTTTTTATTGATACATCTGTATAATATCTCCTCTTTATTCTGCTCCTGATAAGTCCTACAAGGCACAAATAGACAGATGAACTGGTTTGCGTCAAATAGGAAGTGAGGTGAACAATCACATCAAGCCTCAAACCCAGTATCATGAATAAATCTTTTAAGATGTTAAGAATGTTGGTTAATTATTTCTCATTCCTTTATAATAACATTTAGGGCTCCCTTACAATAAAAAATTGCACTGTTTTATATATACCAGTAAAATTAAAAGGGTACCCTGTACAATATGGACATAGTGATATTATTATTATTATTATTATTATTATTCCTCATCCACAGCATGTGCCAATGTGTACACAGAACACAGCCAAGCCATGCCTGCTTGAGCATAGACAGAGACCTTTTGGGGTTATTCTCACTATCCATAGCAGCATGATTTTTTTGAATGAATAGGATGTTTCAGTCCACTTCCAGCATTCATAAAGGCTTCACAGTTGACTTTGGCATAACTGAATTAAGGGACAACACTCCTGGAACAACACTCACCTTCTTAAAATGCAAAATTGCTTTTACATAGGTTTTTTTCCTTATTTCATCTCAAAATGTTTTACAATGGAGGTTGGTATCATTCACCCCATTCTACTGAGGCATGAAGTGGAGAATGACATGGCTAACATCACCCAATGGGCTTGAGGCAGGACCAGGAACAGAATGCAGGTCTCCTGGGTCCCAGCCTGGTTCTTTCCCTCCAGGTGACATTTGCCAATCAATGGTATAACTGGGACAATTTATTCTGGTAAGGGGAGATAAGCTATACTGGAATAAGGTACCTGTATACAAACAGAACCATATTTAAACTTGGTCTATAAAGATTTGGTAAAATAATTTAAAAATATAAACACACCCCCTTGAAATCAATCTATAAATTGTGTGCAGGTCAGTGGTTAGATACCAAAATGATAATGCCCCTTTGGAACAGCACAAAGACAGACACAAAAAGAACAAATGCTAGGGCCAGTATGTCACAGAAAACTCCAGAGCATCCATATTGCTGCAGGGCTATGAACTGTCAAGCCAAACTGTGGAAGACACAGCACGATAGAACTTTTCTAACCCACCAACTCTGCTTCTGAGTTAGACTCAAGAATGACTCCATCACTGACACTAGCCTTTATTCACAGGTTCATTATGCTGGTTTTGCAATAAGCCCATTGCCTTCCACACAGTCCAGTTGGGTACATTGCGGGAGCCAACCCAAGTATGTTCCTTCATCTTTGCTCATTTATAGTTCCATAACCCAGAAAGGCCAATCATCCTTTCTGGAAAAAAGTACTGAAAAGAGAAGAGGTATAACATGTATATCAGTGGTCACCAACCAGTGGATCATGATCAACCGGTAGATCTCAGAGCCTCTTGCGGTAGATCTTGGAGTCGATCCAACGCTGGGGTGAGGGGCTGAGTGCCCGCATGCATAAACATGCATGCCCCAGCCCAGTAGGTCAGTCCATGGGGGAGGGAAGGGGCAGGGGCTAGATCAAGGCCCCGTGGTGAGGGACAGTGCTGCAGTGGCAGGAGCAGGGGTAAGTTGAGTGGGGCCCTGGCTGGGTGGGACTTACCTGCTAGGGAGGCACATCCCCAAATAATTTTTTCTCGATCTGCCCCCCACCCCTGCCCTCCCCACAGACCTACCTGCTGGGTAGGGGAGAGGGACAGGGTGGCTGCCATGGTGCACAGTAGATCTTGGGTTACTTTTTAATGCCAGAGGTGATCTCCTACTTTAAAAGGTTGAGGACCACTGATGTATACAAAAGGCTCACACAGGAGTAGGGTGGACTGAGGAGGTTTAACTATGAGAATTGGTTTGCAAATAAGAAAGAGAAGGGTTAGTTGAATAACACAGGAAATTCCCTGACTGCTTTATTACAATTATATGTGCTTTCTTCTTCTACACAAAGGGAAGGGAAACCCCATTGCTTGATATATTAAAAAATAGAGTTCCCATTTAAAATGCCTTGTGTCCAAATCCCAAATACCATTTAAAATGCCTTGTGTCCAAGAACCACCAACATATCAAGGACTGTTGATGTTAACACTCCCATTACCCCTGAGGCAAGGATTTGCTAGGCTGTATGAGCTAATTGTCATGAAGAGTTTGATGAGTCTCAGATAAAATGTGCTAAAGATGTGAGAATGCTAACTACTGTTTATTAATAACAAAGGAGGCACAATAAGAGTATCCCCCTCACTCCCTACCTGGACCAGAACAGTCAAATAAAAGAAACCAGAGGATTTGTTCCCAAGTTCTTCCATTCTCATGGATCTTGCCCATGTCAGATTCCCCCTGGATTCCTGGTTTCCTATGCCAAAGGAGCCCTGAGAGAAAGAGTCCCACCTGCAGCCCCCCTGCACTGCTGTGGCTCTGAAGAGCAATTAAGAGGTAGTGGATTCAGATGACGAGAGATGGGCACAACACTCAGGGAAGATTAAAACAAAAAGCATTGGGGTTTGCTGCAGCTGTTTGCTGAATCTTGGGGGCCTGGGGGCTAGTGGTTTTCCTTTTATTGCTCTCTCTTCACTCAAAAGCATGCCTGGCAGGATTCCAAACCATTGCAGGGATATTTTTCTCATCGTCGTTGTTGTTGCCAGGAAGAGTTGCAAATAATCTTCCAATTAAAGCTGCCTTGGTATCAAACTTGATATCAGCATTTTTTCAAGACTTGTGCATGTTGAAGAGCTTGGGAGTCCGTTTTTGAGTGTTTGCATCTGCGCCTCATAGCCCATCTTTCATTGCAATACCATGGACTGACAAGGATGAGCTGAGAGCTGGCATGTCAGACAGATGCCAGCAAATACCTCAGCATTCCATTTTCTTTTATAAACTCAGTGGTTCTTGAAGCCCCTCTTATTACTCATGAAATGAAATGTATTCCCCTGCCAATGCTGTCTTTTTGTTGCAGTGAATGGAGTGTTTCTGAAAGATAGGTACTGTGTTGGATGACTTTGCCAGTTCTTTCAAATACCTAATCTTTCCATTTCTGACCTTCTTCATTAAACAAGCCTCAGTTTGTCTTTCTTAATGTGATTTATGTCCTTTTTCCTTATCCCTTGATTGTGCACCAGTGTCATCAAGAATGTCACTCTCAACATTTTTACACTAGACTAAGAGAAGCAAAGGGATATTGCTTGTGATTTGAGTAAGGTTTGAGCCCTGATTACCAGTCCTCCTTAACTATAATCTTTATTTAAGGCAACCAGACCCTCATCTTCATGCCCATTCTTCACCATACCTCTTCTCACAGGCTGAAACTTTTCTGGTGTTCTCATAACCTTCAGCTTAATGGAGTGAGTTAATTCCTGGTGCAACTATTTCTGGTCCAACTCTATTGACTGCATTAGATAAATTTGTTTCAGTAACAGCCAATATAAGATGTCAGAGAAGACCTCATCCCCCATTAGAAAATATTCTGCAATTATATCTCTGCAAAATAGTTGTAAATTCTGTCTCCTCCATGATGTGAAATGAATATAATACTCCATAGACAGGTCAGAATTAAGACCCCAGATGTTTCAGGCTTATATGCTAGACATTAAATAGGGCAAAGTAGAAGTAGGTTACCTCCAGTTAGAAATAAAGAGGAAAGAGATGAAATGGAGCAGAAGGGATAGAACCATAGGGTTGGAATAGACCTCAAGAGTCATGTAGTCCAAACTCTTGCACAAATGTCAGGTGCACTATTCCTAATATAGTGTGCAAATAGTTAGCAAATGAGAAAGAAAGTAAGATGGGACCATGGATGAGACTTGGATGTGGTGGAAGAGTTTAGGCTGTGGTGGAATGAGTGGTGTGGAAGATGACTTAGTAAGCCTTTCCCTCTCTCTTTCCTTAAGCTGACTTGGGGTTGGATGGCATGGGAATAGGGCATGGTATTTCATGGCTGCATGAAACAGAAGCCTGGCATTGGCACATATGTTTCCCTCTGCCCCTATGCAAAATTTCAACCAAAAGCAATTAACAAAAAACTCTAAAGAAAACAACAGCTGCAGGAAGCTCAGACTTCACACCAACATTCCTCTTCTTGGGCACTTTTCTGCAACTTGTATACAAGCAGGAGGAGAGTGAGAATATCTGTCAGTGAATGACCCTGCATGGCAGGACTGTGTATGGGCGATCAACTTTGATGAATGCAAGTCCCAACAGGGGAAAACAAGCACCAGCAACATGTCAGGGATGGGTGAATAATTCCATTTGTATCACATTCCTTCTATCTATCCAGTGCCTCTCTGTATTGGAGAGAGAGCCCCAGCCTTTGGAAGCAGTAAAATCCCCTCAAGGGCTGATTCATCTGAGTTATTTTTCCATAGCTCTATGTGTAAGAGGAATTGGAATGATGGAAGCTCCCAAAAGCAGCAGATAAACTCCTTGCTACCGTATTACACTGATGTTTCATTTTGGATGCTATTCTCTGAGAATGTCTGGAAAGCACTGGAATCACATAAGGGAAGCCCCATTCATCACGCTGCCAGCAATGCTTTACTTCATCTACCACGATTCTGTCTGGCCTTTGGAGACCTATTGGATCTGTGTAAGGCCAAATGTTGAAGAAATGAGAAAGAAAAAAGTACCCCAGAATTTGCACATAGTACTGCATAGGTGGGGAGAGGAAATGGAAATGCTGGCAATTTGGGGAACATGTGGGAAGGACAAGTATGCTGAAAGAATTGTGGGTTCATCACTATGTGCACAATGAATGAGAGAGAAGATACTTAGCATGCTGGGCCTGTTCTGAGAAGATTTCTATTCACTTCAGAGAGATTTGTGTGATGCATTTAATGTGGATACTATTGTTGATTTACTTTTGTGATCCATAAAAAATACTTTGCCTGTGAAACATAGGTGCATGGATCATAAATAATCCTAGGAAGATAAGTACACCCATATCTAGCTATTGCCCTTAAATGAAACAAAACACAGTCTCACCCTTACAAGCCACCCTTCCAAAGTATAGCAGGAAGACATGAACTTTGCAGTATGCCCTGAAAGTAAAAAAAAACAACAAACCCAAACCCTTGGTTTCTTTCAGATCCAGTGTTAAAATATATTTGGTACACAAATGACTTAGGGAATGTGAAGCGGTCCAAATAATCTTTGCGGAGGTTGTGAATCTCTCTAGACTGGAAAACTGTGGGAAAAAGAGAATGTGAGTATAAAAGTTAACATCAAAGAAGGAAGGAAGATATTAAAATTGGAAGACTACTTAAGCCTGAAAGCTGGTCAAAATTTTCTATGGGCCATGTTGTGGCAGAAGAATTGTAAAATGGATTAGTACTCTTCCTGCTTAGCTTGTAATGTCTATGTAGTACTGTAGAAAGGGCTGGTTGATGTAGGGTTTCTCATGAGGAACTCATATTCCATACTCCTGAACACTGAGCTCTGCATGTTGATCAATTATCACAGAGTTACTCATGTATGTTGTGCTGCTCACATTCACATTGCAAAAGCATTCATGTACCTTATTTGGAAAAAAGAATAAATAAGTTTTACAATAACTTCAGAGACGGACAGAAGAAAAATGCTGATGGAAAGACAGACAGCAGCACCCATTTTGTACCTATTGTCTTCAGTAAAAAAAAATTCTATGCTGTAGTGTGTGTGTTCTTTATAATTATCATTTCATAAAATTCAGAGATTTGTGAATAGAAAATGCTAAAATGGCTGGTTTTGAATTACTTTATGCTGACCCAGGTCACATCTGGGTGTCTTCTATGGCCATCTTAGGGAGTTTAACCTTCTTTCAGTTCCTTAACATATGTTAAGGAATGTTCTATCCCTTCTCCTCATATAAAGGGTTAACACTGGAAGCATTCTAGAGAAGTCCCTTTGCCCGCAACATCCCCCCCGTCACATATACCCACAACTTAGAGGACATTTCTACCATAACATCATCCATGCCAACCGGACTGACCCATTGGACCCTACGAGTCACGGAAAGCCCATCCAAGAGTGTGTCTGAACTCTCAGACCCCCTCAGACTTTCCATGCGCACCAGCTCAGCTAACTATGGAAATTTACAACCTTTCTTCCCAAGGAAATTGGTGCTTCCTTATTAAGGAAAAATGGGTTAATTACTGTCATAAAGAAAAACTGCAGGGAAGTGTAGTTAACAATCAACAGGCTAGCAAGGAAAAGGAAATTGTTTCAAAACATAGGGTATCTTTAGAAGGGATCTCACCCTATCCTTCATCTTGAGGACTCCATCTCTGTCTGTGTTTAGTGAAGTCACATGGGCCTAAGTGTTGCCATTTTACATAAATTAGTAATAATAGATCATCATAACAACAGTTGTGGAAGGCAGGGGTGGGGGGAAAAGAGAGGAGGAATGCTTTATCTTTGGTCCTTCCACAACACCAAATGCCTCCCCTTCCACCCAACACCATGTGGCTCTAACAATGTACCCATAAACCCGACTACCTCTTGTTCCACCACATACCATAAACCTGAGCAGCAGCAGCATCTCCTGCTATTCCCCCTCTGCCTCCTACCTCTGCCAATGCTCCTCAGTCCTGACTGGCAGTAGCCCTCTCAGCTATTGCAGACCTGGCGCTCTGCTGTGCTTTGTCCAAATTCACCTGTCACACATAAGATGAATTAAGGGAGCCTTAGCTGACACTATTCTAATGCTACCTTTTTCAAATCTAGATTTTGTTCTCATATTTTAATAACTTTTCTGTTCTCTGTTATGTTATATAACCTTGAAAAGGCAATCATTGCTAAAATGAGATTGTCTCCAGTTACTACCATTATTTGGGTGATTTCTTTATTAGTGTTCACCATAAATGGGCCCTCTACAGAGTTCTGGAGGGGGAGTGAACAATGGCTCTATGGGTTAATTCAGGGAATGTGTTCCCTGCTTAAGAAGCAGCATGGGAGAAAACATAGAGATGTCTGTGGTAGAAGCTTGTTTGTCCGTCATGAAGCATGCACATTGGCTTGGCTTTTGTAGGGTCGAGGGCTGTACGTATAGTTCATAAGAGTTGTACTTCATGTGATTGCTGGGCTTTGCACAGCGCAGTTCTCAAAGGCAGTGGGACACTTAGTTCCCATCTCAGTGGAAGTTAGGCACCACTAGGAAGTTTGTCTGCAGCATTTGTCTACAGGAGAAAGTAGTACATCACATGGATTTATGAATAGATGTAAAAAAAATAAAAACATACCCCTTAGCAAAATATACTGACCAGCTTTGATGGTATCCTTTTCTTACAATGTGAAGTAAATTGTGCCAGCTTTAATTCCTAGATTTCAGTCTGTCTGCACAAATAACACTACCGATAGCGTTAGATGAGGCCATATATATGAATATAATCTTAACTATGTTTTATTATGTTTTTTCTGGAAAATGCCTTGATGGACAAAGGGAAGCCCCTTGCACCAGCACAAGCTCAGCATTCACAGAGGAAATACTGAATTTGCAAATGAAGTAATTTCAGGCATAATCTAGGGACCTCTGGAAGGGGACAAAGGAAAGTGCTGGCCAGGTGTGTTCCATTAGGCATATGAGGAATCTAGGACACCGAAGCTGTTAATCCCAGTTTTATTGGGGGGAGCTTACACAGCAAGGTGACAGACCCCAAAATATGAAATGAAATTTCCAACTCCTGTTGCAATCTTTTTCCACAGCATTTGTGCATTTTTTCATCTTTTGTTTTTCTAGTTTTCCTCCTTTTGCTGGCTACGCAAAGAGTATAGGGAACAGATGTGGGGTGAGGGGGTGTCTTGTGTACAAATGAAATTAGTCATGGAAACACAGGTGGCACCTGTATTTGCACATCAGGCTGAACTCAGTGTGCGTTTTAACATTGCCCAAATGCAAGGTAGAGAAGCATCTGGATTATATTGTTTATTGATTTTTTCATTTATTTTTGATTGGCACATGGCAGGCAGAAATGATCTCAATAAGGTATCCTAAAGGAAGCAACAAAGGTTACAGTAGCAACTGAAGGAACTGGACCCTCACACCCGCATAGTGAACAAAGTCCCATCTTGGACTCTCTTCTGTTCCTACAGAATATTCTTTCATTTCTTCTCTAATGATGATGGAGATTCAGTGAGCTCCCTTCCTTTTCTGAAGGTGCAGTGAAGGGGTTGAAGGATGAAAGGGCCAGGCTTTCCTTGAAGAGGAGAGATGGTCCCATGATAAACACATCAGAATGAGGTGCAGAAGATTCTGGTTCAATTTCTTTGTTTCCACCCCTCAAACTTGTTGATCAACCTTGGGCACCTCACTTTATCCCTCTGGGCTTCAGTTCCTCCTCTGTAAAATGGAGAGTGATGATGTTCATTTGTCCATCTTGTCTAATTAAGACTGTAAATTCCAGGTGGCAGGGGCTGCCTGTCTCTCACTGTACTATGTAGGTATAGTGACTCAATCTCATTTGAGGCCTCTAGGCATTACAATAATATCATTAAAAGGGTTAGTCAGATATTTTTCATCAAAACCATTTTTTGGCAGAATAATTATTGACAAGTTTATATTCTTCACAAGAAGTATTTCCTTTTTTTGGAAACATTGTTTCAGTTTCTTGTCAAAAAATGAATGTCTAAAACTCCAAATATTTTAGCCAAAAACCCAAGTTGTTTGATTTGGATATGGTGGCACCATAGACAGCTCTTAGGAGTTTGTTTCAGTCCCCTTCTCCTCAGTAGGATAGCTGAAGCATATCTGCCATAATGCACAATGACTAGAGACTCAAAAGAGTCTAGCAGCCTCTTCCATCAAAAAGAGAGACCTCTCCACCAGGATCTCAAGAAGCTTGGCCTGTAGAAGAGAATCAAAGCCTGAGCACAGTCTTTTCTGCATGGCCCCACCTTGAGCACTCCTACTGTGAGCCATTCAAGCAGAACCTGACAGCCCCTCGCCCCACAGAGAGGCAGGACATGGAAGAGTCCTAATACTTATCCCCTTGATCAGGGGTGTAGCTGCTTGAATGAATGGATGTATGACCTATTATATTCTTGTTATACCACACACAGAGTTCATCATTGGGGTAGAGTGGAGGTAGTATGCTCCAGCACCCAGTGGGATGTCTTGGCATCACATGGGACAAGTCTCAAAGCTGTTATCTCGGGCCAGCTGGAGATTTGTTAACTTCTGCACATGGTCTGGAGCATCTGCAGGCTCCACAGGAGACTCTATCCCTTCACATGGGCACTTCTGTGCAGCAGCAGAGGGGTTAAGAGCCCCGACTGGCTGTCTGGCTGGCTGTACAGAGTAGGAGCCCCTGGATGGCAGCACCCTTCAAATGAATGAGCTCTTCCAGTCTATGAGAAGGACCATCTGTCACCCTGAACTCCAGGCTAGCTATTTAGCTACAACTTTCCCAAATAACCACCATTAATTAATAATGTGGGAGTCTTTCCTGTCGAGGATCACAACTACAAGGACCGAGGGGAGCTGAGGGGTGAGGGGGGAACCCAGTGAGAAAGAGAAAATGGGTCATTTTTCAAAGTGATGAATGGGAGGAAGGAAAAGTGGAAAGGCGAACAAGGGACTGATTTCCAGATAAAGTTTTCAGGACACTTAAATAAACATCTCAGTCAGAGAAGCAATGAGAGGGGGGTTGGTAGAAAGACATGTGTGATCAGAGCAGCGCTGAGAGCATTTTAACAGAATGCTTAAGATAACCAATGTAAAAAATACAAGGTATTTTAGCTTTTCTCTGTGCTCCTTGAATCCCCTTAAAACTTTCATTGGGGATCCATAGTTCTGCCTAGTGTGAAGGGCAACATTTATCTATATAAGTCCCCCTTACATGGTCCCCCTTAGTTTAATTGCATATCAGCCTTGGGGTCAAGAAAGTCGGTGCTGTTCCTGAGTTCGACAGGTTGGGTCACTAGAGAGCAATGTGCACTGCACCCTGACCTGGGCCTGCATCACCTCCAGGGCCAAAACCTGCTTTCTAGATCCACCTTCTCACCCTCATCCTCCTTCACGGAACAGAGAAGAGCATCTGTCTGTTCTTCAGACTCAGTTCCCTGAGGCCACGTATTCCCTAAAAGAAAGAAGAAGGAGGCAGAACCAGCCCGTCCTGTCACAGGCCGCTTCCTTCTGCTGCCGCTTTTTCTCCCTTTTAAGAACAAAAGAGCAAAGGGGGAGAGCAAAAATTGCCGAGCCATTAAAAACATAAATGAAAGCCCATCAATGAATTAATACAGCATTAAATGTTAATAATTAGGAGACTGTAAACATTTATGGGAACAGATTAAAGCCAAGTTCTGCTACATTAAATTGCTGACGTGGTCTGTGCTTTCCACCTAGCTCAAGGGAGTAAGAAAGAAGAGAGGTGGCTCATTCAAGGAGGGCTCTTCCCGTCCCTGGTTGAATATCCTTCTCTCACCTTCAGCATAGTACAAATCTCTCTTCCAACATGGCTGCTTCACTGGCTAACCTGCTCTTGGATTTTCTACTAGAATCGTTCTTGTTCCACCTTCTGACTTGAAGGCTGATTCCTCGCTGCAAGAAGGATGGCCCCTCAAAAATGGTGGTAGTCATCTCTATCCCATCTAAAAACCTGGTGCTCTCTCCAAAATGGCCAATTATGAGATGGGAGGAGGCTGTAGACAAAGGCACCTGTGCTCCAGGAATCAAACCCCTTCTTGTTTCAAGATCTCCACACAACTGTTTTCCTTTCCTTTCTAATTAGCACAGTAGTGTGCTATTTTCCTAGAACCTAAAAGGACATAGTTGCCTCAATATATTTGATGATCTAGGTCCAAGTCTTTTTTTATCTTGGTTCCCCAGGCATAAAATCATGCTCAGGTATGAAGGTGATGAGGTGTCAGAGACATCTCTGTTTAGGATCAGAAGCAGCTGCCTCTTCTCCTTCACAAGAGAATCTTTCAGCTTTTCCTGCTATTACCTGCTCCCTGCTCCTCCAATTTATGAGCCAGGCAAGTTCGCAAATGATCTTGTAGTCAATTAATACTGCCACAGAATCCCCCCTTTGTCAGTGAATTCAGTGCAGCTCTAACACACAAATTGGCAGGGGCTGCTGCAGTACTTAGGAGTGGTACATGTGGCCAGAGTAGGAGGGAGGTTAATCCTTTTAACATCTTCCGGAGGAACATGGGTTGTTTACATGTATGACAAACAGATCATTATATCTTAGAAGGATTCAAGGTGTAATGACAGAAGTCTCATAATTAACCCACTTTGAATCAATATCCTCATTGCCAAACTCATCATCAGCCTATGTAAATTAACCCACATCTGTAGAGGAGACCACTCTGTGGTCTGTTACCCCACTGCTAACATGGCACAGAATGCAAGTAAACTCTTACCAAACCAGAACGGATGGCATTTTACAACCAGTTAACTCTCACTTTGCACAGAGGTAGATGACAAAAGTGCCTTCTGCACTGGACAAGGAATGAGCTGGATTGGAAATAGCAAAATGACATACAAAGCAATGCAAACTCATACTCTATGTTTTTCTTTTGTTATGCAGCTGTCTGAGAGAGGCAGACTTGATTTTAATAAGAAATGATCAGGTTCTATTAGGTCTAAAAACCAGAGAATGAATCCATAGAAAAGCCAAGATCAACCTTGCTGTGATAAACCCGTCAGAATATAACAATCATGCCTTTCTTTGTGAGTGAAGGGAAACTATGATTGGAAACGTCATATTTTGGGTGTATGAGCTGTAATAATGCCACAATTAATCATCCAAAATAAACCTCCTGATCCTTTCTATTTATTTGTATTATTTAGGAGCTATTTGAAGTCAGACAAGCTGAAAGCCTGTGTTTAAATGTGCCAAACATGTTTAGAGTGTTTCCTGAACATCTAAATTACTTTTTCATATGGGCTCATCTATTGTTATTCTTGATTTGGGGTTAATTAGTTCACCAAAAACAGGAAAAAAAGAAAACACTGTTTAACAGTAATACAATGAACACATATTGTAGAATGCTTTACAGCAATAACAATACTTGGTACTTCAGTGGCATAATTCATAAGCACTTTATGTATATTAATTAAGCCTCACAGCAAGAGCTAGTTGGAAAATATTTTTTTTTTAAAACATTTAAAGAGAAAATGGACAGGACTTTCTGAGGACAATATTGGCCGTTTTTTCCCCAGCTGTTTGCACAACACTTCTGTCAAGTAGGTGAATTATTACTATCCCAGCTTACACACAAGAGAGCTGAGGCACAGAACGGGCCTATGCCAGCTCACAAAGTGAGTCAGTGACATAGGTGGAGATAGGGTTTGGAGATAATCCCCTGCTGTCTAACCACACCAGTCCTTCCAACAGGAACAGAGCTTAGGGAAAGGCTAATGAATTCCATAAGATCCGAGAAGATGAGTACATAGAATTGCTCATTAGAAACCTTTGAAAATTCTGTGGATACATCAGCATATTTTATAACTAGTCTCAGGATGAAGTGATCTGTCTGATATACACAGATATACACACGGATCAGCAGAACTGCTTCATCCTTTGAAAATTATGCAGCTATTTTGTATCTATGGAGTTCAGCAATTGATGCTTATGCACACAGACTGTAGACCTTGTGGGGCTGGGACTCTTTTTTTCATTTTCTGTACAGTGTTACTTCCATGACGGGTTCTAGAAGAATGCTAACTGGTCATAATGGCTTGCTGATGGTTTTCTGTGTATGTGACTGCCCTTACGTTTGATTTCACTTGCATATTGCTCTTTGCCTTTCTTCATTACTCCCCTCAGCAGGCAGTGTCCTCTCTGTTTTGCTCTGCCTTCCTCAAATCCCCTCTGAAACCTTGTCTTTTCCATGACAAAAACACATAGTTACTCAAACAGAATAAACTGAATTCACAAGCACAGGAACCAATTCTGGGAGTTTGCACCACTGAGATCCAATTTGTGCTTAACTTCCTCATGAGAATGAATTTCAACCACAGTGAATATTGCAGAGACATCATTAGGGGGCAGATTATTGGAGAGTGGCAACAAAAATAAAGGCCTCAACTGAGCCATCAGTTATGTACACAATAATTATATTTCATAGAGAAATGTCTAGATATTTAATTTTAAAAATTCATAAATAGTTCCAATAAAACTCATTTTTTTCAGTGAAAACTTTTTGGGGGAAAAATTGTTAATTATGGAAAACTGAAAGCTGAAATCATTGCCCCAAAGTGTGTTTCCTGAAGAATATAGCTTTCAGAACAGTTAAAAAAATGAAAATTACCCAGAAAATCCAGTCCAAAATGAAAAAAAAAATAGAAAAAAGATCTAGTTTCATGGAAATTTCTCTTTGAAAAAAGAGTTTGACTTGTTCAAGTACATACTCCTCAACTGTGTGACTGTTTCTTTTCTTTTCCTCTCCGCTGTTTGTAGGATTGCCAATGTCATATTTAAGATTTTCCTCATAACCAGGAGGTTTAACTAAGAACTTATTTTTAAAACAAAATTAAAGCTGAGTTTCCTCCATGTTCACATGATACCATGAATGGTTGCTTTAAGAATACAGTAATGAGACTTACAATAAAATCAAGAGAGTTGGCAATGCTGACCATGTTACCTTTGTTCACTATTGCTTCTAAACTGCAGATTATAAATTCTTGGGGCAGAAACTGTACCTTATATTTCTCTGTTTTAAAAGATCTCTGACATCTCTGGGCATTGTTAAATAAATGCCACAATTCTGGCAACCAAATTGTGCCACTGTCATTCACATCCTATATTTCCTAATTCTCTGAGTAGACCCATAGGAAAAAGATACCCCTGAATCCTGGTCCTAAACAGACAAATTAACTAGTAATTGGGAAACATGGTGCCCATCCTCTGTTCTTATTCAAACTGGTTCACCTTTTCATTGC
Organism: Alligator sinensis; assembly: GCF_000455745.1. Lineage (NCBI taxonomy): Eukaryota > Metazoa > Chordata > Crocodylia > Alligatoridae > Alligator > Alligator sinensis. The sequence goes on from NW_005841956.1 coordinate 1,697,609, forward strand.
AAAACATTTACCTAATTAATATAGCCCTTCTTTTCTCTTTGGAAAGGGACCAAATACAGATCACGGATTATAGAAATTGATCCCATTGAGTGCTCTAGGGGGACAGGATGAGGGGGTTGAGTCTGTGGACTGTTAACAACTTGCTCACAGTGAGAATCCAATCAGTGATTCAGTATTCAAACCGTTTGAGTTTTCTGACTTGTCACCTGACTCGTATGGTTACATTTCTGATTCCAGCTGAATCACTGCAGCGCTTGTGAGCTACTTCTGTTCCCCCTGAAAAGACTTCTTTTTCCTCACAAAGGTGTTAAGAAGACCATGTCTTAGGCTGGCTCTTGGCATAGGGGTAGATTTCGACCATGATGGGTAAACCTGCTGCAGTGTTACCAAGTGTCTCTGTTGGAGTTAGAGTTTATCAAACCTCACGCTCCTGCTACAGATTATAACAGAGTGTAGCAGTTTCATCCTACACAAACTGTAAATGGCACCAGGGAGCCTCAAGTGACATGTACAATTTATTATACAATGTTGAAATATGAGATAATAAAAATAAGTAATGAAATAGTCAATGAAAAGCAGCCTTGATTGGATATTCCTGCTTGGGAACATGGTCTGTGATTAGTGCATCTAAATACCACTGAAACAACTGTATTATTATTCTTATTATTATTCTTATTATAGTTCTTATTATTCTTAGTATTAGTCAATGCCTGTGGCCAAATGTGAATACTTTTTTGGCTGGTGGGTAAAATATCATTAATAATGATTATCAAGCAAGTACACTTTGTACCTTAGCTTGTAAATTTTCTTGGCTATTTTGCAAGGTTGAAGTAAAGTTTATTTCACTGGAACTGGGAGCTTTTTTTTCTGCCTCAGCATAACCTTTTACTGGAACATTTTCCTTTTTCAGTGCAGAGCCGTCTCCAAATTAGGTAATCTTAGCACATGAAGCACCTGCCGTGTGTAAAATCAGACTACTGGTTGCTATTGTGTTCTTCCACTCACCACCAGCATCCACCTACCTTCATCCAGAATGACCTTTAGTTGACACAGAGAGAACAGCAAAATATGAAAGAACAAAGGAAAGTCCCTGCGAGGGAACACAGTGTGTGATGCTCCCACGTTGCAGGCTGCCTAGGAACACAAGGCAGCAGCTGCCGCTGTAGGAAAGAATGTAACTTCTATCCGTGGAAAGGGGAAGTATGCAAAGACAGGTCATGGCAGGTATGACCCCCATGCCCCAAAATGGGGCTAGCAGCCATTTCCATTGGGCACATTTTCAAAGTGGTGGGTGGGGATTTGGCTGTGTGATTTTCCCTGGGGCTCCTTCATAGCTTGACCTTTACAAGGTTTCAGTCCTAGAAGCCTACTGGTATTCAGTAAGGCCCTGCCTTCAGACACATGAGCTTCCCCTCCTTTTCTTCCCCAGTTTACATGATGGTGACATTCACCTTGATGGGAGGGAATGTATATTGCAGAAATATACAACGCATCTCAGGAAGCTAATAGGAACTGGCAGTCAAATCAGTCCCTTTGCTTTATCTCTCAGGAAAAATCCTATCTCTAGTTTGCATCTCTTGCCTTGGGCAGCTGCTGGAACAATGCAGTTCTGTACAATCAGCAGGGAGGGAGGGAGAACATATGGGCCCCATCTAGGCCCTGTAGCCCATCCAAGTCGGACTGTGTTGTTTTTGGCCGCCCCGAACGGCTCGCTCTGTGCAGCAGGATGGAGCGCAGGGTCCTTGGTGGCGGGGGCCCTTTGCAATATGAAGCTTCCTGCCGAGGACCATTCAAGGGCAGCCCTTGTAGCAGATCTAATTATACAAACAATTTTGTTCTGCTTCTCCAAATAAACACAGCGAGGTCTGCGGGACACGGCACGATGGGAAATTAGAAACGAGAACGCTTGCTAATGGGCTCCTTAGCTGCAGGGGTAAACAGATTATTTGAAAAGGCCCCGGCTGCCCCTCCGACATCTCCAGTCGCTCTCCCCCTCTTTCCTTTCTGCCTCCTCCCTCTCCCCCACCCCATTGCACCAAATATTAACAAAGCTTGCAATTTAATCAAATCTCTGAACTGTGAAAGGAGACTTCTGTAGATTTGATTTCAAGGTTTTTCCACGTTAAGATTTGCATTGAGAAAATTAGATTAGAATCCTGCGTGCAAAAGGAAAAGGAGACGCAAGGAAGTGAGCTGTGGGGGAGACGGAGGAGAGGCAGCAGTAGGGGAACTCAGCATTCGGCCTTTGGCGAATTAACCCAACTGGCGATTGGTTGTGGAATGAAAAGGGGGAGCCCCTTCCCTCCACCAGGGCCCTGGGTTATGTTCTTTGGTTTCTGTATACAAGCTGAGCCCTGATCTGTCACCAGCATAGCACACAGCCGATATCCTGCCAGGGACGAGACGAGGAGCGAGCCAATCACAGCAACCCGAATGGGAATCTGACTCTCCAAACTGCTGACCCAGTCATAATGAGAAAGAAGCCGCTTTCTTAAAGCTCCCCCTCTGTGAAGAACTCTTTCTTTTAATTCAGTTCTCCTGTGCAGACAAATGGCTTTTTCAGGACTGGGCACGCTCCACAAAATCCCTAGCAATGGAAGCACCCATGACATCACTGGAGAGACTCCTCATCTCTGTGGTTAACCCCCGTGCTGCTGATGGATGGTGCATGAGGGTGGTGAAGTACGCAGACCCAAGCCATCCTCCTGAGGCCACTGTAGCGTCAGCCCCTGGAGTCTGCTTCCCCGTGCTAGGGTCTTAGGAGGAGACTATAAAATGCTCCTAAGATGAATGCTGGGTCACAGGCACAGGCAACCAAAGTCCTTGATATATCCACAGAACAAAGACACTGCCCTATTTTACCAGTGTGCCTTGATCCCTAGAAAGCACCTGCTAGATGTGATCTCCCATTCAATGCAGTCTTCATTCAATACTTACGTTCTCTACCAAAACTACCAAAAAGGAGAAAAGGGTGGTAGACTTCTATGAAATTAACTTTTATGTCTAAAGACCCATAACCCCCAATTCATTGCTTGTACTACATATCAGTGATGCCAGAGGTGTGCCACAGTCTGGTAGCCTTGAAGTACATGGCTCCATCCCATCCCCAATCCCAGAGCCTTCCAGCTACTCTCACCCTTTCCAGTCAGAAGAAGGGCCTAATTCTGAGCTCTTTACTCAGTTTTTGCTCTGTACTCACTCCCTGAAGTAAAAAACTGGGAAGACCCTCAGGGTTTGCCTCACCTTGATTAAGGTTTAGTCATCACAGTAAAGATGAGCATGAGGGTGACCCCTTTGCCCCTAACTCCCAACCCTTATCACCCAAAAATGGTCCTGCCTCTTTGCTCTTTAAAGTACAGAAGGAATTGGATCCAGTGTCCTTTGAGCAGGGTCAGGATCCAGATAGTCCCTCAGTGACTCAGTAATCATCATGTCTAATAACATGGCCCCCAGTGCAGAACAGGGAAGGGTGAGCAAAAGCAGGTGCTGGATTATTCCTAGAGTTCAGACCCAAGCACTGAGCAATAGGCCTGATCCTGTGCCCCTGAAGCACTGCCTTAAAAAAAAATTAAGATGTAGGTAGAAAGAATTGCATTAGCCTTTGCTGAAAAGCAGCCCCTTCTGGGGTAGAACACCACCACTGTCTAGCAGGATGCAGCCTTATGGTCTTTTAGGACAGCAAGTGAAGTCTGCCTCGAAGGGGAAGTTCAAAGGGGTGGGATGGAGTTCAATAACTCTTGACATGGAAGATATGACACTTGTACAGACATTGCTAACTAACCATCCTCACCAGAGAGGGTCACTGCTAAGATACATTTTGTTAGAGCTAAATTCTTTGGCACAGCCCCCTCTGATGAGAATCATGACTGCTACCGAATGCTCATGCCTGGAATACCAGAGCTAAATTCTGACAGCCCCCGGTGAAATCTCACACTGAGTCCATTGCAGGCCTTTTGGTCTGCAGCCTCTCCTATTGCATATGAGCGCACAAATGGCTTCTATCAACACCCCTTCATGAAAGAAAATCTCATTCAAATCCTGGTCCCTTGATGCTGTCTTGGCAGAAGCCTGCTGTTGGCCAGGAGTTTGTTTGCATTACTACTCCATGTAATTTATAATTGTATCAAAACTAAAGAACTAATTGCAGTTTCTGCCTTGCTCCATGCCTCATCACCATTCCATCATGCCTCCTGCCAGCAGCTGGAGAGTTGCTATCTGGTGGAACCATGACACTAGGAGTCTCATCCCATCAGGGGAAATAAAGTGAACAGGAATTCAAAGTATTTTACATCTCCGATAAGACACCTCTCATGGCAGAGGAGAATGAGCTTTGCAGATATCATCATTAGCCATAATACTTTGCATTCTTAATGTCCTTCATCTAAGGATCCCAAAGCATGTAATTAATTAACTAAGCCTCAAACTGAAGCAAGATAAGAAAGGTATCAGCTTTCCATTTTACCCACAACTGTACCAACGGATAGCTAAGGCCAAAAGTTCTAATATTGGTTACCTAAGGTAGACACACACATTTTTTCCCTATGAATCTAAATAAGTATTTTATTTGCAGAATGGCTGAAGAGCTCAGTAATTTTTCTCAGTTGAAGCTTTTTTTTCAGAAAAATATGCAAATTCTCCAACATTGAAAAAACATTGAAAATTATTGTAAATTCTTCATAGTTTCACCAAAGTGCTTGCATTAAAAAAATCAAAGCGAAATCCTTTCAACATTTTACAAAAAAAGTCCCTTTTTCAGTTCAAAATAACTTTTATTTTGAACAGTCTTTCAATCCCATTAAAAATATAAAAGATGCATCCTAAAATCCAGTAAATTTGAAATCAAATCAAATGTTACATTCAGCCCATTTTTGCATGCTCTGAGTTGATCTACAACAATTATGTTTTTCTGATTTTTTAAAGCTAGTAGTGAATCACAGATTCCTTATTGACCCAAAATCAGTTATGTACACAGCTCTATCAAATATGCACTGCACAACTACCCCTTAGCTGAGAGTGCTCAATCCATCTGAAAATTATGTCATGTATTAAATGTTTAAATATGGATTTAGGAGCCAAACTTTAGGCCTCTAGCTTTGACATTTTTGGCCCATGTGACTTGTTCAAAGTGCTAGAGCAAAACCATGCTGGAGTACATAATGGAGAACAAGCGTTTTAGCTATATCCTCTGCCACACCATCTAGACTAGGCCCTCCCAAGCCCCTTCTGTGAAGACAGACTGACATGCAGGTGCAATGAGAACCACATACTGCACGTGATATTGTGAAACTTCACTGACAGTGAGTGAGTTCCCTGGGAAAAAGTGACTTCACTCTGTGGCGCAGTTGTCTTGTAGCAAGAAAGTTTGTGCAACAGCTCCCTGGACTGCATGACACTTCATAGCTACTTCTCCATCCTCATGGCTGCACTACCTGCCTTGTGACGGGAGTGAGAAAAATGAAGTTGAGCACAAGAATAGCAAATACAAGTGCTTAAGCCTTGGATCTGTTTCCACTGTCCCCTGCACCCACCTTCTAGCTCCACTTCGGTGGCAATGAAGAGAGAACCCACAGGTAGGTCAGTTCTGCAGGCCCCAGGGCTTTAATGCTAATCAACCAGGTGTAATCCCATACTATGCAGCTCTGCTGCTTCTGGTTCCAGAGCTACTGTGTGCAGAACAAGTATGGGTGACTCTTCACAGCACTGCCTTGTGTACATAATGTAAACGTACCCAACCCTTACACTTAACATGCTGTTCCTCACCCCCTTCCAGAACAGAGCTGTGCCAGTAATTCAAAGCTATGAGGGTACCATTGCATGAAGACATACAGAGGTGCAGCTGGCTCTAGGAAGGGACAGGGAAGCATTTTAGGGCAGGAGCTGAGGATATGCATCCCATCCAACTGAAACTGCAGGAGGAATGTTAAAAGACAGCATGAAATTACTCCAGCTGGTAGGTCACCAGGACTTACTCAGCTGCCTTATATTCACAGTGCATTCAGTATATGATTACCATTCTAAATCTTTTCACATGGAGGTTTCTTGTCATGTTAATGTGTTTCTTCCAGGCAAGGTTCTTTTGGGTAGATGTGATAGATTTTATTAGACCAACTAAATAGTTGGAAAAGATGTTCTTTGCAAGCTTTCAGGCACAAACACCCTTCTTCAGGCATAAGGAGACTCTACTAGTGTTTTGTATTCCTCAAGGGTGCTTGTACACATGACAGGGGTTTAGTCCTCAGGGTTTTATTCTATGCCCCCTAAATTGAAACGGTGGATTTTTCAATGAAACTCACCATTTCAATTTTCCTGTCATGTTACAGCAAGGGACCTGATCCGGGGGGGGCGTATAAACACACAGGAGCCAGATGTAGTTTAGTTTGAAAGGATGCAAACTCATCTAAAACACTCAAACTGGCATACATGTAGTGTGTGATGCCATGAAGCCACACAAATTACATTTTTGTCTTGTGTACATAATGATGACTGTCACGTGTACAAGTGCCCCAAGGTAAAAAAAGAAGCTTTCTTCTTTTCTTCCAGTGTCTTGGCCTTTATAACAGCTGATGTATCAATTTATCAATTTTGCAAAGCCTAAGGTTATGCCAAAGCCCACTAGCTGCCACGTAGTTTCATAGTTGGTAGGGTCGGAAGGGACCTGAGCAGATCATCAAGTCCGACCCCCTGCCATGGGCAGGAAAGGATGCTGGGGTCAGATGACCCCGGCTAGGTGATTTTCCAGCCTCCTCTTAAAGGCCCCCAGGAGCAAGCACCACTTCTCTTGGAGGTTGGTTCCAGATCCTAGCCACCCTGACTGTGAAGCAGCGCCTCCTGATGTCTAGCCTGAATCTACCCTCAGTCAACTTATGGCCGTTATTCCTTGTTACTCCCTGTAGTGTCATGTCCAATCCAGCCAAGAATGCCCCTTGCTGATGGTCATTTTGTCTCTTACTTGTTGTTTCTTGTTGGAGTATGAAAGGCAGGGAGAGGGGCAGTGATTAGAGGCAGCAAACCCAGCTAAAGCAGCATCCATCCGCAGTAAAGTGACAGGCCAGGAAAAGCAAGTAACTCAACACCCTCCCACTGAGAGGCACAGCTGTAATGAAACCACTTGGTGGAGAACATGTGCAGACCTTGCAAGAGGAGAAGGTCTGAGGGGGCAGGAGTAAGGAGAATTTGGATTCCTGTCAGGTGCTGAGGGCTCCCCCAGCCAGAGAAAGGGAAATCCTCTCTCCCCATCCATTAGAGCTGAATTAAAGAGGATTTTATTTCATATGACTAAGGAGGGTGAGGGATGAGCCTGTGGGTCTGCAGCTAGGAGGAAGGGGATAATGAAGTTTGCTCACTGGGGACTCATCTGCCCCTTCTGGGAAGTTATTCATTTCCTCCTATTCTTTTTAGGCTTGACGGCACCCCTCACTTACACTGCCCCGCAGCACTGTACTGAACAACACCATTCTGTTCTGTGCACACCATCTTCCCAGCCGGAACCAGTGTAGCGGCCTTCGCGTGGCGCTGCAGGCCCTGCCTCCCACCAGGGCTAATTATTTCTCTCAGCCCCATGCTACGATGGCTCCAAGATTTCTACACCAGGAGGCAGCAGGTATGGTGCAGCATGGCATGTTTCTGCACAGCGTCACCTGGCAGGGTAAGCAAGGGGTATAGACGTGCCCCTTGTGCCTCTGGATTGCCACAGTCACAGAAGTCAGAAGGTTCAGCCAAGGATAAACTCTCCTGCATTTAGGACAAAGATGCATTTAGTCAGTAGGATGATAGCTAGAGAGATGATGCCCTCAGTCCACAGGTGGACTTTACTAGTGGCCGTTCTTTCCTATGTAAGATAACAGATCCTCTCTCTCCAACTAGCAAAATCACCCAGCAATTTTGTCTTGCTTTCCTTTCCATGCCCTTTCCCCTCCCAACTGAACAACTGCTGGGTTCCCTATGAGATGTTTTTATCATTGGGCTCAGCAGTCTTTCTGTAACAACCAAACATGGGGGCAGTTTATGTACCTTGCAGGCTCTGTGTGGATTCTAATTCTCAGTCACACAGCCGGTGCACTGAAAGATGATTCAGCCCAGATCCCAGCCTTAATAGCAGGTTCAAGCAGTTGCCATCTCAGAAGACCAGACCTTTGGCCTTGCCTCATCACAGATCTGATCTCTGCCTGAACAAAGGGGGTATGGATGAATCAGCCCTCGCTCATCTTCCCACCTCCCTGCTCTGCCCTGGCTCATTCATCACTATCCAGAAAGCTCTGCCAATGCTACCACCTGGTGCCACCAGCACTCTCCTGTTTGAATATTGTCAGGGAAGCAGATTGGGGGTGGGGGGCAGGGGTTATAAACACACAGGAGCGCAAAATTCAAGCAAAAGAATAGGCGGAGAGAAAGAAGAGCTCTTAAAGGAAATCCAATCTGCCGAACATGTGAGACTGGGCCGCTGAACCCCGCCTGTGTCTGAGGCTATTGAATCACAGAACTAAGTGGTTTCCTCTCTACCTCACAGGGGAGCAGCTTTTATGTTCTACTGAAAAGGTATCCTACTCAAACAAGCAGAGACATAATGGGGAGAGCATCCATTAAACAGAAGGAAATGAAGGCATGTTAAACATGAAATATTCATGGGGGCCCTTGCCGGCTTGTTAATGCATTTGTGTTTGCAAAATATCTCTTGCGGGGAGCGGGAGGGAGGGCATGGATGGTATCAAATAAACAGGGGGCCAGAGAATCTGGGTGTGGTTCGAGGATGTGGTGATAACAAGGGGGGAAGGAGCTAGTTATTGCTCGGTATGGTACAGATTTGTTCACAAGAGTGGCTTAATATTGCTGAGGTAACCAAATACAAATAACAGCTTCTACTCGGTGCTGTCAGTGTGATGACAGGGCACTTTGGCTTACTCCAAAAATGCAACCAGATTTCCTAGGCTAAAGGGGTGGCTGTGATCTTGTGAGATCTCAAGAACCGTAGAGGGTCAGGCAGGGCTGGTGCTTGGAAGAAAGCTCTGCTCGTCCCAAAGGCGGGGCGTTCTTCAGGGAGCAGCACTGCTGATGGTCAGTGAGTTGTACTCTTCCTAACGAGTTGCCACGAGCCCCATTGTCCTGTCTGAGCACAAGCAGGAGCTGACCTGAGAGGTCATTGTGCAGGGACACACGGCCTAAGTTGTGTGGGAAGTGCAGATGGTGAATCTGCAAGCAACAGTCTTCCCTGTCTCAGGACCGGCCCCATTCCCACAGCAGGGTGGTAGAGGTGCCAAGTTGATGGAAGTGCTTCTTTTTATTAAGACAGAAAAAGTCAGGGCCTGAGCCTTGTGGTCAGTAACAATCTCCATCGGTTCCTCAGGAAGATTACCTGTGCCTACCAGCATCTCTTCTCTAAACTAAACTTACACCAGGCAGTTCCTATAGAACCACAGAATGGATATATTTCCTACTGTACATTGTTGTGCATTGCCTAGGCTTACTTCAAATGGCCAAACAACAGGTTTCCAACTTTTCCCACAGGAGCATATTCCACAAACCTAATATTTTCATTTCCACAATATGTTGGGGATTTTTCCAGCCTGTGTCAGACACAGCCATGGTGGGTGAAACATACCAGTGAAAACACACAGAGAAGAGAATAACTTTCCTTTCTCAGTATCACCTCATTCACCATATATCCATTAGTGTTCCCTTTATGGTGTTTACAACCCTTTACATACTTACATTATTTCCTTTCTTATACATTGTTCAATCAAGTGATGGAATCAATGAGGAAAAGACATAGGGCTGAGCATCATCAGTGTCATAGTCTCCAGCTGTAGCTAAACATATATGTGTTTAAAATGGTATGTTACAGGTCCTTGCTTTAGGTGACTATTCCCATAATAGTCCCCTGTGTTCTTCTCAGAAGAATGACTGGACAATCACCTTGCTGGGCTCACCTGACCCCAGCTGTCTTTCCTGCCTAGTGCAGGCGGGCTGGACCCGATGATCTTGCAAGGTCCCTTCCAGCACTACAATCTATAGATCTATGACTGGAGGTACCAAAAAGTCCTTCTTTACCCTTCTGCATATTCATAAGAACAAAGGAGATACCCCCCAGACTCCTGGTCTAATGTTAATGTGGATTACTATTTTACATATAGTCTTCTGGCCTGAATTCCCCCATTAGTGCCAAAAAGATGCATTCTTCTTACTTCCTAAACTATATTCTGCCTGTCTTAAGTCACTGTGTAATGTTGATATGCATTGCTATTCAGCTATACATCTGCTTCTTTCCACTTTTGAGGTGTCTACGCTCCAGAGCAGGATGAAGTGATGTGTGTGTGTGTGTGTGTGTGTGTGTGTGTGTGTGTGTGTGTGTGTGTGTTCTATAAAGTGGTTTGGGACAAAAGCAAGCTATCACAGTAGTACTTTGCTAACCCACACACTTTATAATTTGCACCAAAAAATGGCTGTCTCCCACTTCTCTGCAAAAACTTCATAGCATTTCTTGCTGCTATCCTGAGGATTCATATTGCCAAGACCTTGTTATTTCTATAAAATGTATTGCAGCACTTGTACTAAGACATTACAAAATAGTGTCAATAGTTAAAAGTAACTTACTATAGTTGAAGTGAGTGAATATGAATTTGATGATGAATTACCTTGCTACTTAAATAATGTTTGCTTTGCTGCTGGCTAATCCAGAGAATTCAGTAATGCATAGAACTTCCAGTCACTGGTGCAAATTAGAAAAACATCATTACCCACATTTTATATTTGTATCACATTATTCTATATTATTATATTTTGTATATTAATATATTTCAGCGTTATTGTATATTGAATAATGAATACTAATATTAGCAATAACAACAATGCTAGTAATAATAATAATAACAACAATGCAGTGAGAGATCTTGGTAGAGCTAGATTTACTCGTCTTGAGGCTCCTGCTCTATAGACAGGCTGGGTGGAAACATCTCTTCACCTTGGTGGCAGCTCCTTCCTATAGATTTCAGCCAATATGTTCCTTTAGCAGTAAAAAGCTCAGACCCTTAGTCAATGTATTCTGAGCCTAAATTGTCTGGACATGTTCCTAATAGGGATCATTACTTTCACTAGAGAAAAATGGAGAGTATAAAAGAGATAAGAGGAAGAGAGAAGGGGTTTTACAAAGGCCTATCATGCTGAGAAGGACAATTGAACAGAGTGATGATAAGCAAGAATGACATGATGAGGGAAGAGCACATTTTAATAAGAACACATTTTAATGATTGCTCTTTTTGACTCCAAATGAAAAGATGGTGCAAAGGATGGACAGGCACGAGTCAGGTACAAGGACCTATTCAATGGGAGCACTGCCATGAGTCTTACTGGAACTAAATGGTTTCAAATGACCTTATGGTTCTTGGTTGAGAAATATGTGATTGGACTCAACACTGGGACAGATGTTTTATAATCCTAACATTAGAAAGCTAAAAAACCTTTAAAATCTTCAGTCTTAGAGAAACTGAACCAAATTGCGAAGTAAAAAATGTTCACATGGATCTGTTTTATGGTGTGCAAATAAATTCTTATACTAGCATCTAGGAGATGCTGTCACGGACTTGGCCTACAAAGAAAAACCCACCAAGAATTAATGACAGGTTGAACATCAGGCTGGGCTGAACATTTTATCATTAATTTTCTGTTTTCTCTAATGCCCGGCCAGTTCAGTTTATTTCTTATCTCACTGTCTAACGCTCTATAGAAGCCTGATCCAAAGCTGAACAAAGTACACTGAATGACCAGGTTGTTCCCATATTGTCTATCATGCTTCCAACACCAAGCCACTTTAGAAAAGCTGAACATGCAAAGCACTCTGCTCTGTCCAGGTGGCTAGGGGCTTTTACTATTATATATTAAAACCTGATTTTTTTTTTAATTGTTCAGAAACCACATTTGGGCCAAATTTTCAAAATGGTACAGCATGCTGGAAGCAGGGCTTTCCTGAAAAGCCAGTTATAAACATTTCAATGGGAGCAGATGGTAGATGAGCTTCTTGGAAAACTGAACCCCAGTTGTGAACGCTTTAGAAATTATAGCTCTGAGATAGAGGTGTAACTAATAACGTATGCACCCTGGGACAGCATTTCTCAAACCTGGTGGGTACTCTCATGCCCCACTACTGCAGCCATCACCACTTTCCTTGCCACCGACAAAAGTGCCATCAACTGCTACCACCACCAACTGCCGTCACTGGCAGCAACGGGGAATTTGGCAGCAAAAGAAGCAACAGCTGCAGTGGTGGATACAAAAGGGTACCTACACCTGACTGCTGTTGCTGCCATCACTGCACAGACTACCTTGGGGGCCTCCATTCTGGTGTCCCCTCTGAGTCAGCCCCTGGGACTCGTGCCTGGCTTGCCCACCCCATGCTGTTCTGAGCTCTTTGGAAGGTCAGATTCGAAGGGCTTTACTTTCAGAAGCAATAGCAAGTTTGTACCTACTAGTAATTAGGAGCACAATTCTGCATCCAGGAATAATTGCAGGTACAATTGTTCTCAACTAGAGGCCAAGTTCAGATTGTTCTGAAAATTCTTCTAAGACTTGATATTAAAAGGGAAGTTTCTTGTTGTGCAAGGAATTGACTCCAGCTCTTCTGAGTCCCTGGAGTCTACCCCAACCACTGGACCCTTCTTCTTCTCTCTAGCTGGACTAACTAGAGTGATGCTGATACTTTGAAAAGTTTTCCACAGCCATTTGCTTCAATAAAAAGTGACCTTGCTTCTCTTCTGTTTGTATTTAGATCCCGAGAATTTCATGCACAATGTGTTTACTGGCATGAGTGTTCAAAGAAATAACCAATTTTAAGCCAATATAGTTACATATTTATAGGGGGGATATTCTGAATTTATAAACATGAGTATTTGCCTGAAAAAAATGGATTCTAAAGGATTTCTAACCAATCTGGAAACCGAAACAATACCATGCAATCTATACGTCCAGTCAAAGCTAGCCATCATAAACTGAGTGTCACATTAGAGATATTTCTAATATCACTGCTCAGTAAAGGCCAAGTGTTATTTGTTGATGGTATGAATAACAAGTAAATGCAGGAAAATCATGAGTTACTCATAACTTTGCCTCTTTTAAGACTGAGATGGATTTTGGAGTAGCTTAGTTATTACAAGGTGCTGACCAGGATCATTGAACAAGCTCTTTCCAACATATTAACAATTCCAGTCAGGCTCATCTTTCCTGTAGAGTGGATAAGAAGGATGTTCTCAGACATTAGATTTTATCACTCGGTCTCAGTTCTGTCTATAATGTGGCACCATCCAAACACTGAGTTCTATAACATTAATAGGATGGTGTACTTAGTTATTCCTATTCTGAATACCTTCATGCAAGTAATTTATTTTCACAAGCCGCTTTTAAAAACAGCCATTTCCAATCAAACTTCCCTTTTAATTTCAGCTCTTGGTCCAATTTATTAGCTGAGCCAAAGTTCTTCCTAACCTTGAAGTACTCCCTGTTACTCCCACCATAGGCTAGTTCTGTCTATTCTTTTAAAAAGTTGAAACATTTTGCTTTAACATTTTGTAAATGCAATACTTTACATTTTAAATTTCAAAGGACTTTTGTTTCAAAGCTGCCTCCAATTTTATTTTAAAACATAAAACCTCATAAAAAAGCTCCAATCCAAAACAAAACAGGTGTTTTGTATTAAACAAAAAACATGTCATTCATCCTGATAGTTGTTATTATTATTATGTTCTGGTTCTTTGAGAATTTAAATAACATATCTTTCATAAACTAGACTTTTTTTCTTCAATTTTTGGCTTTTTTCAGAATTTCCAGGGAACTGAAAAATCACTAATTTGCTGCACAGCTGGAATCCTGATCTGAAACACCCTCAGCTAGTTCGGACTTGTCACCAAGCAGCTCTCCTGTGGTCCATGATAGATGAGTTTTGTGTCTTTCCTGAGCACTGACTAAAACAGATCAAACCTTTTAGCAGGTCTCCCTAGTTTGACATGATACATTTTAATCTCATCAGCCCAAATTCTTACCTTCTCATTAGCTGCTGCACTGGTCATTAACTGCTTGGAAAAGACCAGGGCTGCATAGAAATAATTACTTCGATGACAGCAACATGCAGTGCCTCAGGAACAAGGGACACCAATAAAATGGGGAAAGAAACTGTTCTGCTAGGCTTAAAATAGCAATAATGATCTCTGAGGTCAGGTACTTCATGCCAGTTAGTAACCAGCAGGGTTAAGGATCTGAGACATTGACTCCTCCAGCCAGGAAGTAGCTGACCTGGAGGTCATTATGGTTAAATCATAGCTAAAAGGACTGGTGAAGTCCCCACTGAATTAACTTATCAGGCCTTCTACATGGAGCAAGATATCTGTTCTCATCCAGATAGTATTTTCTCTAACCCCACTTGAATCCCGTCTGGAAAAGGGCCTCAAGTCCTCTGGGAGCAGAGAATTCCAGGACCCGATTGTTTTCACTCTCAGCACAAAACAAATTTGTTTTTAGAAAACACTTTGGACAGAACATTTCAAGTCTCTTCCCCCTTAGCCTCAGTGCCTTCCATCACCAGGTGAAAAAGTTATTTTGGAAAGCTGATGAGTGGATTTACTTGCTGATCTCTCTAATGCATACCAGAGGCTGCTGTAGTCTAGTGGACTGAGCCAGGGGCAGAGAGGCAAGACCCTTGCACTCTTTCTCTATATTGTGTTACTGCAGCATTGATATACCATGTAGTTACAAGTAAATCACTTGTCTGTGCCTTTACTTTTATCCATTATGTGGCCAACTATGCTAGCCCACCTCCATAAAGCACTTAGAATAATAAAATCACAGGGAAGTAGGGTTGAAAGGGTCCTTCAGAGGTCACCTAGTCCAACCTCCCCCCCACCCCCGGCCGCCTGAGACAGGATCATCCCTATCGAAACCATCCTATACAAATCCATTGGTTAACCTATTAGCAAAACAAAAGGACCTGTAGCTTGGAGATACATGGATGAAAAGAGGCTACACAATCTCAGACCTGCCACCCACAGAGCAACAGGCTGTCTCCTGTGGAGTGAGAAACCACTGAATAGAGCAGCATGTCCCGGATGGCTCTGCATGCTTCTGAGCATCTGACAGGTGCGCTTCAGTATCAGAGTGCAACCAGGGGGAAATCAAACTGCCATTTTTATGCCAGTGTTTCCTTTTTAATTCTGGCACTTTGAACACTTCCTGCAGCAACAGGAGGCCAATTAGCTGATGGCAAAATCATCTTTACTGCCAACCAGACGATAAAAATACAATTTTTACCTTTGCTAGGAGGTGAGTGATTATCCAAGATGGCTTCAGAATGATCAGAAGTGGGAAGACTGATTAACTAATTCCCTAATGTCTTATGGGTAAGCATGACAGGGAGCTCTTATTCATTTCTAAGCACATTTGTGCTAATGCTCTCACATGTAAGTATTTATCTTGTGGCTCTAGAGAAAATGTGTGTACATTTGGGTTAGTCCAGAAGCTACAGAGGCTGTTCATACAGGAGGTTATTCTGCACTGGAGTGAGATGTTAATTTGCTATAATTATCAGTAGTTCATTAGCATCTGAAAAAAGACAATGAGACTTCATTAATATGTTCTGTAGCATCAGAAGCCTGTTGCCACATCTGTGCCTTGTTAGAAGCCCCTTGTCCTCTCTGTCACATCCTTGTCCTCTTGGAGAACACAGTCCCCAATGTTTTGCTCTGCCACGCACTTACCATATACAGGTGTTCTGCCCTTCACCAGTAAGAGACCTGGAGACAGGAGGGAGAGAAAAGGAAACAACTGCTTTGTGAAGCACAGAGTGTTGTATTGTCTTAGTCACCCTCTATAAACCTGAAATAGCCCAGGGGCTGGGAAATCTTGTGGAATATACAAGCCTGTCATTGCTGCAGGAGATGAATTTAAAGCCTGTTTTAGTGACAGTCCTAGCATAACCACCTGTCAGGATAAATCTACCCTGCGATCTGTGATTGGCAAGGAGAAACTAAGTATACGACATCCACCCCTCCTCCTGTGTCCAGGCGTTTCGTAACCTGGTCATAAAAAGAGACTAGATTGGTCAGGCACGATCTGCCTGCCACGAACCCGTGCTGGTTTCCCCTCAGCATAATTTGTCCTGCCGGGCTCTCGCAAATGTGAGCCTTGATAATTTTTTCAAAGACTTTGCCAAGGATGGAGGTGAGACTGACTGGCCTATAGTTGCCCGGGTCCTCCTTCCTCCCCTTCTTGAAAATGGGGACCACATTGGCCCTTTTCCAGTCCTCCGGGACTTGGCCCGTGCACCACGAGTGTTCAAATATTCCCACCAGTGGCTCTGCTATGATGTCAGCCAGTGCCTTCAGTACCCTCGGATGGAGCT
>NW_005841956.1:1715527-1719741 GCF_000455745.1 Alligator sinensis
TTTCCTGCCTATGCAGGGGGTCGGACTCGATGATCTATTGAGGTCCCTTCCGGCCCTAACATCTATGAATCTATGAATCTATAAGCTTGGGACCACAATACCATAGGATGTTCTGACTTGGTATCATGAGTGCTCATCAGAGCTGTGGAATGTGGAATCATAGAAATTAAGGACTTGAAAGATCATCGAGTCCAACCCCCCTGCTCTGGACAGGAATACTGCTGAGATCAAATGATCCCCTAATGTCCTCTTGAAGACTTCCAAGGTTGGGGACTGCACCACCTCCTTGGGAAGTCTGTTCCAGATTCTGGTCACCCTTACCATAAAGAAGTGCTTCCTTAATTCCATCCTGAACCCATCCTCTAACAGTTTATGGCCATTGCTCCTTGCCCTGCCCTGGGGCATCCAAATGAAGTTTTCCTTCCAGCTCCCAATAGTCACCCGTTACATACTTATAGACAGCCACCAAGTCTCCCCTCAGTCTTCTCTTCCCCAGGCTGAACAGTCTCAGGTCCCTGAGGCCAGTGGCAATGCATAGGGGGTGCATGGGGGGGGGGGGTGCACATGCACCCCTGAGAGCACTGGTGCACCTTCTGTCAGCCAGTGTTCCTGGGCAGGGGGGCAGGCAAGAGCAATGGTGCCCCCCTGAGAGTGCTGGCCGGGGAGTGGGGGTGTCAGGAGAAGCATTCCCCTTATGGCCAATTGCATTCACTCAGAAGTGCCAGCCACTGCCACTTGTGCATTGGCAGGATCGGCTCACTCAGGAGGCACCAGTCACCCATGCCTTAGTCTTTTCTCATAAGTTTTGTCTTCCAGGCCCTTAATCATTCTTGTGGCCCTTCTCTGGACCCTTTCAAGATTCTCCACATCTTTTTCGAAGTGTGGTGCCCAGTACTGGACACAGTGCTCCAGCTGGAGTCTCACCAGCGCTGAGTAGAGAGGAAGCATTACTTCCTTAGCCCTGCTCACGATGCATAGGCTAATGCATCCCAGTATGCTATTAGCTCTGTTGACTACAATGATCCTGTGATCAACCATAACCCCGAGGTCCCTTTCAGCCATCATGCTGGCCAGGAATCTCCTCCTAACCTTCATTCATGTTGCAGGTTACTTCTCCCCAGATGAAGCACTCTGCATTTATCCTTAATGAACTGCATCTGGTTCTGTTCTGCCCACCTTTTCAGCTTGTCCAGTTCCACTTGGATCCGCATCCTATCCCCTAGCATAACCACTTTTCCCCATAACTTAATGTCATCCACCAATTTAGCCACCATGTTTTCCACATCCTCATCTAAATCATTGATAAAGATGTTGATCAGCACGGGGACAAGAACCGAACCCTGCAGGACACCACTGGCCACTTCCCACCAAGATGATATGGACCCATCCACTAACACTCTCTGGGTTCTACCCTTTAGCCAGTTCCCAGCTCACCTGGACTCTGCCACCCCACAATCCCCAAGGTTTTTTATAAGAGCATCATGGGATACCATATTGAAGGTCTTTTTAAAATCCAAATATATGACATCAACTGTGTCTCCCACATCTAAGCAGTTTGTTACTTGATCAGAGAAGGACACAAGGTTGGTCAGACATGACCTGCCCGCAACTAAATTATGTTGGCTATCCTTTAGCATCATGCCTCCTGCCAGTCTCTCACAAATGGATTTCTTGATCATTTTTTCCAAAATGGTACCCGGTATCAAAATCAAATGGACCAGCCTATAGTTTCCTGGATTCTCCCTCCACCCCTTCTTAAAGATTGGCACCACAGTGGCCCTTTTCCAGTCTTCTGGGACCTCCATGAGTCTTCAAATACCTTCGCCAATGGTCCCGCAATGACTCCAGCCAATTCTTTCATTCCTCTCAGGTATAGTCCTTCTGGTCCTGCCAACTTATTCGACACTGACCATTGGTTGGCATTCTCCTCCCCCTCCCTGCAATTCATCCAGTATCTGACCAGGTGGACGACCACCATTTTTATGCAGGAACATGGATGCAAAGTATTCATTAAAGAGTTCAGCTTTCTCCTGACTGTCTGTTATCAGCTGTCCTGTCCCATTCTGCAAGGGCCCCACATTTCCCTTGGTCTTCCTCCTGTTCCATGTATACCTAAAGAAGGACTTATTCTTGTCCTTGATATAAGTTGCCAACTTGATCTCAGTTGCCACCCTTGCCTTCCTTATCCTCTCCCTAAAAAATATGGGCTATGTTTGTGCATTCCTCCTTGGTGTTTCTGCTGTCTGTAAGCCTCCTTTTTCTTTTTTTAAGCGCTCCTTGACTCCTCTGGTAAGCCAAGGGGACTTCCTGGCCCCTTTACCACCTTTCCTGCATACAGGAATGGACCTTTTCTTCACTCTGAGGATTGTTTCTTTGAGGAACGACCACCCTTCCTGAACTCCCTTCCCCACCAGTCCCTCTTCCTATAGGGTCTCTCCCACTATTTTCCTAAGCTCAGTAAGTCAGCCTTCCTGAAGTCAAGCACCTCTTCCCTACTGACTGACTTCCCTGCCCTACAACAGATAGTAGGTTCCATCATTTCATGATCACTATCTCCCAGATTACCCTCAATCCTCAGATCTCCCACCACTTTGGCTAGAACCAAATCCAGCTAAACTTCCATTCTGGTTGGCCTGTTCACTTCCTGTACTAAATAAAGTTCTTCCACAAAGGTCAAAAACCTACATGACCAGTCACATCTGACCAAGTACCCCTCCCAGCAGATGTCAAGGTAACTGAGGTCACCCATGATAACCATGTCCCTTGAACGTGCAGCCTCCATCAGTTCTCTGGCAAATTCCAGATCCAGATCCTCCTCCTGGTGTGGTGGTCTGTAGTAGATACCTACCATCAAGTCCCCGTCTCCTCCTCCCCACCCCCCATCCCCATGTCTTGATCCACAAGGTTTCAAGTCACCCTTCTCTTGAACCAATTTGGATCTCTGAGGAGGCATACTGCTTTTTTACATAGAGACCTACACCTCCTCCATTTTTCCATGTCCGATCCCTTTTGGTGGGGCATCCTTCAGATCAGCACTGACCTGTATTAAGAGGAGGATCCTAGACTAGACAGACCAATAGCCCACTCCAGCTTGGCAATGCATGCTGTATATTCCTGTATTTGATATAAACAGAGACTTCCATCAGTGGAACTAGCCATTCAGTTGTCCTTGGACATCTCACCTTCTCTGGAAAGTTAAAGATTCTATGAATGCCATAAATAATCCCATGACACATCTAAACAGTCCAAAAGCCAATTAGCTCTAGATTTTTGTGTCACCCTGAAGCCCAACAACCTGTGTTTTATAATCTAATTTAATAGATGGGTCATTATGCTAAGAGTCACAAGCCCTGAGTTATGTTGTTGGCTCTCTTGGATTGAGAGGGAGCACTTGACCTTAGGATAAGTCAATTTGTTCCCATTTCACAGATGGTAACACTATGTCCCAGAGAGGCAATAATACCTCCTTATAATTTGAAAAGTGCTTTGACATTTCTTGGTGAATAGTACTAAGTATTATTTAATTTTATTTCACCTTAGTAACACCACGTATTTTGATAACCTTTCTCGTACCTTGGTGTCTTTGCTCAGCCAAAAAATCCATATGTGTTGAGATCTCTACAGCTCAGCAGCCATTTGAAAACCTCTTTGTTATTACTCATCTCCAACATGCACTGGCTTAAAGCACGTTAAGGAATTACACATGTTGAATTAGTCTATTGTGTTATGGAAACAGAAAAATGTCGATGAACAAAGAAGCAGGAGTGTCTTGGTGGCTTTATTTAGCTACTGGACAATTGACTTCATGAGGAGGTTAGAGGTGCACCTTCCAATGCTTCCCTGACCCCCATGCCGCAATCAGTTCCTACAGCTTTGCTTTTAATGGACAGATTGATCACAAAAACCACAGTATCACAAAATCCCTTCAAAGTCTGCCCTAGCCCCACTCAGGCCCAGTTGTTTACTGCAAGGTTTATGCTTTTTTTGGGGGGAGGTATTAAGAATCTAAAAATAACGACACTTTCCATCTCTGCCTGTAATGCAAAACCAGGTTAACATAACTGCACAATAGGAACTGCAGCTATCTAGTTTACTCTGAAATCAAATTTATTAAGACATTAGCCTCTCTCTTCCTCTCTCATGCTCTCTCATACACATATATACACTATATTTTTTTCAGGCTGACATCACAGCCACTTCCCACTAAGGGAAAG
>NW_005841956.1:1719780-1737536 GCF_000455745.1 Alligator sinensis
GAAAGAGAACAAAATTCAAGGTAATCATCTCTATGGCCCTGGTGTTATGATGGAGAGAATATAGCAACTGTGGGAAACCGAGGCCTCCTGGAGTTCTCCAGTGCAGCCCAGGCGGACAATAGGTATAAGGTAGATCATACTAAGACGGAGGCCACTACTAATGGGCACGCTTCAGCTGCAAAGGGAAGGGGACAAACATTCTTTGGAAGGACAACAATATAGGGAAATCTGTGCCTAGCCTCATCCCCTGAAGCAGCAATCTAGGAGCCCTACTGTGCAAAAGTGTCCCATGGCAATGGGAGGCAAGTCTTAATGAAGAGTTTGTGAAACTGAAGGAGATGATTGAATAGGCCCCAATCCTAAGGTGTTGTGACAGTAGGCACAAAACTAGGTCCACCAATGCCTTCAAGGAAGTTATCTGGCAAGTCCTCTTCCAGCAGATCAGTCAAAGCTGAAGATACATGACTTCATGGTAGCTAACCAGACCTGAACTCAGAAAGAGAAAGAGATTTTTGCTTATGCTCAATGGGTTCAAAAACCTCCTTGCCTTTCTTTCTGGCAAGCCAATGTTAGCAGACCATAAACTGTTTGTTGCCATTGCCAAAAGAGGGCTGGCAAACCCCTGACCTCCAAGAATGAGAGCTCATTTATTTCAGCTTCAAAAGTCTGATTTGAAAATTGAATCCAAACCTGGAAAAGATTTGGGGGTGGCAGACAGACACGAGAACATTCAACAAAAGTTAAGTGAAGCAAAGTCCAGGGCTACATTATATATGTGTCAATTTGCTAAAAAAGGCACATACAGTCTCAGATTTAAAGTATTCTGTGGTTGAGAAAGTTACTGCTGAGACTTGAGATCCTGTAGAAAGCTATTCCAGCTATTAGTACAGGGTATGCTTGTCTGCATATTTTCTGCCCATATTATCAACTTAAGCAGCGAATCTACTGGATGAGATTTTGTTTTAAAACCTTAGGGTGATGAATTCTAAGGTGTCACATCAAAAACGTGTAAATGTATATATAAAGATCATTTAGGCATTGAAATATCAAAGATTAGGGCCAGAGATGTTTTTGTTGGCTTCGAATGAACAGTGATATTGAGGAAGCTGATAAGATTTGTGCCGGAGATATAAACCAAATCAAGCCAAAGTATCCATGTTAGTGACACAGAGAATACTGAACTTCCGGAGTAAAGTAGGCATAGATATTTTTCCAAAGGGCTGGTAAAAAAAAAACAAACTCCCCTCCCTCCAACCTATGTACTCAGACTATTGTTCTCACTTTTCATAGGCAGTTTTAAAGGAAGATAATTACTCACATCAGATCCATCTGTGCAAGATACAGCGCATGTGACACAGTAATGGCTGAAAATCGTTCATTGTTCAGTGGGCACAAGTTTAAGGAGTTCACAGTGCAATATGAGTTAAGGCAGATCACCACTATTCCCCGTTATCCCCAATCCAACATCCTGGTAGAGATCATTGTCAAAATAAAAAAAATCCCTTAAAAGATGGCTGAGTCAGATTCTGGTCTGTATTTAGCACCATTAAATTACAGACCCGCACCAATGACGCATGGCTGGCACCTGCTGACATTTTGTTCAACAGAAAAGTGAAAACAGGAATGCCTGCACTGTTAGAAAAGGTTGTCAGAGTCACTGAGGGTTTGCAGATATAGAAAGCGACAGCTAAGGCAAAACAGAAAACTCAACATGATTTCAGGTCCCTGGAACTGCTACCCCTTCATGAAAGTGATGATGTGCATGTCTCTGATCAAAAACAATGGTGGCAAACTTTAGTGCATCACAGGAGATAGCTCTGCAGTTATATGAAGTTGCTGCTCCAAATAGACACATGCAACAAAAAGAAAGGAAACTCCTCCTCCACTCACAACCATTTTTCCCAACAAGATCGCAGACAGACAATAAGCACAACAGGCTGAGACGTCTGAACTCTCAGACGTGACACTGTGGGAACACGCAGTTTTACCACCGATTGACCAGAGTGGGACTGATGTCTGTGGGGAGACTTGCAGGGAAACACAACAGTGAAAGGCACCTGGGAGGCTAATTAAAGATGACATTGCATTCATATGTTTGAAATTCTGTATTGCATTAATGTTGTTTGTTATCCTGGCTATGTTTGCCTGGGGAAGAAAGATATGAGCAATTGTACCTTTCAGAGGGTATTGTTAGAGCCAACTAGTTGTCATGTTGTGCAAAGGTCCACATTACACATGATTATCACTTACCACTTACGGTATGTCCGCATTCCCATCAAAAGTGTGACTACAGATCATGTGACAACGACTGGTTCCATGTCTTTTGGCCATGCTTTTTTTGTGGAGGTCAATGCATTAGTTATGCTCTGAAAACACCTGTCAGATTGGGTCCCACAGATCAACAAGGTGAAGAAACATTCAATGTAGTTATGAAACCAACACCTTGCTACTGAGCATTTTCAAGACTGAGAAACTACTGAACATGCTCACAAACTGAACTTCAGGTGCCTCGAGAAAAGTAACGTGGGAAAATCAGGTGTCCGCAGAGCAGGGTGGCTGCTGAGTGGGGATTTTGAGGATCTAAATTTCGGGCATAAACATCAGCAATCCAAGTGGCATTTTGATGTATCAGTCCCCACTTTATCCTCTATAGCCACAATTCCCATCACTTAAGGCAAGAACGGCTGATCTGAAGAATGTACTGGGAGGACCAGAGCTGCCCAGGCTAGGGGTGGCTAACTGATCTTCTCCATCTGCAGGCTTGTGATGCCTTTGCAGTTAGGGTGCTTGTCACTCTAGCACTATAGGGCCAGCTTTTCAAAGGTATTTCAATGCTTGATGCTGCTAATAGGCACCAACTGAGATTTTCAAGAGCACCTTTGGAAAAGAACTCAATCATGTCTGCGTGTCCACTAAGTCAGAAACGCTGTGATTTCACTGATTTGGCTTGTAGCCTTTGTTTCTTCCAGTCCTAAATCTCTCTGGCCCTTCACTGAACTCTTTGCTAACCCTTCTAACACTCTTAATTTGTACCTGGGGATGTTTGGCACTCACAGAAGTCCCTGACTGATTGTTAGAGGCTAGGAAGGCTTTGCTCAGCCCAATCTAATGAGAGCTGTAACTGGTGTAGATAGGGGGTGTGTCAAGACAGTCTCACTTTGGGCTATAAAAAGCAGCTTGCTGCTCACAGAGAACAGGGAACTTTGTGTCTGGGGGTTGTGTGCTGCATTAAGCCAGGGATCAGGCTAGCAATTATATGAGCATCTTTGCTTTCTCGTGGGGTATACTCACCACACACGCAATCCAAAACAAACTAGAGGAAGTATTAAAGGGGACTGTCAAAGTCATGTAAATGCATTCAGTAGCAGAGAGGGGGAGAGAGGTGGTGAGCTACAAATTGGCAAAGCAGTAATGGCAGACATCCTCTGAGTGGAGAAACGGACTTTCCTTAGGCTCTTTCTGTGCAGCACAGCGCTGTGTATGTGGTCAACAATTTGGCCTTTAATGAATTTCCTGATGGGTTCGTGTAGAAAGTGAAAAGAAATTAGTATTTATAAAGGGAGATGATAGTAAGACTAAAGTGCAAATGTGGGCCTAGCTCAACAACATCAGGATGCTGGGGTTATTAAAAACCCTCCTTTATTAAGAGTTCCCTCACTAGACATTAGGCAAAAGAGAGATATAGTGAAAGTTCCTTCCTGGGAGAGGTCAAGCGGGGCCTTGTTTGGAAGTTTATAGGGAGCCCTGGATTAGGGTTGCCAACCCTCCAGCATTGCCCTGGAGTCTCCAGGAATTAGATATAAATCTCCAGAAGACAGCTGAGAGTTGCCCAGGAGATAAATGACTGGGCATTCATTAAAATAAATATTAAATGTTTAAGCCAATTTATACAGTAGTCCAGTGGGTTTTTAAAATGTAATAGTACAGTACTGTTTAGTACAGTACTGTTCATTTGCCTTGCTGACAAAGTCTATGAACCATAATCCGTAACTAATTTACACAAACACACGGTCACCTTCGCATTGCGTGTCGCAGGCACGGTGTTCCAGAAACCTCCCAGAATAGATTTAAACAGAGTTGCTAACCCTATCCTGAATACAAATGATCACCAGAATCATGCATGACAGATCAGATTTGGAGCTAAATCTAAGGTTTCCTCAGACCCCCAATCAGAAGAAGGACAAGTCTGAGGGAAGTTTGCTGAACAACAATTTTGTATGAAGACGATTGTAGAGGGACAGCATAGACTGCACCACTTAGTGCCTGGGGGAACGACCCCAAGTCTGGAAAACAACCCAGAATGAGAGGGTAAAACCTAGAAAGCAGAAATGCTGGAAATCTGCATAGGGAGAGAAGCCAGCAGATGCAACCCACGTTTAAAATAAGTATTACTGTAAAACAGGGACGTGCATGCCATCTTTCTGTAGATAGTAAAAGCCTCTTCCTGGATTTTATTCTGGTGCCACCTGGAATTTTGTGACCGCTTCTGGTCTACACATTACCCGACTGCTATTGACAAAACTGAAATGAGTTCTGAGAAACTCAACCAAAAAATATATGTATATATGCTCGGGGGGTAGAAGGATTGATTGAAAGGAAAGACTAAAGGCTTCCCAGCTTGGCTAAGCAATACTTAAAGGGCCAGCAGGAAAAGGATGTAGGAGGGAATAAAATGACCACTTGCCCTGCTCCTGTGTAGGGTTTCTCCAGCCATTTTTACTACTAGAAAGTGTAAGCGGAGGGATTCTTTCCTCTGATCTGGATGAGAGGTGGCTAGTGGAAATTGTATGCCAGTCTTTTCAGTTTTATTAATGGAGTAAGAGTAGTGGACAATTATGTGCTTCTGCCTTTGCTCTCGCTGCTAGGTGGGGAGAGACCAGACGGTGAACTGCTGTTGTCCCACTCTTGCAGTTATTAGCCCATGAGTTCTCTCATTTCTCCAGGGAGTAACAGGCCTGAGGTTAAACAGTGCTTCTGGAGTGCAAAACCCCTTGACTGGCTTGTCAATTAGGACTGGGTTGGGTCTAAAGGAGCTTTTGGGCAGGATTGAACAGAAGCTGGAGTTGGAGCCAGACCCTTAACTGCTGAGGGAAGCTGTGCGAGGTACTTCCACGTGCAGTGCACTCAGACTCCAGGTCATTACAGACCAGTAGGATCCTTTATAAATAATGAATCAGTATTGATTCCCTTTGCCAGTAAACACAGAGTGACCTTTATTAAAAATACACGAAAAAACGCACTTAGGAAAACTCACCGACTTCTTACTACAGACAGATTTACACTACAGACTAATTTATTCTGCAGCAACTGGAGACATGGTGAGCGAGAGAGACAGACAACTGGAGTGAACAATATACAAGCCAGAGTTCTCCTCCTCTCTTCCTTACTGGAGAATGACGGAGGATGACCCTGCATCTGCAGTCATAAGGATCACTGTTGTGTCACCCACCAGTGTCACTGATGCTAAGGTCCTGTTGCCATGTGTCCCTAAAACCAGGATTTATGAGAGGAATCTCTCTTCTGAGCACATGAAGTAGGATATAAGTTATGACTATGGAGGTGATAGTGGCCAGGGGGATGACTGTTTAGCATTGCTGGGGGGAGAAAGGAAAACGGCGAGATTTTTAAACTCCCCCTAAGAGTGTCTTTCACAATAATCTATTCAGGCACTTTTGATTTAGTGATTTGGAACTCATCGGTGGATGTCATGATTTGCTTTAAATTGCCCGTTCAGCCCCCCGCCATTGTGCTTGTTAAATGCTGCGAGCTGGACACTGCTTACTCAGCCAACAGTGTTGGAAGTGGCTTAAGGCACTGTGTAAATCTGGGAACTTGCCTCAGAGCTGCCCTCTATTTGTCTGATCTCTGGGGTTTTTGTAACAATTAATTATCTGCTATACAATAGAAAGATCATTCCTTCTACCAAGGTTAAACATCCCAGCACAGCAGAATAGCATTTATGTTAGCCTGGAATAAATCTTTCTTATTCCCTAGGCAATGCAGTTGCTTCTAATTCTTTGTCCAGAGATTAGAGGACTGGCCCATGGGTGACTCCGGAGACTGGAAAGGAGATAAAAAGCCTCTCACCTCTAGGTCACAGTATGAGCTCTGAATAATAATTTTGGTCTTTTCTGTTTACAAGTTGTTTGTGACCCAGAACAATTTTTACCAACAGGTTGCTTATTCATAACTGTTCAACAAGTGCTTGGACTAATGGGCTTTACATTTAATGGCCCTTTGGGTATTTGACATTTAGAATTGGTGGGTGTGATTGGTCACTTAGGTTGCATGGTATGGATTATTTCCTCTGAATTGGTGATGGGCAACTTTTTTAGGTTGGAGAATCAACCACAAAATATCTCATGCAGAGCACTTCTGGGGGAAAGGTTTAAGAGGCCTTGCACAGTTTAGTCTTCGCTATTCAAGAAAAAGTGTATTACTTCTTGGCTACTGACTTGAGCTGCCAGATCTGAAAGCAGATGTTTTTTTTCCTGACTAGGAGAGGGAAAAGTCAAGTTTATTCGTTCTCTAAAAGGCTTCATATCCAATTTTCTCTCTCCTAGTAATTGCACATGTATTCAGGGTCACTGAGCACTTCACTCTCGAACACAGATTTTCATGTACAACACTCCTTTAATGGGAACATGCCTATTTGTTCATAAAACCTATATTTTCATGAACAAGAGTTTACCTCCAAACACTCATTTAGTAAAACCTGGTTCCATGAAGCATGCATGGAAAGCCAAGCAAAGGCTGGGACAAAGATATGAATGGATCCACTCATGAGTCAGCTTCAGGGAACACATTCAGGAAACATGTTTTTTTCATTATTTCCCAGCCTAGACTGGTAAAAAAAAAAATGGTTACATTTGACAATACCCAGCTGGAGGTTCCCAGCCCATTCTCTCTTGTCCACATCACAAAAAACACCAGTATAGCTGGCATGTTGGTCAGTCTTGGCTGAAAGACAATAGCTTGAATGAACTATCGGAGGAGAACTGCCCATTGCTGATCTTACAGGAAGAGCCATACACACATAGGGGGTCTCTCACACACACATAAGGTCTCCCCTCCTCCTTGACTGAGCAGGGCTGGGTATGAGACCCGTAGTGAGAGAGCACTGGGACTATTCTGTGCTGATGGGGTAGTGTGATAAGCTGTCCCTCCCCGCGGGGGACTGAACAGGAGGCTTCTGCAGTGACCCCTGGTCTTCAGGGGCTTAACTCACACTGCCTGCCTCTGCAGCTTGCTTTTCTGCCCAGGGTGTGAGAGGTCCATATTTTAGATACCAAAGAAAAGCAAAGTGTTGCCCTCTTCCACCCCCATTCTGAGCTCATTGAAGAGGTCTGTGAAATGTGCAGGGTCTGGCCCAGGTGTCTGGGGAACAGTAAGTGAAATGTACAGTATCAGACTGCACCACAGGATGTGTGATTCTGAAAAGCCAGTATGGATCACAGCCAAGGGAACAAAGGTTTTATTAATTAGAGTGCATATGGGTAAGCGGAATTGATTGCTAAAGTCAAGGGAAGTACATTACTTATGGCTTTTGAACAAATGCTCTTGGAATCCGTTTGGCTGGTTAATTGATTTGCTGGGTTTCTTTCCTCCACGCCTGTTTTAAGTGAGACGTGGATAGCTGCATAAAGTTAAATATTTACCCTATCCACCAAGTGGGGAAGGTGCACTGGTTCTCACACCCCCTCATAAAAAAGACTAAGAAATATGCAAGAAAATGCTTCTATGGTGACACACAGCGAGCTGTCCTCCTGAGAGCACTTCAGTGCATTCCCCTGAGCTATATCCAGGATAGATGTGGGCCTGAGTCAAGTTCTCTCTTGAGATGTGCAAAGTGAAGTGGGTCTCTTGCTCATGATCTTATCACAGCAGGCCCCCAGCATGGATACTTCTGACAGACATTTACCAGCACTCACTGTCTTCCAAACAGTCCAGCTCCACTTTCAAAGTCTTTCGGCTCCACAATCGCTTGATGCCACCTAGAGGAAACTCTCCATGAAGGACCAGCAGAATTACCATCTTGTTTTTCAGACCTTCAGCCACTAGGCACCACCTCATTTGCAAGAAGCCACTGAACAGCTACCAAATGACCACTTTCACCATCAATCATTTCTTAGATTGCCCTCAAAGTGTAAGAACTGCCTAAAAATGCCTTTCAAATGGTGTTGAGAGCAGCAGTTCACAAGCCTCCCTGCTGCGCTCGTACTGGCTTATGGCTCCCTTCAGCCTTGCCCAAACAGCACTGAAATCTATGCTAGGACTCCTTCCACGGCCTCCGTGAAATGGATCTGTGAGATACCTCCTGGATCTAGCAGAATCTTACAGTGTTCAGTTCCTGGTCAAGCAGGAGCTGTGGACCCAACCACCCAAACACTCAGCTCTCAACAAGCATCCTTCTTGTGGTGTTCAATAGCCCAGCAGAGTGACAAGCACCTCACCATCCTCCATTACTGCTATACACGAGGGACATGCTAAACCACTCAAGTAACTGAATCCTGGAGTCCTAGTGGTAACAAAATCCCCAGCACTGCCAATAAATAATTCAAGTCAGCAAACTGACTGTGGTCACCATCACCGGATATAGCAGCAGCCCCAGAGGTGCAGTGCTCACCCCAGAAAGATGAGCTGCTCTCACTCTCCCCTTCTGCCGTGTATATGGAATAGTGTATCATTGCAGCAAGTCTCCGGGCAGCAGAGGGGATCAGGGAGCTAGTACAAAATGCTTTGTAATATTAGACAAGCCAAGGTCTCTCCCAACAGTGGACCAAGTTAATGTGGGAAGATCTCTAGGGATTTTCTCTCTACCAGTTAACCAGAGAACAGGCATAGCTAGGACAAGTTTTCCCGGTCCTGCTATTCATATTCAACATACCTCAATTGTTACTTGGAAGTAAGGGGCTTTTCTCATTTGTTATATTTGGCCACCTTCGCATTGTCTGACCTGCTGTGCCTGAAAAAACAAAACCCATTGTAGTGCTAACTTTTGCACTATGTCAGCCACGTGTTAGGAATGGGGTAGTGATGCTTTCCCACGTCCTACAAATTAATTTCCTATGGCTCTCTGAACTACCCTCACAGGGGCATGGCTCTTAGTACTAACCTGAATCAAGCTTAACTCAGTTATGCCCCAGATACAAACAGCTCTGTATTCCAGCATCACTGCACTGACCGATGACAGCTGTTGGCCATCCATTTGGAAAATACATTTTAATATGGATTTCCATACAAAACCCTGGCTATGCCACATGCTGGCTATATTGCCCTTGCTCCCCTGATGACGCTGCACTGCTCCCTTTTTTATCACAGGCCCTCCACTGCATTCAGGCTAAGGTCACAAAGTGTGCAGGTTGTTCAAGCCCATGAAGCTGAGAAGTGGTAAGGGGGAGGTTTGAGGCAAAATTCAAAGTAGCCCATGCTGCAATTATGGCAAGCATAGATTTACTGCATGTCATGACAGCAGATGAATCATTCCTCTCTCCCAAGAATATCCCACTAGAACTTCTCCCTCATGTGTTCGTGCTGGAACCTACTCCTCCGCCTCTATGAAAGCTCTACAGACTATTCAAGCAACATCCCCCTAATGACTGGTTTCCCCTGCTGGCCCTCATTTTAAGTAGTTATTCTTCCAAAGGCTAGCGAGAGAGAGAGTAAGTTCTCTTTCCCACAGGTGACTTCATAATATCCTGGAGAAGCAGATTAATAGAGTAGATGAGGATGCTTTTGCGGCAAATAGAGTTTGTCAGCTTTTGCAGTAGTAAGAAATGGTATTACTCTATTACCTAAGAAGGCAGGCTGCTGTGCAATGGTGAGCTAAATGTACACTTTGTATGGATGAGCAAAGGGCAACTTTTTCACCATGCTCTGTGGAGCCTCAAGAACCCGTTAGATGACCAGGTTCACCTAAAGGGCAATGCTGGCAGAACAACTGGTGTAAAGTGCCCATGGATTAAACTGGGAATTAGAAGGTAGCTAACCATGAGATCAGTGAGGTTCTAGGCCAGCTTTTCACTAGGAGTGGGGTTATTTTCCCCCTTCACTACTCAAGAGTTATTTTTAAGAAGGAGCTTGTTCAGTTTATGCCTGGGAGCAAATGATATGGTAGCTTGTGATCACACAGGAGCCAGATTTGATAACCTAAGAGGTCTTCTGCAGTGGTATGCTCCTGAATGGAAACTCTGGTCTTTTCATAGTAACCTCTCCTAATATGGGACTAATTCCGATTGGATTGTATGAGCAGAAACAAAGGGAGAAACTAGCAACAGAATCTCTTGAGAAGATGGACAGAAATCTGTACTCACACCAAGGAATGGACTGACTGTTCTGATGGAGCCAGAAAAGACCTGGGATCTAACTTTCTATAGAAGGAGGATGAATGAGGGCCTGTATTTTAATTTACAAATGCAAATATGAATGGGCATCTAAGTAGATGAGCATGGCTTTCTTAATTATCCAACTTTTAAGTTATATTTGTTTTCTAAATAAGAAAGAATTCCCTGCAGGATTGTTGGGGAGGATGTCTTTAATGGCTTTGTAGCAAAATCATCCCCCCCATCGTTTGAAAAATATGGTAACTGGGAAGGCAGTACGTTTTGATTGTGTTATTCAGACCTTGACATAAGTAACACTACATTTCACTGACACCAAAAGCAGACTGGTAGAAACCTGGAATTTGGTGAAAATGCAACTATCTGAAACTTTTAACAGAATGGAAATGTTGAAAAAAACTCACTTATGGGGTAATCAAAAATGCACCAGGGAAATTTGAAATAGCTCAATGCTAAGCCTAAAAAGAAGACTTGGAGAATTGAGCAATACAGAATGAAAGAAAACTTGGAAAATAACTTCAAAATGCCTCTCTTTTTTTTTTTGAGACGTCCTGAAAATTTGTATTGCAACAGTTCATTGGCATTGATATGATTCTGGGTAGTATTTTGATTTAATTATTTTGGTCAAAATTCCTTTGACTAATTCTAGTCAAGTGATTCTTTTGATTCTGTCAAGTGATTCTTTCTCTTAGGTCAGTAGCATAACTAAAGGGCGGGGAAGCAAGGAAGCAGCATAGTAGCTCCAGGCACTACTTAAATGGGAGGCAAGAGGCGAGAGCTGGCCTGTTACATCTCTGCCTTAGGTCACTACAGCATTTCAGCTCGCCTGGTTTCTCTAAGCTAAAACAAGCAGGGTTGAGAGAAGCAAAATGGATTGCATGCTGCTTTAGTCTAGCACTCTGGAAATGTTTCTAAGTCACAAATGGCAGGCAAGAGCAAGCCCTTATCACGTTGTGAGAAGTTTTATTAAAATATGGCCAACTAATTCTTTTTATGGAAATGAGATTATTGATGTGTGTGTTTTCCTATAAGCATTGCAGTCAGGATGGGCTCTTTTTGCTCCACCCTGGCTAAAAGACCATCCTAGCCCTTGATCTGTGCTCCCTTCAGGGAAAAAAAAAAGAATGAACAAATCTCAGTTTTCTATGAATACTGAGAGCTCTTCATTTAGCAAAAAAGATATTGTCTTTCAAGTGAAATCTGTGCTGGGCCTGTCAGCTGCTTTACTGCAACGTGATTGAGGGCACCAAGTGGGTTTGTCAATGTGAATCCCAGAGGCAACGATGGCACCGGCAGCCCTGGACCCTCTGCTGAGCCCAGAGAGCCTTTCTAAAAACAACGGCACATTTTCAATGTGCAATCAGGGGGGAAAAAGAAATGAGAGCTGGTTTGAAGGCTTGGTTGATTTTCAAGTATCAATCTCAGGCTTGTTTTGTTTGACTAAGTTGGGTGCTAGCTCTTGTTTCTTAGCAACACTAATAAGCTAATGCTTTGCATTTCCCCAGGAATCACACAAGATGAATTAAGCCAAAGTATTTCTGTCAGGGCGTCCTTCGCACATCTGTCCATGCACAGTAGATGAGGAACGGCTCCTGTTCCACCGCTGTGGCATGTACAAGCCCCGTGCCCGGGGGCGATCCAGTGTGAATTCTGCCTGTCATTTTCCTCCTCCTGCTGCTGAGGGAATGGGAACCCCCCAAGGCCAGAAGCACCAGAGGGAGCCCATGCTCTTTAATGATGATTATTCTTCTATTGCTCTCACTTACCCTTCTCTTACTGTTGTAATTTTTAGCTGCTTGGGTAAATTCTTACATTTTATGAAGGAGATTGGCTGGCTGCACCCAATAATCCATGAGTCAAAATGCAAACCTCCCTGCATATTCCCCTTTCCCTCCAACCCCAAACACCTCTAATTTACCTTAATCCTAACCTATGGCCCCACTGGTATTGCAGGTCAGGACCTCCATGCAGCTCTGCCACTGTGCGTCAGTGCTGACCTGAAGCACTGCCTGATGGGCTAGTACTTGCCTCCCCCAATACGGCAGGGTTTTACTGACTCACCCCATCCTGTCTTGCAGTGCCGCTGCAGGCTTCTGAGAGAGACATTCAGTATCTCTTGCTCTCTCAGTGGAGAGCCTCTCTGGGACAAACCCAAACACCTGGAATTGTCAGGCAAACTTTTCACAGTTAAAAAGTCTCCCCCTACAGACTGGTGCAATCCGGTTACACTGTGTAGCCCAAGAACATGAAGCTAGGTAGATCCCCACAGGTTTCAGAAGTGGTGAGCCTCTTCAACCACCTGTGGACCAGTCGCTCAGGGGGGATCCTGGTTTGATAAAGTATTCATGAGACTGCTGCCATGATAGCAGGCATTCTCTCCTGGGCATCTTCAGGCTTCCAGAGAGAAGCTTACGTCAGAAGACGGCCGGTGGAATCAGTCTTTCCACAGCCCTGCCAGACTTTCGTTTATTTAAATAGAAAAAGTCAGAGCCAAATTTTGCTGCTGTTCATGTTTCTTTGTGACTTTGGATCAGGTTCAGAGCTAGTAGAAGGCACTTGAGGTCCCTTAAACAGTTTTAATCATTTTTGCTGCCACACTGAGGCAAGGAAGCAAGAAAAGATGATCCATGGGGTCTTGTGAATTGCACCAATTAAGGGATTAATCCAGATATAAACTAAAAGCTGTGTTCCTTCTTGTTTCAACACCTCTGATTTCAATGCATTTAAACTAGGGTTGCCTAGGGCCGTTGTACCTTTTGTTAATTCTCCTTAACTAAAAATCTCTCTGATTATTTAACAAGCTATGTTTTCAGTTTTGTTTAATTATTTTTACCAGTTCTGTTTGCTTCTTGTTTTATTCTTCTTTCAGTTGGGGTAGTAAAGTCTTGCAGTTATTTTCACTTAGAACAGGCTACCTAGACAGGGTGTCGAATCTCCATCCTTGGAAGTTTTTAAGAGCAGACTAGACAAATGCTTGACTGGCAAGGTGTAGATAGGGATGGTCTTGCCTGGGGTTGCACTAAATGACATCCTGAGGTCTATTCCAGCCCTACTTTTCTACAGTTCTCTTTCAAATGCCTTTTACTGTGCAGTTTTCACCTCTCTCCCACTGTGTCTGTCCTTGATTTGTAGATTCGAGGCAGCAAGAATAAAAATCTTGCAAAGCCAGTGAAGTCATACAACTTAGAGTACACACAAGTGAGAAGATGCCTTTTATTCCTACCCTGGTATATACTCTTCATTGAATTCATAAGCAACATGGTAGCTTTTGAGTTTCACTTACAAGTTCATTATTTCAGTGAAGGTTTAGTCAGGAGGTAAATCACCCTTGTTTTTAATAAATTATTGTGAGTAGCCTTTGTTCTGGGCACTAAAGGGTTGGATCCCCCTGCCTCAGTGGATATTTTGTTCACTAAGCACTGTGTGAAGTCCTCTGGGCTGATAGGCTCCTGCTAAAAGACGGTTGTGTGGCTTCCCCTCTGCTCCATCATTCAGTTCAGCTGATCTTAAGGTTCCAAAATAAATTGCCAAATTCCGTAACGTGGGAAATATTCTCTTGTTGATTAAAGTGCGTCCCCAACAAGCTGAGCTAAGCTCTCCAGGAGTGGAGAAAAGCATGTAGCAGGCTTCTCATCCTCGTGTGACTCAATAAGGGAGGTACAGAGAAAAAACTGAGTATCTCAGAATGGCCACATAGCAAAGCATGTAAAGAAAGGAATGAGAGAAGAAAGGCCACAAAGCAATCTGCTCCACATGACACTTGGCAGAAGCAGATGGAAATAGCAAGCATGGATACTCCATTGTCGACCTACTAGTGGCAGTTTCTGATTGATCGATTAACTCTCCCTCAATAAGGGGAGTTAGTTATTCTTCTCAGCTCTCCAAGCCCTGTCTATGTGTGCTAGGGCAGCACTCCCAGATCCTGATGACAGATGTGAGAAAACCAAATGGCCAAATGCACCTCTCGGTGCAGTTTTCATAACCGCTGACTTTGATATCACACATCCCTTCAAACCAGAATCAGGAAAGAAACTCAGCAAATATTATAAATAGAAAGGCATCAAGTTGGTTCTCTCAGCCCATTTTCTAGGTTCTCTTCCCTTCTACAGTCACACTCTATGTGTCTCTTTGAGCTGGAAGAATCCTCATTTGTTACTCCTGCTCGTTATCCTGCCAAACTTAATCCTTCATAGATCCTTCAGAAAACAACATGAATATTTGCAAATGTTTATGGTGGGTTC
Organism: Alligator sinensis; assembly: GCF_000455745.1. Classification (NCBI taxonomy): domain Eukaryota; kingdom Metazoa; phylum Chordata; order Crocodylia; family Alligatoridae; genus Alligator; species Alligator sinensis. Next base: position 1,734,362 of record NW_005841956.1, read on the forward strand.
TTTTCCTAGTATTTCATCAGACTTTTTTCCAAATTGTCCACTGTGGTTATCTTTAGCATATCGTGGTGCTTCTGCTTCTCAACCGGGTGAGTGAAATTTCTCAAACTGAACAAGAACAACAACAAATATCCACTATCAATAATCTTTTTTTTCCAGTATCAGTTTTTAGGTGCATAACTGTTTGTACCAAAATGTACAGGGGTTTGTGAGGACCTCATTAGCATCCTTGTTCAGAATGCTATAACATCTTTTATAGCCATCAGTAAAGAGAAAGAAAAACCGGCTGGCAAAGTTATTTATTGACCTATTTTTCATTCAGATGGTCTGAGCCCACAAGGTTGTGAACATTACTAACAAATGATTTTGTGATCATCCTTCCAACCTCACCCTCTCTTTCCTTATATTGTATTTGACACTCATATTCTGCACCTCATTCACTGAAACAAGGATGCCATCTGTCTGTGGGTTTTTACAGCTCCCCGGCACACTGGAGGTGTGATGCAAAATAGGAACTTTGAACACTTCTACAGTACAGATAATGATTTTCATTCATAATTCCTATATGCTTTAATTGTAGATTTCAGTTAAATTCATGCCATTCTTGGTCCTCCAGCTCCGGAAGAGGACCAGAAATTGTTGTAGTTGGAACTTAAAGCAAAGGCCTTCCTAGCAGGAAGACATTCTCTAGATCTCTGTTTAAAGTGTGCATGTGGTGTCTGTTGCCTCTCTGCTATCATCATAACACTGTCGGTCCTTAGTCTCTAAAGAAAGAACCCAAGGAGTAAATATCATTGTCTCAGGACTTTGATGGTTCCTGCCTAGCCATTGTTGCCTTCCTGACAAGTCTGGGGAGCCATCCTCAGCATTGTGGATCTGCTTATCAACTTTGGCTGCATTTACTAACAGATACTGCAGCTTTGTGCTAAACTTGGACAAGCTGCATAGACTTTCACAGAAGCTAAGCACGGTACATTGAAATAAGCAGATGCCAGGACAGCAATACAAACATGCATGCATGTGCATACATGTGGATATTGCACAACCAGACTAGTCTCGTTCTTGGCAAGTTAGGCCACTGGAATGGTCTAAGTGAAATGGAAAAACCAGCAAAGAAAGATGTGGGAGCACAGTGTGTAGGGCTCACTGGGATATGCACAAACCCCATGATGCTCTCTCCTCCACTCTTGGCAGTAGAAGGAGCGTGGACAATGGCCTGATTGGAAAATTAGGTCAGCCTGCTTTTTTCTGTCATCTTCTCAGCTCCCTTTCCAATACCAGACCAGCCCCGGAGGGCTGTTATACGTGACGAATCAGCTGAAGCAACCCATGCAGAAGATCTGGTTTCAATAAAATTAGTGAATTGCTTCATGGATGGATGAGAAAGTTGTGAGGCTCCAAGATTTGCTCCTCTCACAGCTGGATTCTGTTTGCCCATCATTGTTTCCCTTTATTACAGTTTACACTCCATCTATCTATCTGTTTGTTTATTTTGACTCATTTAGCACTGATGCTGGACTGACAGCCCCGGGGAAGGCTGCCATCCTCACAACAGGTATGGCCTGCACAGCAACAGCAGCTAGGCAATCTCGCTCTACCCTCTGCCTCAACTCTGATCTGGAGGGACCATCATTGAGAGGGAGAAAGCATTCAATGTTCAAGCTTTTTCATCCGCTGGCCCCTCTGCTGAGACTGCTAGTAAAGCAGGGGGACCCCATGGTGATGAGGGAGCATCTTTCCATGTGTAAATGGATCGAGATCCCCCACTCATTTTGTATGCCAAAAAACAACTCTTGAGTCGTTTATCTGCAAAGCCACTGTCAACCCTTTTGGTCATAAATGCCCCAAATTGTTTCTGAACCAGTGACCTGCAGCTTCCACTACCGGTTCTCGTCACAGCTCCTGTTTTTCCGAGTTCCATTTTAAGGCAGACTGGACAATTTAGGGTTGAGAGAGATGCTGGTCCCTCACCTCTGATTATTCAGTATTTTAGTGTGTGACATTTGGAGTAGTTATCAAGTATCTGAGGCCACACAGTCAAATGTCTAGAGCACGGGACTCAGTGTTAGGAGATCTGGATTCTGTTCCCACCTCTGCCACTTACATGCTATGGAGCCGTGGACGACCCCCTTCACAACAGGCCTCATTAAGATAATAAGCTCTCCTGGGCCAGCACGTCTGCAAAGTGTGTGATACACTGGGCCCCACTCTCACCTAGGGACTCTTGTAGCAACAAGGTTTGGCATTTTGGATAGGAGCAGCATAGCCCAGGCAGCTGAAGTGGCATCTGCTATTCTTGAGGCCCCTCCAAGTCTGCTGGCCCCGGGATTTACCCCAGTCACCCAAGTGCTTGCTACACTACTGCACACCAGTACTATAATACAAACAAATAATCATGGCATTAGGATGTTCAATGCTTCAGAATGATACTAACTTCCTAAAAGCTTGGAAATCACACACAGAATAAAGAAAAATGTGGGGTGTTGTTCATGTGCCTGGTGGGCAGGACCCAGGGCTATGTAATAGATTTTCCAGCAGCGTCCTTACTGACAGGCTCGGTCCCAAGAATCCATGGCCTGCAGTAGATCTTCTCTGACAAAACTTGCAAGTGAAATATGAATATAATTTTTAATGGGGAATGTGCTGACAAGCCTCTGACCCTGGTTACTTAATAGCTGGGGCATCTAACACATAGTATTAAAGTTATAAAATACATGCAGGGGTGGGATTTGGGCTAAACTTTTGCTGATCGCTTCCAAAAGAATGTGAATCCTGCATTGCCCTCGGGATGTGCTCAGGGTGGGCAGTAGTCTAACAGCTTACCCAATCCTGTGCGATACTCAAGTGCCTTCTGGCTCTGATTCAGCAAAGCACTTAAGCATGGTGAGTTTAAGGAGATGCTTGCTTAAGTCTCTTGAAGTTAAGCCTCTGCTCTGCCCTGATCCAGGGCCTCTGAGAGGTGAATTTCAAGCAAGGGGCACTCAGTACCACAAAGGATTGAGTCCAGGCCTGGTTCAGGTTTTGCTTTTTAGTATTTCTTTCCGCTTTAAATACCCAAAACAATGACGCTGCTCACAAAATAAAAGCCTTTAAATCAGTAAACAGCTGTTTTCCTTCCATTTATATTAGAGCAATTTAAAAGAAAAATGCACTAAAATGTAACAGCCTTCTCTTTCCC
>NW_005841956.1:1737734-1759504 GCF_000455745.1 Alligator sinensis
TTTGTATTTTGGAGCTGCCTTGTGCAGCAGGGTGATTTAAACGGCTGGCAAGCACATGCAGTAACAATATTGTAATGACCTGCAGGTTCCCTGTAGGCTTAAACAAGAGATAGAAGGGGGATGATGTGAAGGGTGACACCAGGAAGTTTCATGTGCTTGGGGTATTTAGCAACAGCTCTGAGCACATGGTTCACTTCATGGTTGCAGCACTGTGTACACTGCACTTAAAATAAAGATCGAAGTTGCTGCAGTCCAAATGGAGTCCCTTTATTATTGCCCAGAGCTGTGTGCATGAAACAAACATGACATATACAGTAACTACCTCGCTGATAATCAGCTTGGCCTTCCTCCTTTGCCTTGCTTTATTATAGTCCCCAGACTAGCCTAACGGGACTTTGTTGGATATTTAAATGAACTCGAAGGTAATAAAAGGATATGGACAAAGAAGGGGGGAAGTGGCATGTCAGTTCTATACATTATTGCCCTTTTACTGATAGGTCTCATACCTTGCATCTTTTGCTCCCACTGCCTTTGTTTCCCTGCCCTCTCCTCTTCCTCCCAAATGTGCTGCTAATCACAAATCTGGAAATGAAATATCAGCTTTCTGCTCTGAAAATGGGAAAGAAAAGCCAGAGCAAGCTGGACCATCTGCATTTAGTGCCCTATCAGCTACATTTCTATGAAATCATTTTGATGAATTGTTTAGGGTGGTGGAGGGGAGCCCCATTAACTACACATTTGCTGTTAATTAATAGTCTGCTTTTTTTTTTCCTGAGCTCTGCTTCCAAACTGTTAACGTATTTTACAAGTCTGGTCCTGTTTGTGTGAGCACAGCTCTCCTTGATTGGCATGGGAGGGTGGGGGGAAGCATTTGTGCCAGATGGCAAATGCAGAAAGGGCAGGGCCAAGCCCACAGAGGAATTGAATCAAATGGAGACCTGGTAGGAAAGATGCCTTCTTGCAAAAACCCACCCTAGAGAGGTATGTGGCAAAGTCTTCTGAGATGAGCATGGGATAGATATGTGAGCGAGGTGCCAAAGCTGACTCCGCCATTATTACATCTCTTGTCTGTCACATCAGGACATGGGTTATGGTGTTGTCAGGTGATGGTGGATCAGAACCCTGCATTGCTAGGAGCTGCACAGACAATGAAAAAATGATCACTGCATCGAAATGCTTACAGTATAAATAATTCTAGATTCACTTGATATACGTGGAATTTCATAGGGATATCTCGAGTCCTGCCATGAAGTGGTCTGATTTTTGTTTTCTCAGTGTTGTGACTGCACCTGGCAAGTCTCTGAGCCAATAAATCTTTTTAAAATCATTTAGGGTTTTTGTTTTGGTGAATTCACTTTGCTTATATTCACTTTCTATGAATATTCTAGTAAATATAATTCCTGGAATGTTATTCTAAGGGAATACTGAAGAATATCCACAGAAAGCAAATTTAAAATTCATTATTCACCCCAGGAACCTGACTTTGAGTTACTCCGGCAGCCACAGAAGAGAAACAGCATGTTCCTGTGCCCTTAGATAAACTAGTGATGGGGCCATATAAATCATATATAATGTGTCCAGTCAACAGATCAAATTTAAGGATTGTGAGAATGAAACACTCACAAGAAACATGTTTATTTCATGGAAATGATTTGGTGAATAATGTCCCTTAATGAATAAATTCAAGAAGCTGGTCTGCCTGTGGACATTCCAGGAAAGCCAGCATGCTCTTCTCTGAGATGGTCTGTATGTATCTCCAGTGTTTTCCTCTTCCTCCATCACCATAAAGCTAGTGCAGAAATACCTGGGTGCCCCATTACTAGATAAAGACTAAATTATGCTGATGTTGTACAAGCACAAAGGCATTCCTTGACCCAAGAAACTTCACTTTCTATTTTAGAACAGCTCAGTCTTCTCTCTTATTGTGCATGTTGATAAATGTCTCTTCTTTTAGATCTGAGAAGCATGCAAGCCCTCCCCCACTCATTCTTATCTAATGTTTTTTTAAAGTTTTCCCAGGAAGCTGACATCCCTCCCCTCTTAACTGTTGTGTAGGTTAGATGGTCTCTATTCCAGTAGTGTCCTGTGACAAAAGTATTTCTGTATTCCATGAAGCCTCCTTTCCACAACGGTGGCAGACCTAGATGGTCTACAGATTTACTTATGTGCTCAGTTACTAATTCTTGGACCTGAAACGACCCATGAAGTCCTTCTTGAAGGGTCAAGAATCAGTAACTGAGCAGTGATATATGCCTGGAAAACATCAGAAACTTATACTGTCTTCTTCAAGTAGCTTTAGCTCCTTATTGTAGAGTAGGGCACCAAAGTCAGCTTTTCATGCTCATTCACTTGTGACAGAATAGGAGCTTGATATGTAATTCTGTTATGAATGTTGCAGGAATTGCTGCACTGTGAACAGTGACATAACAGTATGAACACCATCCACCCAAGCTGTTTTGAGGTTATAAGACTCTCCTTTGTGTGTGTTTTGGTCTCATTCATGATGGGGGAGATGATGACAAAAAGTATGAAAACAAACTAGTAGCTTCCTCAATAAGAACCCTATATGTAGATTAAAAAGACAAAGGGGCACAACTGGGAGTTTCACAGCTCCTGTATCTTGTCTCCAGCACATTGTAAGAACAACACTGCCAAACAAAAGGATCAAAACACTGCAGACAAATAAAGGGTGTGATGCTAACAAAGGTTGCAGGGCACTTATCAGAAGATGTGTAAAGGGACAGACTGGCACCAAGAGGAGTGAAGGCTGTGGAGGATTCTGGAAAAACCAGGCCTTTTCTGATTCGGGGAATAGCAAACATTAGAGAAAAACAACTATTGTAATTTGGCTGGTTTTATTGTTTTTAAGATTTGCTCTTAAATACCTTTGTTCTAAATCCATGGCTTTAGGAAGGCTGCTTGGTTATGGCATACCACTGTCATAGTGCCAGAGGGAACAGGACCCAAGGCTCTGAGTCTATACCAGATCTGTGGAGGTGATGATCACAACTGAGAGGTATGGGAACAAAATCCAGCCTGTAGCCTCAGCCTGGAAGAACTGGAGCATTTCACCTGAAGAGAGACAGAGGTGATGGTTTGAGACCGAGAAGAAAGAACTTGGCCCCAGACCAAGAGGAGGCTGGAGATGCAGTGCACCCAGTCATTGTGAAACACCTACACAGAAATACTGTACATGTGCCAGATTAAACAAATAGCACCAACCAGACACTTGCATCCTACTCTTCACTAAAGGTGTGATCTTCCTAGGCGCTGAGAGCCAGTGGACCCAGTTGCAGATTTGGGTCTAAGAGTTTTCATGTTTCACGTCTCCTTCAGAAAGGGTTTCCGTTGGACCCACCCTGACAATCATAATCCCTTGTGCTGGCATCTGGGAAGTAGCATACCGTTCTGCGTTCTGTATCTGGGCCACAGATGTCTAGGGCATGAGAGATCTGCGTAATAAGTTCCTATAAAAACCAAGTCTATGTCCCTCTGAGTCATCACCTCAGCCCAGAGGAAGAAGCTCATCTGGAGTCTTTACCAAAAAAAAAAGAAAAAAAGAAAAAAGGAAGAATCATTCACTTTTCTGCCACATGCTTAATTATTCTGACTAGAAAGAAGAGCTCTGGTAACATTTGGTCTAAATTAATGATGGTTTGTTTTGAAATGCAAATAGTTTTTAATCAGAGGGGAAAAGGTGGAAATAGACACTACTTATTTTCTCCTTTTTAATATTTTTTAATGAACTCGTGCATCTGTGTTTTTTATATTTCTTTTAATTTGGAGAATAACTTTAGTGTGGTCTAAATTAGCTCTAAATAAAAGCAAACAAGGCATAATTAGAAACTGGTTCACTTTTTCTTCTTTCTTTTCCTTCTTAGCAGCAGCACTCTAATAAGGTGTATGTCTAGCAAGGAAGGGAAACCACCCAAGAGACAAGAGTTCTCTGATTTTTTAGGAGGATCCTGTACAATTGCAGGAGCAGAGATTGGGGGCAGGGTGTGTGAAACTCATTTGATATAGGAGCTGGGCTGAACTGGGAGCTGGACAAAAAAATCCCTGTGTGCGGTGGTGGATTTCGAAGGCATCTCAAGCTGGAGTGTCAAGCAGAAGTCCAATGGTCAGGTGTCTCATTACAAGCTGCTCCATCTCTGTCCAGATGAAGAGGTTACAGAAAGACAAGATACTCTTTGTCTAGTTCTGCCCATTCAGTCTACTGCACTAAAGACTACTGTGCAAATACATATACATACATGTTATGCTAAGTTCCAGTTTTACAATTAAACACAAAAGATGTTAGTGGATGTGCCTTGCCAGATGACAGAACAGGCATATCAGGAACATTGATACCTAAATGCTCTTGGATGTTTCTGTGAGATTGTGCTTGCAAAGTTAGCGATCAGCCTTTCAAAAAATAGCCCTATAAGACTATATGAAATGTCTTTTTGGGGTGTTCTGCTCCTGTTTGGCTTTCTCGTTTAGTGCGGTGCGCAGGTAGACTGCTATACCAACTTCTCTTGATAGCATCGTCATTTTAAATCTAATTAAAGGTGGCTAGATTTTGTTGATCGGGGTTATTATCACTCCTGTCTCAGTGCAGAAGAGAAGAGCCTCACGCTGAATGGAAGGGGAAAGCTTGGAATCACAGAACTGAGGATCATAGCACAGAGGGAAGAAAAACCCCTTGACCAAAACAAGATTGTCCACTCTTGTACATTTCCCTAGCATTTAGGTATGATTGTCCAAGGAAATCAGGCTCCCATCATGTCCCTGGAGAGATACATCTCATTGACAGGATGTTTATTCTGTCACCCAAATCTTCCCTTTCTTACTGTATCCACATTTCTGCTAGTCCTCCTCTAACAAGCAAACCTCGCACTGCCCCAGTGCCGGATTATGACATGCTGAAGCCCTAAACTATGTCCAGCCTAAGAGCCCCATATGATAAAAATAATTCAATGTATATATATATTTATTATATTAGAAAGAAAATGTCCATATTTAGAGTCATTTGCCTGTATCTCCTTTATCTCCTGTAGTTACCAACTGATTAGTATCAAACTTGATACTGAGTCAAGTTTTTTTTCTTATTTAGAGGCCTCTCATATTGTGAGGCTCTAAGATGTAGCTTAAGTAGCTTAAGCCTAAATCCGGCACTGCACAGCCCCCAGATCCCAAACAGGGTCTCCTCAGAGATGCCCTTCCCTTCTTGACCAGTTCTCAGAAAGCTGAAAATAGGGAGTCGTTTGGAAAGAAACTTTGGGTAGGATAGGAAAGTTTGGAAAACACAATTCCTTCTGGCTTTTCTACAGATTTCAGGGAAGATTTTGCACTAAAAATCACAAGGCGCTGCTTGTTTCAAAGTCTTGATCAGTATAATAGGGCTGAGGGAGGAGGAGGTCCCTTGTTCTAATGCCCACCTTCAACAGAAATCCATTTAGGGTCTTTCTGCTGATGTTCAGTATGGGATGGAGTGAGAAATTCAGTTGCTTGTCAGTCACATCTGCCAATTCTCCAGCTGCTTCCCTGACCACTACAAAGCATTTGTCATGTTGCTCTCTCTATGTAGCAGTGCAGTCCATCTTCGCAGCAGAGCATACTGCCTTAAAAGGATATAGGACTGTCACCTGGCAGGGCACTGATCAGCTCAGTGGGAATCGGTGCTTTTGCCTTCTGAACACAAGGCGGTGTTTGCGAGTTATGAATGTATGGAAGCACAGTTTACAATTACCTGCACCATCATGATTAATAGAGAGATGCTATTTTCTTAGCCACATTCATATGCATCTCTCTCTCTCTCTCTCTCTCTCTTTCTCTCTCTCTCTCTCTCTCTGCTATGACATCCATCTCTCCCTTTCCAGCCTCTGGTGGTTTACCTACCACCACAGCTGCCCCTCTCTTTTCACACAAGAGAGAGGCCTATCCATCACTGGAGTTGCCATGTCGCAAGAAGACTGGGAGCCCAGCTCTTCCTCCTCCGTGTCACATCTGCGCCAGGCTTGGGTAATTGAATCAAATTGTCAGCGAAGAGCTGGGTGATGATTCAGCTCCCACCGAAGGCTAGACTATTACCTAGAAGCTTAATAATGAAAACTGTCATCATTCCTGCAATAAGGAAAGATAAATAAGTTATTAAACGCAAGAACCCACCGCCCTCCCCGGGCAGGGCACTGTGCCAAAGGAATATTAACTTTAGCCATGGCCTATATATAAGACGTGAGTGGAACACACAGAATGTTAAAAAAGAAGAGAGCTCTCTCCACCTGACTTTAAAACAGCTTCTCATTGCTCCCTGTCCCTGCTGTGTGCCTCAGAAGATGCTGAACTGGTGGTGCCCTGCTTCTCCTCATAGGCTAAAAGATAAGCACTTTGTTCCAGGAACCTCAGCCCCAAAAAGATGGAAAGGAACTGGAGCGACAGATGTGATTAAGGGTTCAAGGAGACCTGAGTTTTGAGGGAGGAATAATGATGGCTCTGATGAGACAATTCAGATCTGGATTTCATATATCCATAGCTCAGGGAGAGGCTTGGATCCAGGGTTTTAGTTCAAAGCCATCTCTAGGGAAAACAAAAGAACTATATATTTAGTTTGGCCAAAAAAAGCTAAGCTGGGTCGGGTAGCCTGACTTACTGCTGTGGATGGACAATTTCAGAATCCAGATGGGGCTCCAGGGAGGCTCTGCAGGCTAAACTGGCACACCTCTGAGATGCCTCTTGACATCCTCTTTGTGAAGGTCCCTGCCAACTCTGCCTTGTCTTTTGGTCAGCTGGGTTAATTGGTTTCAAAATGTAAAATTTTGTTGTGAAATAAAAAAAAGAGGAACAAGGGAGGAGGAAAAGCAAGGGACCTGTTTCGCCCAATTCTGTTTGTGGGACTTCCAGAATCCTGTCTCTCCAAGAAATTCATGGGATATTATATGATCCTATCAGAGATTAGACTGAGCGAGGTCTGGCACTACTCAGACCTAAACCCTTGGGAGAAGGGCTGTTTGTTGTCATGTAGGTCTGCTGTGCTTCATACAACAGTTGTATCCTAACAGGAAACCTGTAGGTGAACACCACAAAATGTGGGGCATAAATTTCATGAAGATACCAATTATCTACACTCCCCTTGCTGTCAGGCTGCTAAACAGGACTGGTCCAGGCAGTTCCACTATTCTTTCTTTCAAAATGTTCCCCTTCCTCCCTTCTTGAGCACTCAGAATGTTTTTCCCTATCTCCATATCTATGAGGATTCCTTCTACGTGGCTTTCTTCTGAGGGCAAATACCTGTGACTTGTTCTTCACATTCCCTCCCCACCCCTCCATGCTCTGGGGCTGTCCTCTTTGCTGTTAACTCCCAGAGGGAAAACTGGAGATGGAAGAATATTTACTGATAGGTTGCTTACTGCTGAGATATGCCACGTTTTACTTCCCAACAGCCCCTGGAACCTTTCAATCTTCATATCATTTTTCTGGAGGCTGCTGAGGTGTCCTGACAGGTTTTTTAAAATCAAAGGCTTAGAGCTGCCCTAGAGGCAGGGACCAAAAAAAATATTAAAAAAAAAATCATTACCCGAGCTCCTGCTGCAATCAAACTGGAAAGTCTGCAGGAACATGTCTAGTGCAGGAAGGTGGAGCCCAAAAGTTTCTTTAATGCAACCTGCAGCAGCCTCTTCTTTAATTAAGAGCCACCCATGGAGACTACAAGTCTTAACATGATGTTCAGGACTCCATTTTCATGTGACCCAGTGATAATATTGGGACCCACATGCTAGTGTTCATGTTTCGCTATTAGTGAATGAATAAAATAAACAAGCCTCTTAAAGAATAGGCATCTCATCCAGTGCACGACATCCTGATGTGTAGGATTTGATTCCAGCTTGGTGCTGGAATGGCAGGATGGCTATTCCCAAAACTGTAGATTAATTTGTTTGGCTTTTTTTTGTTTCATCCAATTTTTCCCCTAGCTTTTTTGTTGTGGATGCAGACACTGTAGAGGCTTAGGAGCTTTAGAAATTCAGTAGCAAACTACTAGCCAATGGGGTTTGTGGAAAACAAATCTCAGCTGATCTGGGTGCTGAACTTTCGTATTCCTAAGAACTTCTACTCCCCGCATGTCAGCTTGCAAATGCTGCATTTTTGTTGACTTGTGGAGCTACACATATCTTGATCCTGTCCATGCAGGAAGGGAATATCTGACAGCTGTTGAGAAGTTGGGCCTGTTCACTCTGAGAATATAGTCAGGGATGAAGATATCCAGATCATGTTGTGGCCTTGCTAGTCCAGGCCCTTTTAGGCTGAAGGTGGCACTGAAGCAAGCAGAGTTGGTATGAACTAGCTGAGAACGGCTTGGAAGAACTGATTGTTTTTATTCACTGCTTATTAAAACGTTAAAGATCTAGAGCCCTTTTCCTTGTCCCATCTTCATTTGCAGATACCAGTGCTTGGAAAAATAAGACATCACGCGTATTTTGATGCACACCACAAAATGCCCAGTGCTCTTAGCTGAAACCGTGTTGGGCAACTTCATATTGCTGTGCTAAGCAACTCATAACAGATAGCCCTGTAACACGTCCAGCAGGACCAGAGCCTTTTCTGGTGGTGGATTCACACCAATGTCACAAAAAATGTGACAGGTCTTTTCAGCCACAGAGGAGAAATGATGTGGAATGCCAATGTACTGAGCTTTACCATGGGACATTCTTGCAGAGTTACGTGGTAGTTTTCTTCCTAGCACTGAACATCTTTTATGGGCTCTCTGATGAAACAGCTAGAGGAAACTTCCTGATCCAGGACACGCACTCTCCCCCTCAAAGATTCTCTTAAAGGCTTTCCCTTCTGGTGGCCAGCCTTCCACTGTTAACCACCCTCTACTGGTCTCTCAGCTACAATAAAAATATATAAAATAGAGAACATGATTTTATGACATGTTATAAAAAAATCTTGGAACTTTTAGACACGAGCCAAACTTCGGTTACACAAGTCAAAATGTCTTTGTTACAGGCCTTGCCTTGTTGCCTTTACATGGGTTGAAGACTCTTCTGGAGAAGGACGCTGTTCTCTTGTGTTGTTCTGTATATCTGTATATCTACAAAGCTGCAGATGTATGTCATAGGTGATGAGGTCTGTCATTCACAGAAGGGCTTCTAGTGTCGCTGCCTGATTTGGTGTCCAAATCTGCAACCAAAAAGAGATGTGTGTCTGTGTACCTGTGTGTATGAGAGAGAGAGAAGAAAAATCTGCATTATTTCTAATGAGGCATTTTTTGTAGAATTACTCGTCTTTGGATCCTGTCTCTTCCTTTTTCAGTGAACTTCTCTGCTTTCTCCCTCACCCTTTGACTTTTTCCATCCACTGGGAGCCTGGACTCCACTTCTGGAGAGTTCAGCTTACAGCTCTGTGTCTGTCCGGTACAATGAATTCCCTTGGTTCTTTCTAGGATCTCACTAATATGCTGGCTCAGTGCTCAGCCTCTTCAGAGTAACCCAGCATACGTGGATCTGCCTGTGTTTCTTATCAGAGCAAATGCCAGACCAATAAATAACCTGGGGAATGTAGACCAGTCACACTGCAGGACTCGCTGGTTAGACAAATTTTGTATCACATCAGACCACAGTGGTGAGCAGACCATGGTGTGAGCAGCATCTAGGGAACAGGTCAGTTAAGCATGTGTCTACCAAGGGAATTGGTTTCAGTGATAATGGGAAATGGGCACAATCAATCTGCCATGCAAGCATCCTTGCATCTGGGAATATAGCTGCTTCTCACACACACTTAAACACAGAGAACACGCTGCATATATACACATTACTATCCACGTCTTCACATTTAGGCAAAAATGTGCACACTGGTTGTCACAGACCCAGATGAGTATATGTACAGATACACTTTCTAAGGAAAGCTCTCGCACGCAGTACACATGCTGTCTGGGTACACAGCGAGGGTGGGGAGATGGGGGAGATGTGCTGCTATTTGTACATATTCATGCTGTGTGTGCACATGCATGGAAAGAGATTAAACAAGTTTGTCTTTCAATTAAATCAGCCACATTTGGATCAAGCTAATCAACATTGAATGTTCCTGTCTCCCCAGCTATCAAAACTTGCCACAGTCTCAGCTGTAACCTTATCTTTCACTACGTCCCAAGTGCGTCCATCTTTTCCCCAGACCGCTTTATGAAAGTCTCAGGGTCTCACATGCCTGTATATAAAGTCTTGCATCCCAAATAACAACCGCCCCTGCAACACACACATACACATACACATTCAACACCCACCCACCCCCATGTAGCCTCCTTTTCCCTGTTAAGGGAAGCCTCTCGGTCAGGTCCTGCCCCTTGTCTCCCATCCCCTCCTCTGCTTGTGGAACTTTCTTATAAAAGTTGCAAACCAAGCTCCATAAAATTCCCAATTCATTCTGCAGATATTTCCTGCACTGGGGCTTTCAGCAGCATCTGCTGGTTTGAAGTTTGCTTTTTATTCGTCCTGGGGGCACCATTACTCTCAGCTTTAGCAGTTTTCCCTGCTCTGTAGTCTCCGCCAGGCTCCATCCACAGAAGAGAAAATTGGTGAAAGGATAATAATTATGATTGTTATAAATATATATTTCATTGTAGTGGCCTTTGGTGCATGTGCTTCCCACTGATGAGGAGAGCAGAGCTGAGCTGGTGGAAGCAAACTCCTAAGAGCTCCCCAACGTGCCCACCAAAAAGCCCTGTCTCAACACAAGGACCTTCCCACTGCACAGGACAGTCTCCTTTCTATTGCTGAGTTACAAGACCTTTTTGCCCTTCTTAAGTGGGCTCTAAAGACACTGTGCACTTCCAACCACCTTTATAATTAGAGATAGAAGAGCTCTTCCCTCTGTATAGGAAGGGATAAGGGATGATCATCTGTGCAGGATCACCCCACTAGTGAGCTCCCCTGGGCTTTGTCCAGCCTAGTTGAAATGTCAAAAGGAACAGAGCTTCCAAATAGCTCTTGTGGAAACAATGCCCTCCTATTTCCAGACTTCACCTCAGTGTGGGGGACAGCTGCAGTGAAAGATGGGAAAAGTGTCCTCTGTGTCCTGGATTCAAAGACTGGTAACAACCAATGGGAAATACTTCAGAGCGGGGGCCAGCCCATTCAGTTAATCGGGGCTCGTGGTGGGAGCTCCCTGAATGATGCTCAAAATCTAAAAGCTTTTGGAAAAGCGGGAGCACGGGGAAAATGAGCCACAATGGCAGCAGCCGACATAGGATTCTGAGGGTGAGTCCCAGCTGAAGCAGTCCTTAGGCACATTTTCTGCACCCTCAACAAGTTCCTCAGCAAACCTTCTCTGCCATATTGACTGAATAGCGAAGGAAATCAATGATGCATACATCTGGTGACCAACATAATCCCCCTCCAGGTGGGACCTGCCTCTGCAGCACTCTTGATAAATGGTCAGGAGGATCTAGAAGTCCTTTCCATCTCCAGTGCTTATGCTCCAGTTCTCTCCTCACCCCTTCTCCGATGCTCGCTAGGCTGTAGGAGACCCATTTGGAACATAGTACTGCATATGCAGCCTCAGACCAGCAGTCCATCTGGCACAGTATCCTCTCTCCAGCAGTGGTGAACTCCAAATACCTTTATAGAAGGTTAAAGAAATCCCAGGAGACAATGACATTATGGAATAACATGCCCACTGGAGAATTTACTTGCCAGCTATTGGCTGGCCTATGCCCTGAAGCATGAGGGTTTATGTTCTTTATAGATGAAGGTTAGCCCATCTGATATAATTAAGGATTTCTCATTATCTATAGACATGTCCAGCCCTTTTTGCCACCTGTTTGGCCTCAGTTTCTTGTTGTGATGAGTTCCGGAGGCTAAGTTTATTGTTTAATAAGGCATTTTTCTTTTGTATTACATTCAGTGTGTCTGTTTTATCATTACAGGCCAGCAGTAATGCACAAAAATGGGCGACTTCCAGAAGGCATTACCTGCTAAGTTCTCATGTTAATGAACAGTTCTTGGCTAATTTAGCAGTAGCTGAACCACTGAACAGCTGTACCTGAAGGGGCCTGAGGGGACCTGCAAGCTGAACTGCGGAGCCTGCTGTTCCCTTGGCTCCTCATAGCTGGGTCTGTGCCATGCAGCAGGTTAACCTGGATGGTCATAAATGGCCCCTTCTGGCCTGAGAAATCAATAAATGCATGCTAATCTAACACATTTTTTTTGCATCCCAGACTGCACCTGGGATGAGCACAATGAGCACAATGGCAAGGATGAGCACAACAGCAGCTGCTGCTGGGAGAACGCTCTCACACACGGAGAGAATGACCCTGAGGGGAGGGTATTTTGAAAAACACCCGGCATGTCGACACATGCGTTAATACGCCATAATTATGGCGCACTATGTTTAGTACCTGTAATAACAGGTACTTAATGCGCTGTAATTGGTGGTACTGCGCAGTAGCATCAGCACGCCTCTTCTAGGTGATGCTAATGTGCAGCAGACTAATTCTACTGTGTGTCAGCACAGCTTTCACCATGATGCGCTAATGCAGAGTAGAATTAGTCTACTGCACTTTTAGCATCTCGTGTAGACGTGCCCACAGTCTCCAACATATTTAATCTGAGATAAATTTGTACAGCAAACTGTAAGGAATCTGAGCAAATTGTTCCAGTTTTTCTTCGCAGTAAGACTGGATAGAGGTTGCATAGATTGAGTCTGGCCTCTCCCCCACACAGACATATACACACTCCCGCATTCTTCCAGATATATTGGACAGGAGCTGTGGGACAATGAACACCTCAGAGCGCCTTGATCCTGCTAACAATAAGCTCAGTTTGCAAGGCTTAGTGATGTCTGCTGGGAGGAATAATCAGACAGTTAAATGTATAGCTGCATTCTGTGGAGAATACCTCTAGGGTCAGGCAAGATGACTAAGGGACCCCTGAACCAAGTCAAGTTTGGGATGAGGCCCCCAAACAATGGGGATATAGATGGGAAATGCTGGACCTGGTAAGGACCTGAATCTCAGCAGGTGTCAACCAGCCCCATTGACGTCACTGTCTCGGATACAAACCAAACACTGAGCCCTCAGGCATTAGAAAAACCTGCAAAACTTTTTATAATTAAATTCCTGTCTCAAACTTGTACTAAGCCGTCACAAACCACAAGCCCATCCCTAGCTTGCACGCACACCCGGAGCAGAGAAACCCCCTTGGAAGGGTCTCTCACAGAGCAGCATCTGACCTCTCCTTGGCATGCACACGCACACATGCACGCACGCACACACACACACACATACGTACACACACACACCAACACACATACAAGTGCACACACACAGCGAGTCTGTCTGGGATGGGTTCCAGCCAGGCTTTCTACAAATCGCTCAGGTCAAACAAAAGGATGCCTTTCTAGTAACAGTACATAATGTACACAGAAACTCTCCATAAATAGGGCATGGCTCTTGGAAACTGGGAGCTAGAGACAGAGCCTGTGCCATGACTGACCCACTGCAATGCAGTGCCTTACCCAAGAACAGAGGATAACCAGAAACCTCATTGCTTTCAGGACAGACATCAAAACCCCATCTCCCTGCCAACGCACTTGTTCAGTTTTTGTCCAACACCTGACACAAGGAGGTGCTGGTCCCAGCCGCTCCCACAATACAGATCAATGTCCCTCACTTTGAGAGGAGAGAGGAATGGTGTGTGGAGCCTGTTATGATGCTTGTCATGGCAGCAGTCATTTAAGAGAACAAGAATTAAAGGGCAAAGGGATGGAATTCAATTTCAGGCAAAACTGCCTTATGCCCGGAGTGAGAGAGAGGGGAACACTCATCTTGGGTCTAGAAGGCAATTACTTCTCCGTGTTTTACAGTTTAGTAAGACAGTGACCTCCTGAAAATCAAGCACTTGAAGGATAATTAGCAGGACTAATTCTGTGTGAAGCAAGTCCAAAAGGATGGGAGGGAATTACACTTTAGGAGCTATGGTAGCCCAAACAGTCACCTGCCAATCCTTCCTTCTCTGTGCACATGGTCTTTCTTCATCCTCAGAAGAAAATGTTCTACTAGAGAAATCACAGATCGCACATCTCAGTGTTGATTTCACCTCTGCTCCTCTCTTTTTTTGCCCAGTCCTGGATCAGGTGGTTTGGAGTTTAATGGAGCTCTCTATTGTATCCACTCTCAATGGAAATTCAATTAAAAATCTGACCCTGGGGAGTCTGAGATGACCCCAGCTGGCCTCTCCACCTCTCTGGAGCTCACTCAGTGCCTAACATATCAAAATAGCCTTTGTAAAGAACATTAGGGCCCCTGAATCTCTCCCCTGGGCATTTTAGAGAGATCGTAACCACATAGATTTTCTCATAGAAAACTGGACCAATGATACCTGAATCTGATGCAAAGGGATAAGTAAATAGGACTATTATAAGTATCAATGGACAGATGTCTGAGCAGGTGAACAGGAAGTGTCTTAATTCCATCACTGGCCTATACTAGATTGAGAGCAAGGAAAAAGAACAGGCACCTGGCCAGCAGTGCTGTGTATGGCACAGCCCCCTTTGGAAGGCTCAGCCTCTTTCCAGTATGCCTTCATCCCACCTGCCCCAGAGCGACCTCTCACCGGGCCTGCTGTTCAGACAGCGCCCAGAAGTTCATAGAGTTACTCTAAAGCTTCTGAGCTGAGCTGGAAATTTCATGTGAATCTGATGAGGTTTGGGGTGGTGTTAGCTGGAGAGGATGCAGGAGGAGACTCTTTCTTAAGCTCCTAATATTCCAGACTGACCCAAATCTGGATGTGCATGTTCTGCATGAAAATAGGCAGGAGGTTTGGGGGCGGGAGGAGAGTTGGCTTTCAACGTTTCCTCAAACTCTTAGGTGGCTTATGTAGAGATTCTGGCTGGCTTTTCCTTTACAGAAATGGGCTCCATCAAGACAGCTGATGAGATTTGTCTTAGTCTCAATCAGAAGAAACTATTTTTACTCCCCTGTCTTCAAATCAAGGACTGACCCCCATCTCCTGCCTGCCTTCCTCAGAGAAACAAAGCAAGCAGTACAAAATCAGTTCATCCTACAGGACACCTCAGCACCATACCTGTCAAAGCAGGCTTTCAATCACTTTGCTATGCATCTTTCAACATAGACACACAGTTCTAAGGAAACCTGGCACTTGAGATCAAACAGTAGGATGGGAGTGTTTGCTGAAGCCTGTTTTCTGAGCCTAGAGATGGTCTCTGTGGCCAAAACAGTCTTCATTTCCCTTGTTTGCACTCATGGAAGTCGTTTCTTATGGTAATTTGTGCTTCAGTAAACATGAAATAAAATGAAATCTGCCCTTTCTCAGCTGGCATTATCAAAATTTCCACCCCCCACCCTCCCCATTTATCACATCATAATCATCTCCCGGACAACCAACAGTGATGTCATGAACAAGGGATTCTGCTGCAGGTGGGTATACAGCAAAAGACTGACTCTTAATAAACAAAGATCACATTGTCACACAAATGTCTTTGGTGGCACAAATGGGGGAGAGAAAACAGATTATTGAAATACAAGATGGAAGCAAAATGACTTCTAAAAAAGACAGTTCCTGACAGCTGGTGGGCTTAGGCTCCGAACAGACCCACTCAGCCTTGCTTCCAGCTTTCCTACTGTTAAAGATGACTATAAGACAAACCTACAGATCCACCACTCCCATCCTGAGATATGAATTCACATCCATCTGCAGCCTTTGGCACCGGCCTCAGCTTCTACCAGAGCCCTCCCTAGAGGTATGCAGGGTCCGGGGCATATCAACCTGTGAGGGGGCCTCGGTGGGGCCACGGGGGTGGTGGCAAGCACCTGGAGCTGGTTGTGCTCGGCGGTGGCAGAGCCAGTAGCACTCAGCAGTGGCTGCACGTGGCAGCCACGGCAGGGCCTGCAAGGCATTGTCCACAAAGCCCCCCCCAAAACTTGGGGCCTAGGGCGGTCACCTGGATTCGCCCCCTGGAAGGGATAGCCCTGGCTTCTGCCATAAGCCAGACGGAAAACCCAGATGAACTTTGAGGAAGCACAGAGCTGAATCTGAGCAGAGGCACAAATCAAGCAGTTTCTGCATGCAGGGCAACAACAGTGGCCAGTGGCACAGTGGCAGCCACTGTTTTTGTGCCACTCTAAATTGGCAGAAAGGGCTGGTGCCCTGCTCACCCAACCCTAGTTATATAACAGAATCAGAGTCCTAATGTGAACTGTCTAATCTGTGCCTAAACGGAGCTCACACACTCCTCTGCAATCTGTCCTTCACGCTACCCCTCCCTTATCCTGTCAGAGCAAGTGCTGGACTCATCCCTTTGCAAAAGTATACAGCAGTTTGCCTTTCCTGATGATTTTCTTGTAACCTTGCCTCTCTTGATTTAGCTTCAGAAGGCTTACAAATCAGGTCATTATTCTCTGATGATCCCCCAAAATATTTGCTCTAAATAGAGCAAAACTTGCAGATCTTTCTTCTCCTTCTGCTGAATTGCAAAATATACTTTATCTCTGTAAATAAGAAGTCCCCCAAAGGAAAGTTCCTATCACTGCAACTTGCTTTGCTCCTGGAGTGGTGTAATGAATATGATTGATCCCCCTTTGGTTGTCCTAAAGCAATCCTCTGCTGCCATCTACCGCTCAAATCTAGACTTCCCCTCTCCTGCTTCTCCATGTTGTCCCCTGGTGACAGTACTGTGAGATGTAGGGCTATCACTTACACTGTGCCCGTGGGACCTGATTTAAACATCATTATGTAGCCCCTTCCAGGCCCTCAGCAGCTGGCTGCAGCTCACTCCAGTGCACCCAGTAACTTGAGCTGATGTTATTACATCCTTGCATCTTAGCTAAGGCCTGTCATATTTCTGTGGTCGCTGCTCCTCTCAAGTGCTCCCACCACAAAGTCTAGCTTCAGCCACATGCCTGAATGATGCCTTGTGTGCCAGAGTAGTGATACTCAGCTGTGTGCTAGCTGGCCTACCTGGCTTGTCTAGAGAAAGGGATCTCCATTTGTATTGCACCAAACATGCAACTCTTCTGTGGGTTCTCAGACACAGCCTTCCCTTGGGTCAGCTGCAAATTGTATTTCCTCTCCTGGTGCCCTGGAGGGTCATTCCACTGTTGGCCCTTCATTTCTAAGGGCATTGCTGTCAATTTGGGGACAGCATGAAGTCAGACTTTTTTTAGGGGGAACCTCTAGTCTTTAGCAGGCTTAGAAGAAGCAGGAGGCAGGGCATCTGGCCCTCTGGTACATGCCAGCCCACTGTAAAGAGAGGAAGGCATGCAAACAGAAAACTTTTCTGAAGTCTTGCTGTCCATGGTACCAAATGCAAGGGATACTGGGGTTCGCTCTGATTTCACAACACTCTGGCTCTATTATTGTCTGCTGTTCTTGATGTCTGACAGTGCAGGTAAAATGAGAAATGAGTCCTGCATATACTGGGAAGGGGCAATCCAGTGGCATCCAAAACCAGTATGGGCAAGGCATGGTTTCTCTGCTGGTCATCAGTTCCTCCATCGGAGGTGTCAGTGGGCACCACCCCCTGCTGCCAGGTGCCTCTGAGAGATGCCGTGAGTGACACCAATACGTAGGGGATCAGAATGCTGGGGTCAGCAAATGACCATCCTAAAAGGCACTGAGCTAGCAAATGAAAAATGAACTAGCTCCGTAAAGCTGTTTTGCTTCTTATCAAAGCATTGTTACCTTCCCTCCACTTGAAGTGAGTCACGCTCTGCTGGAATACTTTCCCAGCCTCATCTGGCTTGCATTATTGCTCTGGACCCAGCCAGTTTCATTACAGATGTGGATTCCCTTGGAATGTCTGTCTGCCGCCCTCCTCCCCTGCTTGCTAGTTGTTCTGACTTGTAAGCATCCCTTCTGGCTAACAAACTGCAGTAGCCTAAGCAGGGCTCTGCTTAGCTTCTCCACCGCCCCTGAGAGCACCCTTAGGAGCCTCGTAAGATGCAGACACTGCACAGCAGCCAGTGCCACTCCCTGATCTACAGCCCAGCCTCCCTTGCTTGCAAAGCCTGGCATACTGCCATGGGCAGGGCTGAGAACCAGCACAGCTCCGAGTTGCAGATTATCCAGTCTGGAAAATGTGCTAGTGGGAATAGAGTCTGCTTGTATCTCTGTGCAGGTGATGACTGGCTCCGATCCCCACTCTGTCCTGGGAATGCCATTAGTCTTTCTCATGTTTGGGATTCATGGAGAGAAAAGGAAAAGCACCAGCCTCTTAAAATTAGGTGCTCTCGTAAAGGCAAGAGCCGTCAGGCAGATTGCTGTCTGCTTGGGGCAGGATTGTTCTGATGTAACAGGAAATGGTTCACAGCTGGGTTTCTCCTGGGTTCAGGGCCACTGATGAGATTTCAGGGGTGAGAATGAATATGAAAAGATTTGGATTCCCACCGCATGCACTCAGCCCTGGAGCAAGTTTAAATGACACGTGCTTGGGGGATGGGCTGGTTTATGGGATTTGAGAGACTCTCACTTCTGGGTCATCCCTGCAACTCCTGCCCTGATTGGCTGCAGCTCTGTGATGGCATTTCAGCACCTGACATGAAATCAGAGGATGGCCCATGCCCGTTGCCCGCTGACAGAAGTCTATACCATGAAGTCCATCCTGCAATACTCAGAGGCCTATTCTAAGCCAAGTCCCACTGCCCTTCTGCATTGCTAGGGGGGTGAAAAGTGGCCATGTCAGGTGAAAAAATCTGCCCACAGATTTTGAGTAGGTATTTTAAACAAAGGTTGATCTTGTGTGCAAAGTGTGACATCTACTGATGCATCTCAAGCAAGACCCAAGAAGTCATCCTCCCACTTGACTCGGCCTTGGGGAGGCCGCAGCTGGAGTACTGCATCCAGTTCCAGGCGCCGCACTTCAGAAAGGATGTGGAGAAGCTTGAGAGAGTCCAGAGGAGAGCCACATGCATGATTAAAGGTCAAGAGAGCAGGCCTTATGAAGAGAGGCTTGGAGGCATGGGACTCTTCAGGCTAGAGAAGAGAAGGCTCAGGGGGAACTTGGTGCCAGCCTATAAGTATATAAGGGGTGTGCATCAGGAACTGGGAGAACATCTATTCACCAGGGCACCCCGAAGGGAAGACAAGGTCTAACGGTCACAGACTGCTGGAAGACCATTTTAGACTGGACATAAGGAAAAACATCTTTACCATCCAAGTCCCCAAAGTCTGGAAGAGACTCCCTGCAGAAGTGGTGGAAGCACCTACTATGGGGTCATCTGCACCCCACTGAATTTCCTGCCCTTTGGGCAGGAGGCTGGACCCGATGATCTCACGAGGTTCCTTCCAGCCCTAACGTCTATGACATCTATGCAGTCTTGAAATCTCTTCCTGTGTAGCATCAAGTGCAGAGGTGGTCAGCAAGCAAGAAATTCAAACAATGCCAATGAGAGCCACAATTGAAATTACAGTTCAAAGAGATAACAGTGTTTACAAAGCAGAGATAATCCCGATACCCACCCCACCAAGTCTCATCCTCATTAGCGTAAGAGGTAAGCACTTTTTGCCACACAGTCCTGAGCTGAATTCAAGAAGCTGAATTCATAATATTCTGGCCAGTGTGGGGTTGAGCATCAGGCAGATTTAAAAATGACTCTTCCACACACATCCAGGTGAGAGAGTCAGTGTCCACCACAATATTTAGTGCCTTGACAAAGAAGTCCTGTGAAAGTCCAGTGGATGTTTGCTGTGTTGGGATCTCAGGACATTCTGCTCTATTCTTCTCAGGTGCAAATCCTTTCTTATGTCAAGGCCAAATACTGCAAGTGCAGCAGCATTTGTTTTGAAAAATTCCTCCCATCGGCTTGTCTGCCTTGGTTTGGTAGAGGAGATTTCGACATTGTCTTTGCCTCCAGAAGTTGCTTGGAATCCAGGCTCTGAAGGGGACAGGGAAAGATGTTCGAGTCCAAGGCAGTGAGCACAGATTAATTGAATCATCATCATAACGCATTAGCTGACATTTAGGAATGGGCGACAACTGCACCTTCTTCTGTAAAGTAAGGTCTTATTTAACTGCATCTAGAACACATACATCTTTCAGTGCATGGGACGGTGATGACTTACAGAGGCTACAGAACTAAATCAGATGCCAGACGCCAATCCTTCCTCCAGTCCCCAGGGACTAACAACTATAGTTATTCACACCATCTGTCTTCCTACATGCAGCCCGTAGAGAGGACACAAGCTCCTCCAACTAACTAAGACAGCGAAAGGACAAATGTGTTCATTTCCAAGTGTATAGATTTTATGTTCAGGTATTTCTGGAATGCACCACATTAAGGGAGTATGTTTTACTCTGCTCTGTAATGTGAAGTTGAGATGTGCTGTTATGACAGCTGTTGCATTTCACCCAGAGTTGATTGGGATTTTGGTCATAGATGTCCAAGTTCCTCACCTACAACACCTCCTTGTGGTATTGTCAGGCATGTGTGCTTTGAGATCCTCAGGTGAAAGCTGCTATAAAAGAAAAAAGGTCTGTAGTATTTGCTGCTGCTCAGAGATCTGTAGTTTTATTCGTAGATGTTTAGGATTGTGAATGCAAAAAGATGACAAAGCCAGTAGGGAAATACAAATCACCCGAGTGAATGACTAACATTAGAGGGATGGGGTGAGGAGGGGAACGCAACTAGGTTACAGAAAATACAATGTTAGCCAACTAAGCCCGGGTGGATGGGGGAGAAGTGGGGGAGGGAGGGAGTTTGCGATGCTGAGAGAGAAAGAAGATAGATACACACAACCCGTACAATAGTCTGCAATGGTGGAGGAAGTAGGTGGAGGAAAATGTCTCAGTCCATATAGAGTCTCATTGTGGGGGTCCTCTTCTGGTGGAGCGGGGTGGTTCGTTGCTGAAGAATCCTCTCGAAGTGAAGTCCATCTGGAGGGACTTAAGGACCAAATGAGGCAATGGCCAAGGCAGGATGCCACCTATAAACATTTCCCTTCTGTCTTTGTAGCTCATGTACCTTTTGAGGCAGGACACCTCTTCCTCAAAGCAATGAGTCCAGAATTAGTAAGCCACAAGCAATATACCTGGAAGCCAAGGGCATCTTTACACATGCTCTGGGGTAGAGTGAGGGTGCTTTAATTAGAGCGGCTCCAAGAGACGCTTTTAGCCTCCCTTTTAGTCCCAGACATGCCTTGTTAGATCTGATCCTATACTCCTGGGTTCAGTGAAGCAGAGTCCATTCCCGTATTACCTCATCCTCCAACATCAGCTGTCCATTTTGCTCATCTCTTGCTTCAGGTACGCTGGGAGGTCCCTGCAGCAGAGTCTCTTCATTGATGTATATCTCTAACACAAGGGAGCCCTGGGCTCCTTGGCACATCCATAATGCAAGTAATTTGTGTATAATCAGACACAGACATGGAATAAGTGGCGTGGTTCTTCTGCTGGTCAACCTTCTCTCTGAGCACATTAACACAAGGGACCTGATCAGCCCTGGGTGATTCACACTCAAATAAGCCCACTGAGCTCAAGGAGGCAACTCTGTTCCCTGCTGCTGTGAGCAAGGGTGCAATGAGGCCATTTCAGAAAGAGATGTGGGGAGCTGGCTTCACCAGCTCCTCCCAGAGACAGCATCAGGATGGAGTAGACTGGTAGGGACACCGCAACCAGAGGGGAGAAAATCAGATTCTTTGACAGTGGACAGCTGAGGAGAGCAGAGAGACTACAGCAATGCCCCACCGATAAAGTAACTTCCCCAGGAGCAGCCAGATAAAGGAGACCCTTCACTGAAGGACTCTATGGAGTGCATCAATCATCGAAGCCATCTCCCCCCCCCC
>NW_005841956.1:1759578-1766381 GCF_000455745.1 Alligator sinensis
TCTGTCATGAGCCCCCAGCCCCCCCGCCCCACTCTCTCAGCCCCACATAGCTGCCCCACCTGCCCCAGCTCCCAGCTTTTTAAGAAACACTCCCCCACTCACTCCCCAGCTCCTGCAGCAGCCTCGGGGCTTCTGGGGGCTGGTGACAGAGCCCCCCCATGCAGTGCAGGGCAGTGGGGATCACTCCCCACAGGGCAGCAGCCAGTGAGTGTGGGATATTTTTTTCAAAGTGCCAGGAGCTGGGGTGGGCAGGGCAGCCATTGCCAGGGCTGGGACAGCAGGCGGGGCATGGACCTGTGTGATTCGAAGATTTGGCTTATTCGGCAGCAGCCAAATCTCCGAATCAGATTTGGCCAAAATCGATTCGGGACAGTGATTCAAATCACCGAATCAAATTACAGTCCCCCGAATCCAAATCCAAAGCGAGTACTAACCGCTTTACACAGGCCTACTACATACCTGCTGGCCATGGAAAATTAAGTCAGGCTTCATGCCCTGCTTGTCTGATGAGATTAATTCTATTCTCCCACTCCTCTTGGATGAACTCGTCTCTGCATGAGGGGTCTGGGCTTCTCATCTCTAGGTAGTGCGAACATGAGAAGCAGGCAAGAATACACACCGAGAGAGAGAGATTCGATGAGCCTCTGTAAATTTGTTAATTGGCTGTTGTTAGCCAGTTGAACATCATGATGTTTCCCACTCAAATGGCTAAGACCCCAGTCCATGCTTTGGTGATCTTTCATCCCACAAGCAACTTATCTTTGATCAACTTTGGCCCCTTGCAGCCCATGGACAATGATGCCGAGATCACCCTCCCCTCCTGCTGCTCCTGACCTGTCTCCTCCCTTGTTCTCTTCTATTCTCCTTCCTCATCTAATCTGAGATGTCAAAACTGGCCTGCAGCAAAACCCCAGCTCCGGATACTCCAAACCTTTGTAAAGCTCCAGTCCAGATCCATAGTCTGTGATGTAGGCTTCACTTTTAAGGCACTGCACAGCTCTGTCTCTCTCTGCGCCTCTTCTCACTACTTAAATCCATCTCCAGGATGGTCCCCCTTGTCATCTTCACCTGTTCCTGACCTAATGGTTTCTTCTCTAATGCCCTGAATGTGTAGAACTACAAGCTCTCGTGCCATTATGTTCACAGGGGTCTCAGCCCTGTGGTGACCTTGTGCTTGAGTGGAGATTACCTGAGTGGGTGACTGCTGCCCTAGGTGATTTCCGCCTTGTCTGATCCTGTGAAGAATCCTGATTCTTCCATTTGTCTCTTCTGATGCTCCTCCATCTTTAGATCTACTATTAGATTAAGGACCTGCTTCTTTGCCCCATCAGTTAAATTATCTGAGAGTTACTGACTTTTTCCTGAACCAGTTCTCCGCAATTCTGTTTTACAAGTCAAAGTTTCTAGACATTTAAAAAATGAGATGAGTGAATCATGTTAAATATCTTCCCATCCTTTCCTGTCAGACCTTTTTATTTGCATCAGAGGGGTAGTATTTTGGCTGCCCCCGAACACCAGAGCAATTCCCTCCCCAATGGGTGTGTGCCTGCATGAATACGTACACATGCAGATATTCTGTATATTGCAAAAGTGACATTGATATATAGCATGTGGTCTGACCGCTGACAACCTGAACAACCAGCAGATGTGTGCAATTGAACCTGCTCTCCCTCTTTCTTTTCACAGTAAAAATAAGCTACAGGAAGTTAGTAAGGCCTATGGTTTGGTCAGGATTACTGCATGAGCCTACTTTAAACTTCACTAACACCTATGGAAAGACTCCCAGTGACTCCAGTGGACTTTCGCCCACACGCTGTATGCCTGAATACAGACATTTGAACCATGCTCCCCTCTCCTGGCTCATGCCCTGCTCTGCACCCCCAGCACAGATCTGCCTCACACAGCTCTGCTGCTTGGATTCTCTGTATCTTTCCAGGTAGGGATAGTTGCCATTTGCAGTGGTCTCCTACACAGGTTGCAGGCTCCAGGGTAGATTTCTGCATGCACAGCTTAGAAAACGAGGCAGGCTTTGGGACCTTGGCAGAAGAGTTGGCGTGAGCAATACCAGCCCTGTCAATAGCAGGGGGTGCACTGCAGTACTCATCAGCGTGTGCTTCTCCAATGCTGCTTTGAAGCTGAAAAGTGCTGAGTATTATTCTCCTTTTAAAAATTAAAACACACCAGAATGAAAAAGAAGGGAAGATGAATGAAAAGCTGAGTAGTTTGTGCAAGCATGCTTTTATTTACCTTGAGCCAATGCACTTGCTTGAAAGTTTCTCTCTGGGAGCTGGTAAACTCACTTGTTCTGGAGTTAAGGGGTGGGGGGAGTGTTCTTATGCTTCATGGACAAAAGGTTAAACAGCCAAGAAAAGAAAATAGAGCTTCTCAGTATTGTGCAATATTGCTGTTTCTGCAGACTCAGCCCACCGAGTCCCTGCAACCAGAGACACGGGATCCTGACCGTAGATTTTTATTCACTGCAAATACAAAAGCTTTCACATAACGCATGCAAGAATTAAGTTGCAATTACACTGGTATAAGTCATTTTTAAGAACCACCTAGGTTTCTGCAGATCTGTACAGTGCTTTTGTCCACAGCGTCGCCAATTGCCCTGTATGTCCCTTCTCAGAAGAGCTGGGGGTGACCTACAAATATAAACTGCAAAATGGTATATTTTTTCCTTATTATCGTTTGAAGTCCATTTCTCTGTAAGGCTCTCATTATAATTAATACTACCAGGAATATGTGAACACAGTGACACTTTTAAATTCCTCCGCTATTGAGGCAATCAAGCAGATAAAATTGCAGGAAACAAAGATTGTGTTTTAGTCATAATCCTAACAGCTCACGTTTGTCTCATGCATTTCAACCCAAACTATTTTAGTGCTCTGGGGGAGCATGCAAAAGGGTCATTCGCGCCCCATTGCATTGCAGTCAACACGTGGGGTAGAACATGGTAGCAGTTTACCAGTGCAGCATTTAGGGGAAGCTGAGAAGTTTGAGCAAGAGGCTAACCTTTATTGCACAAAGCAACACTGGGTAATCAATCACAGCTGAAGAGGTCTAAGTGGTATCTCCCACTTGAAATACTAATGCTGCAACCCCAAGCGTGTTAGGGCACTAGTGGTGGGCCAAATAAAGCAGGTCCATTTGAAAGCAGGCTGATACCAATTCCCCCCAGCCACTTACATCTAGACACATGCAACCCAGCCACTGAATTGCTGCCAATATCCAGGCTTTGTGGGCTAGCCTGGCAGGCCAGATCGGACTCTGGCTGTAGATCACCTCCCCCAACATTAGAGGGGAATGAGAGGTAATTGTGCCACCTACTGCCAAAGTCCAAACAAATGGTTCCTAAGCAAAGTGATTTTTTTCTGGGCTGTGCTTGAAAAGCCTGATGGATTGTTAGCATCTCTTTAGTGCTTTTGCTTTCCCAGCATCAGGAGCTGGGCTGATAGTGTTCCCTGAAATCTCCACCAGGACCAGAAACCAAATTACAGAAGCACAGGACTGTCAACATTAGAGAATCAAACAGCTAAACATAAACCCCATTTTTTCCATTCCAGGGACAGGAGGCAGGGGAGGGCACAATAAATAGCTTCTTCTGGAAAAGTCTCTAGACTTGATCTAGTTAACAGAGCTTCTTGTGTGGAAGCTCCCCCTGGTATTCCTCCTAAATATTCTTTTGCCCAATTTTGCCCCATTCCACCTCATCACCCCCACCCTCTTAGACAAGACCAAAGGTTTCCTCTCCCATCTGGCTATTTGCCTAGCATTCAGTGAGCCATTTGTTCCTTTTTTTCCCTTCTACCTCTCAGTTAGTTTCTCTAAGATAGGGATGGGCAATTATTACAGCTGGAGGGCCGTTTAATGAGTTTTGCAAGCTGTCGAGGGCTGCAATGGTAGTCCCACCCCCTACAGGTGCCCTGTCCCCTGGTCACCACTTTGAGACCAGAGGTCCCACTCTGTAACCCCTGACCTTTGCCGCTGGGCATCCTTCCCCTCACCCCAGAAATACTCTGTTTGAGAAAGGGGGGTTGCCATCTTGGAACTGGAAAAAAAATAAATTAAATACTAAAAATCAAACATCCACAATAACATATTTCAATTTTTATT
Organism: Alligator sinensis; assembly: GCF_000455745.1. NCBI lineage: Eukaryota > Metazoa > Chordata > Crocodylia > Alligatoridae > Alligator > Alligator sinensis. Next base: position 1,763,695 of record NW_005841956.1, read on the forward strand.
TTTTTAATTGTCTTGATTTTGTGTGTGTTTGTGCCGTGTATATAGAGACGATTGCATAATAGCTCAAAATGAAGGTCTTACTCATATATTGCAGGGGGGTGGAGGGGTCGAGGGGGTATGGATGGGTGGGTCTGGGGTTTGTGGGGGGTATAGGTGTGTGTGCGTGTGTGGATGTGTATGTATGTGGGCTGTGGGGGAGGATGTGGAGGGATGTTGGTGGGTATGGGGGGTTGTGTTTGTGAGGATATGGAAGTGTGTGTGTGTGGATGAGTGTGGAGTATGTGGAGGGGGACGGTAGATGGGTGTGGGTGTGCGGTGTGTGTGATGTGGGTGCACATGTGGATGGGGTGTGTGCATGTAGCAGTGAGCAGGGCTCCTCCCATAGGCATGTGGGTGCATGTGTAGGGAGGGATGTGGGGGAGGGTGTGGGTGGATACAATGTTTGTGGGGTGTTTGATTGTGTATGAGGGAGGATGTGGTTGCGGGGGAGGATTTATGGGTATGGTGGGGTATGCTGAGCAATAATTTTTGGCTGGCAGGTGCTGCTGCTGCCGTTATTTAGCATGAGCAGGTGAGTCTGGAGCAGGTGCAAGGCACGCCAGGTTAGGGCTGTGCTGCAGGTCTCCACCGGTACCGTGGGACTGGGGCCAGAGGCAGTGGCAGATGGAAGAAGCTGCCACCTCCTGGGCTGCCTAGAAAGGTAGTCTAGTTGCGGAGCCACCCCAGCCCCGCTGCGTGCCCAGGGGGTGGCAGAATGAGCCACAGCCAGACAGTGCCTTGGCCAGGCAGGATCGAGGGACCAGCTGTGAGCTGAACAAAGCCCCATCTGGCCCACGGGCCATATTTTGCCTGCCCCTGCTCTAAGAGCAGCATGTCTACTCCAGCCTGTTCAGGGCCTGTAGGAGGACCAGCTGTCAATGATGTGAACCAAAGGAGGCTGCCAGCTTCACCTCTGATGAATCCTGGGTTTTTCTGCACCCCTACATTCCCAAAACTCCTAAACAGGGAGCCACAGGGCCCCTTATGCCCCCTCTCCTCTCTGCCCCTCTGCCTGAAGGGATGGAAGAGGCAATTCATACAGAATGTCTCCAATTTGCCAGGCAAGGAAGCATAATGCAGTATTCCCTTCAAGCAAGTTCAACCTCTCAGCCTTTTCCACTAGTTATTTCCCTCCTGATGGAAAGCCTTCTGAGTAAAAGTCTAGCAGCCTCTTGGTACAGCCCAGCTGGTCAAGTGAACAAAAGAAGAGGTACATGACTAATAGACTACGGTAAGTGCTGCATCTCAGCTGACTAGGGAGAAAGGACTATCGAAGCAAAGAGCTATACTGTCCCCCCACTAAATCAGACAAATCTCTACAGCAGAGGTATAGAAGCAGCATATCATTTGTCTGGGTTAGAGACCTGTGACTATGCCAGGGTGAGCATGCAGGGTAGCTCACACCTCAGCAGCATTGGTGCCCTCATGCTGCAGTGCTACCATGCTGTTCCATTGAACATGGCACTTTTGAGCCTCAGATATCTACTGCCTGAGCTGACAGGCACAGCTCTGTTAGCCAAGACTCATAAGCCTGTGTGTGTGGCCCAGCCAGCCCAGAGGGGACAAACCATCACCCAGACAGGATAGCGACAGACATTACACAAACCAGTTTAAGTGATCACAAACTGGTTTAAACCTGTAACAGAACAGACATTGAGTGCACATAAACCAGTCTGAAAATGACTGAAACCAGCTTGAGATAAACCTGTTTGAATGTAGTATCAGCCTGAACTGATTTGGCACAAACCAGTTTATGCAATGTCTGTCCCAGACCCCTTGCTGGTTTAAGTTAAATCAGACTCCCCCAGCATCCCAGCATGCTCTCTGCTCCACAGCAGGGCTGGCCCTTCCCCTCTGTTCCCTGGCTGCAGCTCTGGCAGAGAGTGCAGGTGTCTGCCTGGCTTCCCCCTCACCTCTGCCTTCCACAGACAACTCTTCGCATTAGTTAGCAGACCACATGCTGGCAGATGGGACAAAGGCAGAATCAGCAGGTAGCTGGTAATGTCCCTGTTATTTTCTTAATGGGGTGATAAACACTGAGTTAGGGGTGATATATACTGTGTTATCAATTCCCTGTTGGGCTGCTCTGGAGGTGGGGGGATCCCCTCCCTAATCAGAGCATCTTGCAGGGCCTGGCCACACCCCCCTCAGCTCAGCACTGTAAAAGGGAAGGGAGGGCTGCTCTAGCACCCCCCTGCTCCCACCCCACCTGGCTTGTAGCCTGATCCACTGCAGCCATGTGTGGGCATTTCTGGGCTGTCTGTGCAGTTTAGCCTAGCCAGGTTAGACTAGCCTGCAAAAATTGAATCAATTCAGGCTCAGACTTTTTAAATGTCTGTCCCTAGCCACAATACCACAACCCTCAAACAATCCCTTCTGACCTGAGACTGAAGGAGGGTCTCAATTCAGAGTGTAGGTGGCTCTGGGCTTACTAGGGTGTTGTGATTGGAAACAGCAAACCCCCTGGATGGAGCTCACTTGGGCCTTCTGCACATTCCCTCCAATCCAGGAGGGACCGGGGGCTTGTCTCAGTACTGAAGCATTGAACACTCAAAGACGTCACCGTTTTTCTCCTTCATTTGAGGCAGCTCCCATCTGTCACCCAAAGAATTTAACATCACTTCCAGGACAGCCACTTCCCTTTTGAG
>NW_005841956.1:1766412-1773581 GCF_000455745.1 Alligator sinensis
GAATGGTTCAGGGAGTCACCAGTTATTTGAACGTGGGTCTAGATATGCCAATGGAAGAATCAGGACTTCCTGGCCCAAGCCACCTCTGCAGTGGGTTGCTTTTTGAGTGTCCATACCTCTGAGCCTCAAAAGGAAGAATCCTGTGGATTCCCAAGCTACACCAGCTTTCTCGTAGGCCTCTCACTGGGTCTCCCTCCTGTGACAGGCTTACCCTTGTCCCTTCAGACCTGATCCCTCCCTGCCCTAGTTGGTGCTGCTAATTGCTTCTGTATTTCTAATTGGATTTTGCTAAATTAAACATATGATTCTACTTTCTCTGACCTAAGGCCTGAAATCTCCAAGGCATAAACAGGCTGTGCAGCTTCCACTCTTCATTTACATGTTTATTTACTGCCATCCAGATCAGGGGGCTTGCACTGAGCAGCCTGTGATAAATAAATAGCCAGCACCCTTGGAGGCCAGATTGATTACATGTACCTAATTAATGAGACTGGTTTCTCTCAGGGACTCATCCTACAAAAACATAGAAACAGACCCTTTTAGTACAACACCTCCAGGACCCATTGATTTAAACAATGAGTGACAGTGATAATTTAATCAACACATTGATTCTATGACACAAATAAACCAGAAGGAATGGAAAGGTGGGACATTTGTCAGATCACAGATCTGGTTATGCTACACTCAATCATCAGCACCTCTTGGCAATCAATACCTGAAGGCAGATTATAGACCTTCACTTCTGCTCACCATCCCTCTTCCCTGCTTTCCCGGCCACACACGCACACTGGCATGGGACAGAAAGCTACTGTGGGAGGGAGGCACTGCAGACATGAAGTAGATATATGACCTGTGGGTAGGTGGATTTGGGGAATTCACAGGCATATTGAAAACAATGGGAATGGAGGGTAAAAATAGAAGATTTTTTTCTAAATCTGCTAGGGCCCCAAAGCCAACTGAGTTCTTAATTTTATGCAGATAAAGTAGTTAGCTACAAGATCAGTAGAAAGATTCAGAGGAATAAGCAATGAAGAGAAACTATTGGAAAGGAGACTTCATAAAGAGAAAGGGAAGAGCTGTTCCAATTAATGGAAGATGCAGAGAAGGGTATCACACTATCTGCCAGGAGGATCATAGGACAAGATAGAAAGAAAACAAGCATTTGAGGCTGATTGGAGTAAATCCATCAAAAACAGTTCAAGAAATCTCCAACCGGTGTGGATAAGATGGGGTGATATGGATTACCCATTTTGCACATCAGAAGTGGTCAATAGCACTGCATGTGTCTGAAGAGGCAGGGCATGCAGCTTCATACAGCACCTTTAAACAAACACCCATGGGCATTAGAGATGTAAGAAAAGCTTTGATAATCCAGAGAGATGCAGGAGATGATACATGTAGTAAAGCAAAGGTATGGGAGCAGCTTCAAAACCTGGGGGCAGTGATCCTTCCTATAATAATATCCCAGATTGGGATCCCAAGGTCAGCCAGCAGAGCTACTAGACAAGGAGCCAAGTAGATATGCAAGGCAGCCCTAATCTGCAGGGCACAGGGCAGAAAGGCCTGGGATCACTGAATTCTGTGCAAGGTCTGGACTTCAGAAGCTGGCTTTGAACCTCTGCACACAAGGAAACCTTCAGTCCCTGGACAGAAGCTAGCAGAGGAAAAATCAGTTCATTGTGATTTTTCTTTGAAGACACAAAGTGGCCTGTTCAAACCCTTACCAGCCTTGACAGGGCAATAGACTCATTCCCTGGGCAATGCCCTCTTTGGGCAGTGTTTTGTACCAGGGGGCATCCACAACATGTTTATTCCTCTCTTGGGAGCACACATGTCTGAACCATCTGTGGTGCGAACGGCCACATGAGGGCTCTATAAACTCAGAGCACTCCAGAAGGGACATGAACAGGAATAGGCCAGCCCTCCCTCCTATCCAGCAAACTGCAGGCCTTCCCTGGGATTAGGCTTGTGTGATAGAGTATGTGTAAGGGAAGAAGACACTCCTGTTAGTGATTTTAGTGCCAGAGTCCCAGCCTGTCCCTCTGTAGGCCCTACTTGTTCAACTGGGCACAGCTAGGAAGAAGAAAGCAATAGCTGAACTTGTGGCAGGAAAAACTGCAAATTAGCCAGAATATCATGGCTGCGTTTGAAAGGGTTTGAAGGAAGTATGCCACATCGCTAAATGCTCCAGCCCAGGTATCCTCTTTCTTTGAAAGTCTGTATTCCACAGCTGTGTCAAAGATATACCTGCTGTAGTGCACAGCAGCTCTTTTCACACGGTTGTGTGTATGGATGGGTGAAGGTGGATCTAGAGCATATCATTAGCACATCAGAGCAAGAACACATCATTAGTTCTGGGTTTCTAGCTTTCACCTTCATTTTGTTCCTGGCTCAGATACTAAAGGCATTGGGCATCTTCTAGAGAGGGGCATGCATTGCCAAGTAATTAGCCTTGGTGGGAGGTGAGACATGGCAACACCCTCAGCTTTACAGCAAGCCTAGTTGGTGGGCCACTGCTCAGGCTGCCATGTTATTAGCTAAGCTACAAGGACAGTCTAATCATTTGTAGCTTATCAGATGAATTTGCCTGAGCACAAAGTACTACAGGTTGAGGGGGAGCTAACAGCAGGCCACTAGCAGGATGACTAAACAGGAGCAGGAAATGCTGTAGCCCAGGTGCACCTTGCTGGCAGACTGCCTGTGTGTGAGCACACAAGGACACACCCAAAGCACAGCCTGCAGAAATGTTCTGCCCTGGTTCTTCCCCATTAACAAAGTGCAGGTGAGCAGGCATTGAGAGACTTGCTGGGCCAGAGCTCTCCACAGCAGATCCCCAAAGCACTGCAACCCCAATCACCTGGGCTGAAATACAGCTTTGTACACACAAGTGCAGTGATTATGGACTCAGCATGGAAGGTACTGGATCTCTCTCCACACCAGAAAGTGATCAATCATTTGGCAGAGCATCAGTAGCAAGGGCTGCTACAAGACATGCTCAAGGGGCGTTGGCAGAGCTCTGTGCGTGAGCTGAGTTCAGAACACAATAAAAGAGAATCCAGGCCGGGAATACCAGGGTGCTGCATGTCAAGCCTGAGGGGCAGGGACTGAGTTGTTTGTGCAGTGCAGATGGTCCAGCATCCACCTGGGTCTCCTTTTCTTAAGCTGGTTTGCACGGTTAGGAACAGTTGTTTTAAAAATTACCTGAAAGCTGAGGCTAGAGCCAGCAGGAGAGAATCCTTCTGCTCTCACAAATGTCTGATCAATAGGAAGTAGGTCAGAAGGGGATGGGTATAAAGTTAGTTAATCGCTCCTGTCTAACCATTGCCTTCTTTCAGGTTCCTCCTGCTGGAAGGAGGGTGAGGGCCACGTGATTTCTGCCCCTGTGATCAGACTCACTGTCCCTCCACTGCAGTCCCTGCCTATTCAGACTTGGCAGCGATACAGAAGCTGCCACATGCTTTTTGCAGCTAATTGGGGCCTCCATGTTCCCCCGAAGCAGCCTGCTTAACATTAGCCTGCAGCTTGCAGGAAGATGCTCTGTTAGCAGTGATTGCTAAAGTGCAGGTAATTAGCTCCAGTGAAATGCCCCTGGGGAGTGTCCCACACCAGTGCTGTGGCGTATCCGCCTTGCCGTAGGAAGCAGACGTCAGGCAGGCTCATTTCGGTGACTATTATCAGATTTTAATTAGGCAAAAATGCAGTTCCCATCACAAGCGCTCTACTGGGGGTTGTTTGTTTTAATCTGGTCAGGGGAGGAAGAAGGTAATTAAATTTTAGTAAAATTTCTGGAATGCAATTAAAGACAATAGCTTCATTTGCATAATCTGATAACTGCAAAACATTTTTAAAAAAAAACCTTTCTCCTTTCTGATACTTCAAAGAAATGGGTCTTTCCCTTTCCCCTAGATGGCACTGCCAGCACTGAGAATTGCTAGGGGATTATTTTATTTATACACATTTAGCCAAGGAGAGGCTGGGAGTGACCTCTACTGCTCTTCTGTACCTGGGCTTTCCCAGGCAAGTGCCTGTAAACAGGGAACAAGTCCTTAAGATCCTGAACGGCTCCAAGGCAGGTGTCAGCACCCTTTGGCCCGCAGAACTGCTGGAGGGCTTTGCTCACACCTACGCTGGAGCTGGGCAGCTGGGCTGCAGCCAGAGGACCAGGAGGAGCAGTGTCAGGGAAAAGACCATGGCTCCGAAACCGCTGCTGTAGACCAGGAGTGTCTTAACCTGAAGGGAATAGCAGTGGAGTAAATCCAGTCACATAAACCAGTCACTTAAGTTAGCTACAACCAGGGCCTAAAAAAAGGTCGGGAGCCTCGTTCAGGGAAAAAGAAAGAGGGACTTTGTAGGGATAATGGTGAAGCAGCTAAGGAGTAGGAGGGAACTTGGGCCAACATTTTGGTGTCATCATAAAGCCAAACCCCAGGAAAAGGACTGTTTTCAATGTTCTTCAAGGGGACGTGTGTGTGTATGTGTGTGTTTCAATGTGCATGCATGTGTGTGTGTGTTCAGTGTTCTTCAAGGGGACGTGTGTGTATGCATGCACATGCTGCTTCAAGTAAAGCAGTAACTCCACCTGTTTACTGCGGGGGTCTTGTTTGTTTAGTGCCTCTAGACCAGGCTGTTCTCTGTCTTAGGCCGTGTTGCCTTGTACACGTCTCCTGAAGGTAATTACATCCTGAGTATACACCAAGCCGGCTTCTTTTCCTCCACAGAATAACTTTGCAGCCCCCATGTTCTCAGTAGTGTTCATGTCTAGAGTACCACAGGTTCAGGACTCTGAAGTCAATAAATAACAAATCTCCCATTAAATTTCAGTAGGGGCCAGGACTTCACACCAGGGAGCACTCTGGGCTTGTAAACTGTATTGCACTAATTTATGCCATAGACTACAAGGGATTGGTAAGGCTTTGTAGTTGGGATTTTGTTGAGTATAATTTCTCTCATATCGTCTCTGAGTGTGTATATTCACTATACACAGCCCTGTCCTTTTTGAGTTGGGGTTTCTTCTTCGCTAAAAGAATTAATCTTTTTTTGTTTCTTTAGAAGGATCCTAGGGAGGCAAATCAGTACCAGGTTACCCTTGGAGGAGTGCAGGAGGATGATAACGAGCCACCTCAGCAGATGATAACCCTTGGGCAATTGCGGAGGTGTTTTGCATTTGCCCTGAAATGAGTAATGGACAAATATTTGCATTGTGCATGATGTCTGTCCCTGAGGTAAATGCACTAAAAATATGTTCAGAGCAACTGAGAACAGCCTGACATTAACGCTCGAATGGACACTAAGAAATCAAGGGAGTGAAAATGATGGCAGTTCACATTGCAGACAAGATACCAGGGCATGTGCACCAGATAGAGACACTGACATGAGCTGAAATATTTGAATCTGAATCAAGCATTTAAATCCCACTTTGTCCTCTTGCACTGGGGAAACGACGAGCAACAGAGAGAAAACATAGGGGGCAAGTTATTTCTTGAGGGATGCTGGATGATGATTATTATTTGAAAACAACAAAAAAAAAGCAAGTGACTTGCCTACACATGTAAACACAAGCCAATAAAAGTGAGGGTTCCCTTTGAGAAAGGGTTCTTTACTGGTGTAAGATTGGCAAAGATGTGCAAATTAATTTACCCTAAAACATTTCTTGGTTGAAATTAATCCTTGTTCCATTCATGACTGGTCCCAGCTGCACCCAGACTCCCAGTTATCTCATCTCTTTTGTACTCCTGCAAATTGGCTACTGTTTCAGCACAGGGTTGCTTGCAACGCTGTGAGTTTTCTGGATCTGGAATTACAACTGGAGTTGCATACATCACGTCCCTACATTATGAGGTACAATCCTGTTGTACTCGATGAATGCAGTGCTTAGAAACAGATCTCTGAAGGGAATGTTTGCAATGATACATTCAACATTTGCCTTCGGTGAATATCCTTTCATGTTCATCAAAAGATTGTTCAATGTACCCCTTATTGGCTCAGCCAGCTGGAGGAGTCTCCCAGAAAAATTAATCTCAGCACTGAACCTGAGTTCACCCAGGGATTGGCAATAGCTGGAAGAAACCAAGTCAGCTAACCAAGAATCATAGAATCATAGAAAATTAGGGTTGGAAGATCATCAGGCTCGGGAGATCGTCTAGTGAGTCCAACCCCCTTCTCAAAGCAGGACCATCCCCAACTGGATCATCCCAGCCAAGGCTTTGTCTACCCATGTCTTAAAAAACTTCTCTGGGTAACCTGTTCAGGTGCTTTACTTCCTTCCTAGTGAAAAAGTTCTGCCTGATATCTAACCTAAACTTCCCTTGCTGCAACTTGAGATCATTGCTCCTTTTTCTGTCATCTGCCACCACTGAGAACAGTCAGTCCAGCTCCATCCTCTTTGGAACCACTTTCAGATAGTTGAAGGCTGCTATTAAATCCCCTCTCAGTCTCCTCTTCTCCAGACTAAATAAGCCTCGTTCCCTCAGCCCCATTTTAAACCAGTTTAGAGCAGCCACTGTTTGAGCTGGAGATTTGGGGGCTTTACTTGGAACAGATTGGTTCTTACATTCTCTATTACAAAAATCACTTTTCAATCCCCAATCTTGCATGGTGACCACTGGGCAGAACTCACAAGAGTCTATCAGGGCCTTTTGGTGGACTTGCTATAATTTGTTCCCTAAACTGCAAGCCACAGGCCATGAGTAAAATTTGGGGGCTTCCTCATTTAACCTGAGTAGTGCTTTCCACAAGGGATTTTCCACTGCTAATCACAGTTCATCGGTGCATGACCTTTTCTTACATTGTCATGTCTTACTCTGCCATGGAAGAACAAGATGATAAATGGGTCAAAGAATATTAAGCACCACGGATAAGATGGCAGAGGGAGAGGTGGGTAAGACTAAAGAAATAGAAAGAAATGCTTCCTTCTCCTATCCACCTCCATCCAGAGGTGGAGATGGAGAGGAACAAGCATCTGCAATTGCCCAAGAAGGATGGAATCCAACACACGGCATCACCCTGGTCTCCACACTCTCTATAACCAATACAATTCTGGATATCACGTGGGGTATGAGGATAGGAAGAAGAGAAAGAAGCATGGGAGAAAGGGTGGGACACCAACTGTATCTGGAAAATCTGTGGAGAGTCAGCAAGATGCAAGAAACCTAGGTCTTGATATGAAGAGG
>NW_005841956.1:1773612-1787296 GCF_000455745.1 Alligator sinensis
TATGGATATCAGTGCATTATAAAAACAAGCAAAATGAAATAAATAGAAAAAAGCAGAGTTTAAGCTTATAGGAGATGTGACTTGTTGTGGAGAGGGAGAGAGGGGAGGTCTGTGAGATGGCACAGCATTCGTGAAGGGCTTGAAAGAGGAGGACAGTTTAAAATTGGACCTTACAATGAATAAGGTGGCAATGGAACTTGGAGAATGGGATGAAGTGACTGTGCTTTTCGTGAGTGTAGAGTCAGGTACCACCCTGAGACTCCATGGTAGTGCCCAAAGGGTACTGTGGCAGTTGTACCTTTCCCTAATACATCAAGCCTGCCACTTCCAGAGACAAAAGACCAGATTTCCTTTAGGCGGAGCATCAGTCTTTTGTTGTCTGACAGTGCTTATGTTCTTACGAGAGTACTTATTACCTTTATGAGGTAACACCATGGTGTTCTTTCTTATATAATGGATTTTACTTACCGTGAGCTTAAGCAAAAGAGGATGCAATAAAAATAAATCACAGACAATAGCAGAGTAGCATCTGTCACTGCAGATGACATGCCTCTAGCACCTGCTCAGCAAGGGGCCCAGCCATTGCTTCAGTATTTATGCACTGCCCATAAATCACCTTTGGGGCAGTGTTTCCTCTGCTGTACATGCCAGAAAAATGGTACAGGATAAGCAGGACTTTGTTCTCTTGCATTAGCAAGGCACCTGGCTTAATGAACCACTGAAAACACTGAAAGGCAAGCTGGAAAAACCTGTTAGCTCATCCAACCCCTCTGCAAGTGTGTTCTCCATGGCCTTCTCCACTCCGGCCTAACTTGGGGGCTGGGGCATTCAGACTAGTCCAGGGGGAATCATTCTACAGGCTATAAGATGACACTGTTGCCATTTTCCCTATATTTGGTTTCCTTGATCACTCTCTTGGCTCCCTTGATGATGGAACTTAAGGTCACTGTCATGGTTAAAGCAGGAGCTTGGGCGCTGGGGCTCCTATTTTGTAATCCCTCTCTCTGGCATGCTGGGTGACCTTTGCAATGGGAATCACATAAACTTTCTGGGCATCACTTTACAGAGCTGTAAAATGGGTGCAACTTGAATGCACATAAGTAGGGTCAGCGTCATAAATTAGTGTCTGCACCGGGTTTTGGGATGCTTGAGTTAAAGGCACTGTGGAGCAGGATGCATTGGTCCCCCCCTAAGCAGACCTTTATAGGCCTTTTCCATCTTAGAGTCTACTACGGTCACCTAGTAGACCTCCTGTACGTCTGGCAGTCTCTGCTTAGCTGGCCACTGGGTTGGAATCTCAAGAGCCCCCATTCCTATAGTAAAAGAGGGATTAACATGGTCTAGCACTTCCTTGACCTGAACTGCACCAGAGCCAGAGAAATTTCAAGAGAACTCTCTAACCAGAGAGTCACAAGGACAATGCCAGTCCTCAAGGGTAAAGCCATCATGGGCCAGAGAAGATGGATTTTCAGCATCAGAGGAGTCAGAAAAAAGCAGCAGGAGACCAGTCTCTGACAGACATGCTCTGGCTGGCCCACTAGCATTACAAATAGCACTTAATAATTGAGCTTCTGCAGCTGCCAAGCTGTTAAACCAGCTGAATGCTTTTCAGTGCCTGGTGACTTTCAGCAAGCCAGTTCTTAAGATTCAGACCTGGAATCTGAGTCTTTAATTGATAGCCAAGCTGCCCCCTGCGCCCCCACTCTCCCTCCTCACACACTATCTTTGACCCAAAGGAGGAAAAGCATTTAGCCCTTAAAGAGCTGGGGGTATCAAGCAGATATCTCAAGACAAGATCATGGGTAGAGAAAATGAATGTTTGATTTGGGAGGTTCAGCATTTCTGCTCAGTCCCAAGGCCAGATTGTAGTATCATAGGAATCATAGGAAAGTAGGGGCTGGGAGGGACCTCACAAGGTCATCTAGTGTGGCCCCATGCTCAAGGCAGGATCATCCCTGACTAAACCATCCCAGCCAAGTGTCCGTCTGACCTGCTCTTGAATGTTCCAAGGACAGAGATCTACCACTTGTCTCATTTATTCTACTTGCTGTAGGATATCCTTCTGTGAAGTAATATCTTTTATCCTACTTTCCACTCTTTGCAGATGTGGGTAATTTTGCAGTTGCAGTATGAGTGCTAGAAGGCAAAGGCTGCCACAGCCAGAATGTTCCCACTTGGCCTATTTCTGTGATCCACAGAAATAAGAAGCCTACGTTTGCAGAGGACAGAATAAACTGTCCTGGTTTAAGTGGCACTAGCAATTGGTTCTGCTTCTTCCAAATTGTGGTTCAGCCTGGATCATTCAAAGGTTGCAGCACTTCTGCCTACTCAGTTATTAGGGCAGCAATTTCACTTTCCCTGGTGACCCCAAGGAATAAAATCTGCAGGCTTGTTATTTTTACCTCATATTTTTCACAATATTTTTCTGCCACAGCAAGAAAAAAATCTTGTGAAGGTCCCAGATAAGAGGCTAAGGGATGTCTGGATGCCTCCTTCCTTCCCATCACACATGGGATAACTTGCGTTGGCTTATCATTATATGGTTCTGGTCACCATATAACTAGAGCCATATGGCTCCGGGGTTGTTGGCAATTGCTCTGGCTGCTTGTTGCTAAAGCTGACTGTTTTCTACCTGAACCAGTGTTTTCTAATCAGCTCTCAAAGCCATGTAAGGCTGGCTGGTCAGTCCATTCACAGACCCCCGTCTCCGGTTCATCTCATTCTTTCCTTTCTTCCCTTAGTACCCAAGTAATTCCTAAATGTTAAATCAGAAGTTAAATAATTCTCTCTGTTTCCCCTTCTTCACCTGTGGGAGAAAAACTGTGAAGCGCTAGTAGAATTCTTTTGGGGAGAAAGGGAAGATGGTATGTTTTTGTGTCCATGTAAAGAACTAATTGTAAGAAAGTGTGGAGAAGGAGCAACTTTGCATGCAGCTCTGAATGAAGTGAGACCCATGGTTGCTCCTATCTCTTGTGGGAAGCCAGCTTCTGTAAGAAGAGTTCTTTTTCCCACACTTGCAAACTTTACTTTGTTCATCGGCAGTTTGATATTTGCAGTGAAACAAACTATTGCTTTCAGGGAGTCTTTAGTTGCAGAGGCGAGGAGATCTGTAGGTACAGTAACTAGGTCCAGTCCCATGGAGGGCTTTTCTTCATTGGAGGAACTCTGTAGTCAGACTGGTCTGATGACCTCTTATACTTAGCAGGTAGGCACCTGAGTCCTACTTCACTTGCCGCATTTGACTGGGAAGGCTTCGTTGGTGGATACAATTTGCAGTAATCAAACCTGGGGTTGGGGAGCAGTGTGTCTGGGTCTGAACCCAATACAAAGGGGGACAATATGCTGGATGATCGGAAATAGTATTCTGGGTTTCTTTTTACACCTCTGGTGAATTCAAAAGCACTGAGGAACTTTACAGCCCCAATGCTGTAGACTGACTAATGTAGGAATCAGTCTAAAAAAGGCAAGGTTTCTAAAGCACGTCCCTCTTCTTGCAAGAATCACCTCACTTGAATTACCTTCAGCTGCTAGTTCTGCTGAATCTTTCTATGGTTCTTCTAGGCTCCCAACAAACCTAGGAAACAGCCATTTGTTTTTGTTTCTAAATTAGGATTTCCATGCACTCCTCTGACAAGCTCATCTGTCCCATCTGGTTAATACATATGTAGCAAAACACATGCCCTGTAGGGATTATAGAGGATGCTGTGACAGCAAAGACACGCTGAAATAGGCACTTCCGATTGGTAGTGGTGGAGCATATCATGAGGATAGTGTGCAGAACTCAGCAGAATGATGCAGATGGGATGGGTCACGCATGGTAGATGTAGCCTTTCATAGATCTATTGATCTGAAGGACAGAAGGGACCAATCATAATTCAGAAGCCAGGTAATATCACCCATATCAAAGACAACTTTCTGATGGGTGCTGTATGGTCAGAGATACCTGAGCATGTGTTTTAATAAGGGGGGTATTTGGTAGCCATGTTGGTCTGAGACAAAAAGACATACAAAAAACTAGAATTCTTGGTTCCAAAATGATACCTTTTATTAGACCAACTGGAAAATGGCAACTTCCATCTTCAGCTCCCTCTGTGCAAAAATGAAGTGTATTTCCTACCTATGGGGACTTTTTAACCATCTTGTACCATCTACACTTTTCCCAGAGACTGATGAAGGGACTTTGATCCCGAAACTTGCAGAAAAGGACAATTTTCTTGCCATTTTCCAGTTGATCTAATAAAAGGTATCATTTTGGAACCAAGAGTTCTAGGTTTTTTGTATATGTTTTAATGAGGCATTCAATCTGGATGTAAATGTATCAAATGCTAGAGTCCCCTTCACCCATCACTAAGATGTCCCAGTGACTAATTGCCCTCCCCACTAAAAAATTCTGCTTTATATCCAGCTGGATTTTGTCTCACTTCAGCTTTCAGCCCTTGGATCACTCTGTACTTTGTGTGTTCAATTGGAAGTGGCCCCTCCAGCATCAGTTATTGACTTGCCAGAATCATGCAGGCTTGCATATGTCCAGCTGTGGACGCTTTTCAGTCTTGACTGGAACTAGAACTGACAACAAGGATGTGAATGGGGCCAGAGTAGATGTATTACATGATCTGAATGAATCACTGCAAAAAATAACTTGAATTTTTCCCAGCTGTAGTTAAAGGAAACAGATTTTTCCAGCACCTGAGACTGCTTAGTACTTAGGTTAGTTTTCCAAGTCCAAGTTGGAGAAATTCTGCTAGACAAGCCCGCTTCATTCCCTAAGCCAACAACCAGCCTGTGTTTCTAAAGGGTAGTGTAGCAGGTTGGGGATAGCTTGTTCAAACAGTCTTGTTTTTCCCCAGGATAAACTTGCTCCCCACAGGGATCAACACAAACAGTAAAGGTCTGTCTCTCCTCCTATGGTCTTTTTCCCAGGCCCAAAGGGAGTTCCCAGGCTCAGTGTGGCAGTTGCGCTCTTTGCTCTCTGTCAGTTTTGCTCCAGCAAACTCACCACCTCTCAGCTTTGATCCTTGCTGCAAACTCTGAGAGAGGCAACACTGGCATGGTGCTCATCTGGGAGCCAACCTACTGCTTTCTCCCTCGTTCCCTCTACCTTTTAACTCTCACAGGGCCAGCTAATTATCAGCTGTGCCCAGTCCTTCCAGGAGGGCTTGTACACATTCTCTGCCTGCCTGCAGCTGGCAGCAGCCCAAGCCCCAGGGCATGCAGCCTGCTACAGGTAGCTATAGGTAGGGTATTTCAGCGCACTGCACTGTAACCTCAGCTATCCATTTGACCTCGCTAAATGGCAGTTATTAGCTCTCTGTTTTCATATGTAAAGCTATGCCTGTTCTGAGCCTTCCCTTTCACCCACCCCCAGCTTCCCCAGAAGACCTCATGAGTGTGTAATGAGATGCAGTTCCATCACACAAATGAGTCCCAGTGAAGTTAGGCTGGTTCCTAATCAGCACCACTGGAGCTTCTGGGAATGGGCCTGGGGAATTCTCTGAGGAGGTTTTGCCTTCCCAGCTTTGAATGACACACACAGCAGATGCTGCTGCTGACACAGGGTGTAGAGGCAGTGTGTCAGAATTTATTAGAATAAGAATAACATGGCAAGAAGCATATTGGTTTTGAAGATAGGGCTGCAGTGCATTAGCATTTACCATATTTAAAAGATTATAAACAGGCGGCCGTCTTTTTGCAACGTGAAGTGTTACACATCTTTTATAGGGGCAATATCTTATGGTTCAATAGTACCTTTCACCCCAAATGACTTATGATCTTTATAGGGAAATACTTTTGCTGAAATGTCACTAATTCTGGGCTGGAGCACTGCAACCATTAGCACAGAGGGTGAAGAAGTAAGCCATATTTAATTGTAAGTACTGAGGGATATTACAAGGCAGAATGCCTCTAATCCAGCAGAAGCTGACAGCAGGGCTGATTCCCACAAATCCACCAATGGTGCTTCGGGATTAATTAAGGACCAGAAATGAGCAAGACCTGGGGGTTACATCGCATTTTAAAAATGGTGTCCCCAGCAGCACCATGCCAGAGCTCCATTGCTGCAGGGCAGGGGAACTGCATCCAGTGAAATCACCACAATTTTTTTCAGATCCCACCACATCAAGATTTTCCCATCTCACACACATGGCACCTGTTCTTGTTACTCTCTAGCAGTGTCATGAAATGAGCTCTACTGCTGCACAAGGGTGAACAGAAAGGACAGGACAACGGCTAGGCCTGCCCTGCAGATGTGTGCCAGGGCAGGAGGATTTTCATCCAAACATTGCATCTTTGCTGGTGTTCCTTGCGCAGCACTTACTAATGATATGTTTCCACCCAATCCCAAAATAATTTGTGGGGGATGATAATCAAAGGCCATTGTTGAGCAGTCAGATGCCTTCCCTGGACCAGAGCCCAACCCTGCCATACCTAAGAAGCTAAGGGTGAAGTTACATATTACTAGTGACCTACTGAATTCACAGTGGAAGTAGAATGTGTGGCGGCTCCTTTAATCTTGCACATTCCCCCACGTGCACCTCACCCCTTGCCACCCCACCTCGCTGCTGATTAATAGAGGACCCTGCTGCTCCCTCAAGATCAGCAGGGAAACTAAAACCACAGTTTTAAACATGGCACTGTTTTTGGCTCCCTGACAATCAGCAGCAAACAGCAAGGCCATCCAGGGCTCCTCAGCCAAGCAGTGGCAGGCGGCAAAAACAGCACTATGTTTAAAACCGCAGTTTTCACCTCCCTGCTGGTCAAGAGCGATTCTCAAGCAGGGCCTCTCCACCAATCAGTGGACAGGGTGAGCCACGAAGGAACCTGCAAGCTTGAAGGAGCTGCAGTACACCCCACTTCTGCCATGAAGTCGGTAGGTCCTGATATATTACACTTAGAACATATTAAGGACACTTACAATGCAAGCATCCACACATGAAAGCTTGTGCTCATGCTAAGTGCCCTCTGAGTGTCTCAAAGTTACATCACTTCAGGAGAGGGTTAACTCTGGACCGTGCTACCTAGCTCATGTTAGGGTAACTTCAGTCGGCTCTACAGAGATACAATGAGCTATTTGCAGTCCTCCAGCATCCCAGGATGCACTGCTCCCACTACTTCCACCCCCTCCCTCCCAACGCCCTAGACCAGGGATAGAGTCTAGGTGTCTTGGCTCCTAGCTACACTCCTGCTCACCAGCCCTCTAGTGGCAAGTCAGAGCTGTGCAGGTAAGAAATGGTATTCACCCTTAACGTATACCTGCTCACAGCACGGTCTAATGTTAACACCACCTAAGAGTCCATAGATTTAGCACGGTATAAGTGTAACATGTAACTGTACCCAGACATGCACAAAATGAAACTGGGAGCAGTGCCTGGTCAGTGTTTTAATGCTCAGCAGACTGCTATAACTGCAATGCTCAGGCTGCAGGAGACTAGCCCACAGAGAAACAGGTAAGAGGAAGCAGAGCCTTGAGGCCTCCTAGCTCAGGAGAAAACCCAGATGTGGAGTATATGCTATGAGAGCAGGCAGCGGTGGCTGCCATGTTCCTCTCCAAATCTCACTGGTACAAGAAAGTTCATCCTCCTCCTTTTCAGCAGCAATCTCTGTTGAAATCATCCTGCATCCCACCAATTCCTTTAGGCTAATTAAATAATTTATTGGCCTGTCCCTAAGTTTAGACCATTGTATGGGTTTGTGTGCATCTATCTTCTTTCTCTCTCAGCATGAATGACAGGCCCCATCCTACAGCATACACAGAATTATCCAATGTGTTGCCAGTGGCGTCTGTGGGCAGTCCACGATCGCCGCTGGGCAACTGCTGTGGGAGGTTGCAACCGCCAGTTGGTGCTCGCCACCCCCCCTCCCTGCCACCAACAGCGCTGCGGCTTCCTGCGGGAGCTGCCCGCTTGCCACCGCCTTGCTCCTGCTGCCAGCAGCGCCACTGCCACCTGCGGCAGCTTGCTATGCACCCCCCCGGCCTCTGGGGTCACACAGTGTTCATGCCTGGGACTTTGGACTTTTTCTCCCAAATACATCTGCAGTTATTCAAGCAAGGATCTGCACAAAATTTCTTTTAGCTTGTCCAGAAGAATGTATGCACATACACACATACATATATACACACACACATGTATACTGCCTTCCCTCCCCTGTCCAAGATTCCTGGGCATGTCATGATACCCCTTTCCTCTTGCCCTCGAATGACAGGGCACTGGAATGCTCTCTGGCCAATTGAGCAAACATCTGTCAGAATATCTTTCTGAGGAGCACAAGGGACTTTGCCAAAGCAGGAGCAGGTGAGATGATGCAGTGATTTTTTTTCCCAGTTCCTTTATGAAATGTAAATTGTTGCTGCTCATTCTGAAGAGGTCTCTGCAGAGGTAGGCTGGCTGCGAGACAGTGCTCTCATTAGCTTACTCTGAGATCCCTATTTGCTTAAGGCAGAGCTGCTAATGGAGAGAAAGGTAGGAACAAATCCACAGGCATTTCTCTCCCTCTTATCTACACTTGCTAAGAATAAAACATCTTATTTAGTGCCTCTTGATTTATTTTTAATTACATTGTAGAAGGAGGTGTAGCATATGAGTTAGGGAACAATGATTCCAGAAGCAGCAAAATTTTATGCTGAGGAACATACTGCTCATTGCTGGGCAAGATAAGTCCAGAGCTCTTTCCTGAGGGAGAAAGGTCCAACTGTCACTTCCTTTAATTACAGATGAAACAGGGAACTTCCAGGCTGCCATACTTGTTTGCCCAACTGGAATGGAACTCAAGTTGCTCATTGACAGAGTGAGCATCTTTCTTCCTGCTAGGTTAGTAATGAATCAGCCACCTCACAGTCCTGGGGGTGAGATGTAAGCCTGTGTTCCTGAACCATGTCTTCATGAAATGTCCCCTGGTGCTTCCACCAGGGAATTGGGGTGTTCACCAGGCATTCAGGGCATATTGCCCTTTGGGCATTCACATCCCGTCTTTCTGACTTCCCCTGGTAGTTTCAGATGAATACACTATTTTTTTTAAATAACTGAAAGCTGTTGTTGGGCATCCCAGCTTCAGAGTGGAGAGCATTAGAGTGACATATAGAATCATTTAGAGGCCCCGTATAGTAGCGTGTTTTGTTAATCGTAGCTGTTCCTTTATTATAGAGTCCAGTACACTCACCCATTCACTCCTTCCTGGTTTGTGATGTTATGATTGTCTGCCTTTCATCTCATGCCAGGCAATGAGTGAGTTCTCTTTAAGAAAGTAGATCCCAAAGTTCAATTTCTGCCTCTTTTTTTCAATCAATAAAATAGCTGGATTGAGCTTGCCTCAGGCTTTTAGTTCATCTTCACCTACAAAGTCCAGCATAGAGTTACCTCCCTTGAATTCTGTCCATTGCTCCACTTTCTCTTGAGTCCTCAGGACTAGTGATAGAGGACACTACCATAGCTATCCTGACAAAGAAGAAAATAAGCCCTATGGTGTTAGTGGGTATAGAAAGGACACTGTTAAATGAAGCAGCACTGAGAAATCACTGTCCTGGGTGGGTATGCATGGAGCTCACGGGATGGATGGTCAGTAGGCAGAGCTGGTCTGAGGTCACAGGGGTGAGTGACTTCTGTAGACATCCCCAAGGAATCCCCACATCATTCACAAATTTGTGAAGATGACACCTATATGCATGAGAAAAGCTGGTGCCTAGGACTTGCCCTGTAAATGCATTCCCTGGGCATAAATACTTGTGTGCTGTGTTGGCCATCCCAGTCAGAGCAATCTCAGACTGAGACTTATGAAACATTTGAGTGACAGAAATCTCATCACCTTCCCAGACTCTTCACCCAGGGATATCCTCAGCCAAGAAGGTGGTAAGAGTGGGCCGGTACCTACATTTGAGGACAGAAGAGCCGGGGCACAGCAAGGCCCTTCTCCATTCTATAGTTTGGAAACATTAAGGTCAGCCTTGAAGAACGCTGCCAGGATGAACTGGTTGATACCTAACCTCAGCAAATAAACTTTCCATTTTTTGTTTAGACCAATAAAGTTTATTTCCCCCGGCACATCACACTTCATCTTTGTCCACTCTAAGTGCTTACAGATGCCATATGCAATCCAGGCCATCCTCTCTGCTTGGCTTCATCCAAGAACACACCTCCCCCATGCCCTGAGGCCCTGAGAGTCTTGCAATATAGGTTTATGATGCTGGATATTTTCTCACATTTGGCCTTATAGACAAGAGGACAGTTCCTTTCCTTTGGGCTTCATGGGACAACTTAGCAGGTTTATAAATATTGCAGCACTCATCTAAAGTCAATGTCAATGTTATGTACTCTGCATCCATGTAGCAAACTGCCAGCCTAAAGTTAACTTACCAGGGTCAGGCAGCCAAGGTGTATAAGTTCTGGTTCAGTCCTATAAATTGCTCCTTGCTTTCTCCCTTGGAGGATGATGGCTTGGGGAACAGCTCAGCAGCTGGCTGAGGACTTTAACATGAAGCTGAGTGGGGTTGAATACCTTGCAAAGGGGCACCTCCCTGGGCTCTTAGCCATAGAGATACCTACTCACCCAGAACAGATTAGATTATAAACTGGGTCTAACACATAGCAAGGTGCATGACTGTATCATGCGCATGTCAGATGCAGATGTACATGTCCTATGAGGGGTGTGTTATGCTGAGTTTCACTGTTGTAGTAGATCTTTGTGTACTGAGCACACTAAGGCTACCAGGGGCATGTTTCTATCAGACAGCAACCTTTGTCCCTTGGCATAATATTGCACCTGTAATTTGGACATTGCTTTTTTTTAAATATCCCATCTTTGAACTGGCATTGGAACTGTCTGATGAATCCTGGCTGAATTCTTCAATGTCAAAACCTTCATAAACAAAAAACATGTCTTTCATCGTGTCCTCTGGATGCAATGATCAATCAATCCTAGAGGGATTCCTTTGAAGGGAAGCATTTTAGACGCTATCTAATGCATCATTGTGCACATGTATGGTGTACATGGGT
Source organism: Alligator sinensis (assembly GCF_000455745.1). Lineage (NCBI taxonomy): Eukaryota > Metazoa > Chordata > Crocodylia > Alligatoridae > Alligator > Alligator sinensis. Next base: position 1,784,595 of record NW_005841956.1, read on the forward strand.
CTTTGTTATAACTGCGTATGTGTTCAGTGCAAGAAGTTAAGCACACAGGGTGAGTGTTTTCAGTACTGGGGCCCCTCAGTCGCTTATTCACAAAGTGCTCATTTCTGTGTGCAGCATGTGGAGCATGATGCAGTTGGGCACACAATTAAACATAATGATCAGGAAAATACAATGTCACTTTGTAAAAGCCACTCTGCACCTCAGCATATCACTGCCAGGCTTCTTGGCCTCAGGCTCCTCTCTTGTTGAATGCCTTTACTGCAGAGATGCTACACATGCTCACTGCACATTTGAGCTCTTTGACGCAGTGGCTGTCTCTCTTTCTTTTCAGCATGGTCCTGGTCCATGATGAGGTCTCCTAGACACTATTGCTAGTGTTATATAGCACAAAAGTGAGGTCAGGTGATAAACTGGAGAAGAGGTGGATCAGTTCTTCATCTTGACCATATTGCCTACAGGGCAGCAATCCATCTCCCTGGCATCCATCTTGTCTTCCAAACTCCTGTATTGCTTCATATGATAGCCCTTCCTTTTAACTAAACCCACTCCACATTACATTTTTGTTTTCCCATCTACAATATAGAATGCCCACCTAACATACATCTGGAACTGCAGATCCAAAGCTCTTGCAAGCTCATCCAGAGTGTTTCCAGTTGTGATCCCCTTTGAAAGCACTGCCTTACGGCTTTAAATATTGTTGTAAAAAAGGTAAGTACAGAAAGTACATAAACACTCCAGGTGTCCTTGATATAATTAGAATATGCATCACAGAAATGCTGCAAGTACCGCAGTACCATTTGATGTAAGTTCATCAGCAAGCTAGGAAATTTAAAATCTCCAGTCACCTTCTGATCTCATGACTGCAGTGGACTATGCACGAGCTTTCGGGTTTTACTCAAGGAAAGAAGCACAGTAATTTAAACTGTCCTAAATGGATGCTTTTAACACCTTTTCCAACAGGGACCATTGACCTGCTCTGATTTAGCAATTTCATGTCTCACAAATGCTGCTCAGGGCCAGTCATTTGTCATGGTCGAGTTGAGGTCAAGTAAAAAGAAAGGGGTGCCATGTGGGTTTAAATCTCTACTGCAGAGACTTGAATTTTGACTTCATCCTTGGGCAATAAAGGACACCCTGGACATGCCCCAATGGAAGGTGTCAGGCTGACACTTCATCAGCTAGGCAGCCTGCAGTCATCCACAGAAAAGGTACTAGCAAACTACCCTCACACCATGGTACCAATATGTGTACAAGCCCCCAAGCCCTGCCTGAGGGGACTACCTCTTAGGCCATTTCCAGACAAACACGGCCATGCAGTATGTAGCACCACAGATGTGTCTGCAGCACCACATACTACGTGTTCAGTTGTTCTCTACGCTGCAAGGGAGCAGCACGGAGGGTTTTTTTGACCCCTGGATATCCAGGGGTCAAAGAAAGCAGTGGGAAAAAATGTGGAGCATCCCACATGGTGGCACTATGCACTGCCCAAAAGCCTGGCCAACCAGAGCCACGCTCCACTGGAGACCAGGCTCCACGCAGCAGGATCAACACTGCTTCAGCCCTGAAACACCCCCAGAACCCCAGGTAAGGTTGCTGGGGTGAGCCCAGTGCTGGCCCCAGCCTCTCCTACCCCTCCTGGGGTAACTAGCAGCATGCCACAGTGCGCATGGAACAGGCATTCCCTGGGAACAACTAGCGGCTGCACAAGGTGCACCACTGCTAGTTGTCCTTGGGGAACCAAATGTCCACCCACGTCTGGACGTAGCCTTAGAGGGCATTCAGGCTTTCACTTATTCCTACCTAGGTCCCATGATGGAACTGTCAACAAAGATGGCAAGCGATGCCACTTGAGCAGAGTATAACAGAGCCCTGTGACATGGGATGTTATGGTTGTGGATGGAAAGAGTTTCATGGTTAGCTGTGCCCCATCCATAATGGACCTGGAAAATAAAGGCAGAGACTGTGAACTGGATTCTGCCTTCACTGGGGAGTCAAATAAATAAATATAAGTAAATAAATCTAATTTATTAATTGCCTTGGTTATACACAGTTTAGTATGCTGTGATCTGGCGGGTCTGGTCTCTGAATTAGTGCTACAGTAGACAGCTTGTCGATAATGGGGTCCTTAGAGTGACTCAAGTGAGATAACATAATATTAATAAGCCTAAAAAAAAAACAACAACTGTGATCGTACAAGAGGAGAGAAGCATTAAGGAATTACTAGCATTCATGTTGTTTATAGTCTTTTGGTGGTAGGGAGGGACCTGAAGTAGGTAAGACAAGTTGGTGCTTTACAATGAGTAATTGGTGTTATTTATACCATTCAGTGCTAATATCCCCTTTCTTTCATGCATATTCATACTCAGATAATCCTTTTTCCTTATTTGTATTTCAATACCCTGTTTTTCTAGAGTCCCCCGTCTTCCTGATAGGCTATTTGTTCATCTTACATAATCATGATTAACATCTATATCAGTTAGTTCCTGTGGAGTTATTGTACTTAACACTATTTCCTACTGGCTGCATTCTGCTTAAAAATAGCTGGATATGTCCATAATGGGATGGTGGCTTTTACTTCTCTTTCATCAGATATACATTTCTCTGTGTTTATCACTTCTCAGTTTTGTGACACACTAAGATATTTTCAGGCCTTAGGCTGAGAATAAGCAGGTCTCTCTCACAGCATGCCCTTCAGCCTGCTG
>NW_005841956.1:1787383-1790779 GCF_000455745.1 Alligator sinensis
TGCTGAACCACTTCAAAAGCTCTACCCTTAGACATGACTTGAACTTACCTATAGACTATAAATCCCACTATATGCTCTAGGCTATTTAATAGGGCTACTGCTGTGTTTTATGCCAGTTTGAGCTCTGTAAGCACAGGGTTAAACCTCCACACAGAGAGCTCAGAAGATGGAAGTAGCTGAATGCTTCAACTGTTAACCCAAATTTAGGACTGAGGCTTCCAAAGTTCACCCATTGCCAATGATCATGCCAGTTGCTAAGGGACATAGTGACTCGTGAAGCTCTGGCCTTGATGCAGAGCCCTGGGCTTTGAATGATGCAGAGGAGACCTGCCTTTCAAAAGACTGTGTTGTGTAGGAGGATTAAAATGTGCAGCCAGATGGAAACAAGGAGCCAATAGCTAGTTTTTAAACTATAAAAGACTGTTCAGTTCCATGTTTGTCCTTCCATACCAGCCATATCATGCAATAGCTGACAAACTTATTCGGTTATTAGAATCGTTCACTAGGAAGGCCTTGCTGAGATGCAACATTTCATTTCCAAACGAGTACAGCATCAAAATGTGTTACTGTCACTATGTAAATGAGGAAGCCCAGTAATAGCACTGACTTAACAGCAATTACTTCTAAGTGGTCTAGCCCTGTGAGCAATAGAAATCATTAGTTTCTCTTCCCACAGATGTGCGTGAGAGAAACAGCCCCAAGAAGGAGTAAGCACCGACTGAAATATGTAGGATTCCATATCCGATTTAGCTGAGTGAATTGTTTCCTAATTGCTCTATTGGGAAAAATATTTTCCAGTGGTGGCAGCTGCCATGACAGTGATGAAGTAATTTATTACAAACACCATCAAAGACTGTGCTAAGTGTATTAAGGATTGGGTCAACATCTGAATAAAAGCATCAACATTTGGTGAGAGGTCTGTGGAGCAAATCTATCACATTCCTCAGTGCACCACACCAGTGCAGAGCCGTGAAGGGGAAGTCCTCTCTACTCCTTAGAGCAGTGGAGGCCAACCCTTTTGGCAGGCATGTCACAAGGTAAGCTCCTCACCCTCCCCAAGTGCCACTCCAGTCTACCTTGCCTGATCTGCTGCTCTGCTTTCTGCTTCCTCCCCTGTCTGCTATTGTGATGCCTGGCCCCTCTCTGCTATGTGCTGCACATGGGCTACTTGTACTATTTGTGGCATGCATGCCAGAGCTTGGCCACCCCTGCCTTAGAGCACTGGTTGGAAATGCTTTGACTTCTTGCTGCCAGCCTCTTCTCCCACTGGAGAATGGGAATGTCACTGTAGAAGAGACCCCAGGTACGTGGGTGTTTTCTGTTATGACATAGCCAGCCCAAATGGAGGCCAAGCTCTGGCTTGGCAGATATGTTTGGGGAAAGATAACTTGGCAAGGATTTATTCTCTGGAATCTCACAACACAAAACAGAATGCACAGATTTTGTGAATAAAGATCTAGTCTGTCAACTTTGTATCTAGTTGAAACCTAACTGCCACTGGTTATGCTACACACTACAGCATACACTCCTGGGACACATATGTACCGTTATATGCACTGTGACAGTACATATAAATATGTATGCATACCATGCGATGCACCTACAGGCTGAGGTGTTGTCTTTGTTTCACATACATCCAAGAAGGCATCACTTGCACTTCATGAGGCCCATTCTTCTACAGCCAAAAGAGGTTAACTTAAGTCATGTCACCTTCTTTAGCATCTGCCAGTCAATCAGCCAAAAGAAGTTAAGCCTAAGTGAAATTCTGTTATGCAAAGAGTAGACTAGATGTATCCTGATAGCATACCAAGTAAACAAATGGCAGTGGAAATCCATATGCATGGAAAACAACATCTTTAATCCATTGTTTGAGACTTCAAGTCATCTTTTTAGAACAACAGAGCTTGGAAATGAAACACTTATTAGGATGGCAGAGGGAGAATGAACCACACATGACAGATGTTGACTGTGTTGCAAGATGCACTACTAGAAGATGCCCAGATGCTACAGGGCTCTCTCAGGGGTCAATGCACAACAGGTATCTATGTTTTTTCAATGCTTTGCTTTATCTTCATTAAAAAGTCCCAACAGATGAGGCCCCAATAATTCCCTTGCAGGAAGTGGTACCACCTAATATATTGCCCGTTCAGGAAGTTTCTCTGGACATTCTCTCTACATTTTCCCTTTTCTTCATTGTGCATATACCCCATTTTTAACATCCTAAATAATTCTTCTCCCTTTTTGAAGTACAGACATACAATTTAATAACAAGATGTGCACGAAGACCCCTTGGGAGGATGCAATCAAAAAATACACTTCCTCATGCATTTTTTAATGTTGCAGTTAGGAAATTTATTCTGAAGTCCAAATAAGATTTCACTCAATCTAGAGCCAAAACTCCATATATATGGATAAAACTGCTTGCTGTTTCATTGCCTTTATAGTCTAATTTAATATATTCCAGTAATTAGTTTATTACTGGTGTTCTCTAAAGAAATAACTTTATAATGAGCCCACCCTCTCTTTCCCCCACAGTGAGGTGATTGCTACCACCACCGCCTAGCACGATGACAGAAAATCCAATTACAGCTCAACAGCTCTTCAGTGTGGTGAAGGTATGTTGATAATGGAATTCAAGGAAGGTGAAATTCAGCAGATTCAATTTACATTTAGGTCCAGTGCAAAACAAGTGTATGTGTAAAGATGCAGGAAGCCAGGCCTGCTGGCTAGAATCTTCCATCACAGATGGCTTTTAACATCACTTTCCAGAAAAAAGGACAATTTCTTGAAATGGAGATGTCTTGAGTGGTGGTATTCACAGAACCAGGGTTGAGGGAAGAGGCTTCCAAAGCCCATAAGGCCAGAAGAGACTTACGATCATAGAGACTGACCTCTTGCATAACACCAGCCAGTGGTTCTTGCATCAAGCCCATATCCTGTGGCTGAGACTGCATCCAGTCTTGAGGCTTCAAGTTATGTGAGAATTCACTGCATCCTTGGGCAAATTCCTATTGTTAAGTACTGTAACTGTTAAAAACTCTGGTCTCAGTTGACCTTATTGTGCGGGCCGGGAGCGATCCAGGCCCTTTTTCGCGCCGCGCGGGCTGTGGCCAGCAGCCCGGGCACGCTGGGTTGGAGAAAACAGGCGACACGCTAGAATTAGTCATGGATGCGTAATGGTTGATTTAAGATTATTTACTTACACCGAAGATGGTCACGGTGCAGGCAGGAAAACTTGCTTGAGTTGCGGTTACAGATAGAAAAGAAGAGAGGCGGACTAGAGTTCTTCCCGTGAACATTCTTCTAGCCCATCCGGTTGGAGGCTCTAAACCGCGAGCCTGTCGCGCCAACCAAAGAAAGTACTCGAAGAAAAGAGCTCTGAATAGACTCACACAA
>NW_005841956.1:1790880-1803390 GCF_000455745.1 Alligator sinensis
GCCAATGGTGGGGCACAAATTTGAATACGAATGGCGGGAACTCCTTGCAACGTGCATTTCTGTGCTGCAACAAAGAAATGCACCCTGCAAAGAAAGCTACTGGTGGCGGGAATTCTTTTGCACCAGGGTTTTCCTCTGCAGCAGAAAACTCCACCATGCAAAGAAGCTGCAATTTAGCGGGAACAATTTAGCAGTGCCGAAGCACTCACAAAACAAAAATCACACCCTTGGGTTGTGACACTTATATCAACTCCCTATGCTATACCTTTATCTGCTATATCAAAGAGCTACTTACCATCCAAAATCTTCTCTCCACATTGGTTCTTAAGCCAGGGGTCGGAAACCCATGGCCTGTGGGCTAGATATATTCTACAAAGTGATTTTTTTTTCATGGCTACCAAGCCCTCAGGCTAGTACTACTAAGGTGACTGCAGGCCCTGTGTCCAAGCTGGGACCTCATTCCTTCTTAATGGCATTCTCAGTGGGATTTTTGGGGAGACCCTACCTAATTTCTCAAACTTATAGCTTATGAAGGCTTAGCCAGACACCATAGACCTACACTGAAAATTCAATTACATGCCTTGTGGTTGCAAAGGGGTGGTGGAGTGTGTGTTTGGAAGGCTGAAGGCAAGGTGGCACTGCCTCCAAAGCTGTGTGGATACAGCTGTAAACTCTCTCTGTACACATGTAGTCTGCTGCAACCTGTATAATGTCTGTAAAGCCAGAAGCTGGAGCCTGGCAGGCCCCTTTGTCAACCTGAAGAACTAGAAAGCTCCCCCATCAGTGATATCAGCCCATGTTCAGTGGGAGGAAGAGAAAGTAGGGATACCACCATATGTGCTTTCACCCAGGTCATGCATCATGATTTTAATGTGGAATCAATTGCGAATGACATAGGTAGCTCTGTGGGTTGTGTGTTACTACGCAAGGTGCTGTTCTGATAAGGTTCCACGTTTATTGTATCATTTTTTAAATTCCTGAGATGAGGGGACTGTTTGTCATTAAGGGGAATATTATGCCTAATTAATTTTATGGACTACATTGGCAAAGGGCTAATTTCCTTGGTGATTATCAATTTAATTTAAATGTAAAACTTTATGACTGCCAGTTGGAATCACGGGTTGCCATATCACTAACCTGTGTAGATTACCAAGTGTTTCCTGGTATTTTAATATAACCTTTTGGCATAGCTGACAAGTGAGGTCCTTATACAGCCACCTCCTGCTGAGAGTGCTGAACATAAACATGGACCTTTATTTAAAACACAATTAGGTTTTGGGAAGGAAAAGAAAGAGTACAGTGTGACCAGCCACTGCTAACAGTAAGTCTCTTAGCTGCCAGACAGAGCACACAGTGGGCGTGCCTACGTGTGCAATTAATTCAAAGTCATAAACTCCGGCACATATCACGCCAGAGTTTACTGCTCCCGGGCACCATATTTGAATATACACCCCAAACCACAACACACTGTGCTGGGTCAGAGCAGCCCCGGCTGGCAGGGGCCGCAGGGGTCAGCCTGCCAACCCAGAGTTGCTCTGATGCAGCTCAACGTGCTATGGAGGGGCTGGCTGGGGCATGGGTACTCTAGTATGGGGCTAGCCAGCAAGCAGTCCCCACACTGAAGTACTCTTGTGCCCCAGCCAGCCCCGTCAGTGTCTACACACGCACAGCTGCACACTAAAAAACCCTGCTACAGGACAGGCAATGTAGGGTTGCACAAAGGTAACTGCATGAGTACTGTTTGCCCCTTGAGTTCCTTGAGGTGCCCATCACCCACAAATCCATCACCTGGGCAGCCTGGGGTGAGAAAAAGAGAAAGTGGAGGTGCAGGTGCACACCAGGATCCTTGTGTTTGATTAAGTGCTTGCAGATGGGCTTGCTCCAGTGACTGCACAGGGAGAGGTGCCAGCTTAGGAGTCAGTAGAGAAAACAGCACGGGCTTGCACAGTCTTCTGGCTGCTGCAACCTGTTTAAAAGCATCATGAACAGGTGTTTTGTGAGCTCCAGCTCCCAGGCTCTTTCAGCTTCTCCTGTCCCAGAACTTGCTCAGCATTCTCTCCTCTTCCTTCCAATACCTGCTGCATCTCACTGAATTTGGTGGTCAACATTGGCACCTCTGTAATAATGATATCTGGACCTGCTTTCATTTTCCTCCCTGCAGCTATGGCTGGGAGCAACTCTGGCTCAGATGCCTGGCTCTTCAGATGTTGATTGTAATACAAATGAAAAGGAGTTCATATATATATATATATATATATATATAAAATGCAACAAAAGCTAACTCCTTCCACTTCATTTCTGCACAAGGCCAATGTTTGGAACATCGGGCATTTTCTGTAGGCCTGTCTTTCCTATTTTTTAGTTCAGCCATTTAGGTACAATCCTGGCAAGATAAAGTTTGAACATATTTAAAGAACTATGGTTTTTTTAATTAAAACTATTTTATTAAATCAATCTTAATTATCTGTCCATGACTCAGCACTAGATAGGATTTAATACATAGCAGGGGCCCCTACTCCCCACTTTGGCTCCCTCATTTTTTTCAAGTTAAGCAACTCATTGGCTAAGTACAGACAGTCAAAAAGCCTGGGGCTGAATTGATTCAATCTTTTCAGGTTAGTATAAGCTGCAAAGATTGAACCAATAAGCAAATGAACAGACATTCACTTTTGATTCAAGAAATGCAGCCACATGCCTGCAGTGGCTTAGGCCAGAAGCCGGGGTCACTACAGCATATAGCCAACATGGGCTATGTATTCGCTTCCTCTTCTTGCTGCCTCTGAGGTCTCTGGGATTTGCAATCCACATTCACAACAGCAGGATTCTGCAGGGTTGCTTATCACTTCTTCTTCCTGCTTCCAGGTGCCTCTGGGATTTGTTGTTCACAGTCACAGCCAGCACCATGGGCAATTGGTGCCTCCCAAGTCTGGGGGGGCATCAGATTGCCAACAGGGGGGAGCGGGGTCCCCTAGAGGCTGATTGCCAACCAAGCCAGTGAAACCAGAAGTGCACTTCCACAGGCACTTCCGTTTTCATGGCTGGTACTTCCAGGAGGTGCACGGCTGATCTCAGGGGGTGCACATCCACCCACATGCACCCTCTGTGCATCGCCAGTGGCCAGCACTAAGCCAGCAAGTCATGGCAGCTCTGTACTCATGGGAAGGGAAGTTTAACCCCGCTCCCTGGCCCCAGACTGGAGCTGGGGTTTGCCCATGGGGGCCACAGTAAGCTGGCCAGTGAGCCAGCTCCGGAACAGATGGCACAGCCCAGGCCAGGGCTGCAAAGCATGCTGGGATATTGGGGGACTGATTTAGGGTCTGGGACAGAAGTTTCATAAACTGGTTTGACCCAAATCAGTTAAGTCTGATACTACATTCAACCAGGTTTATCTTAAACACCTGTTTTAGCCATTTTGAAACTGGTTAATGTGCTCTGTTACAGGTTTAAACCAGTTTTTGATCACTTAGACCCGTTTATGTGTACCTTCTGCCCCTAGCCCTAACTATTCTGGATGCTGGTGAGTAGGAGAAAGGCTCAGCATTTGTGGCCAATGGAGAGGTAGCATCAGTCTATCTGGAGGAGATTTTTAATGGCCTTTTTAATAGCCTTTAAATGCTGGGACTCTGGGGGTCTTTGACAGCAGGGCTTCCTAAATGTATTTATTCATAAACACTAAAGGGTTTAGAAGAACTTTGCCAAGAAGACAGAAGCCCTCTCCTGCCTGAAACATCCTCCATGGACAGGAAGGCAGCAAAGACAGCACCTGCTTTTTTTTGTTACTCCGACATTGAGAACTGTTGCTCATTAAAAGAGCCATATAATTCACAGGCAATGTTACAACTCTCTTTTACGTGTCTCGTAAACCTGTAATCCACAAACAACGTTTTTAGCAGCAGAGGTATAAATAATAAGCAGCAAGCGCCATGCTAATGCATTACCAAAACTGTCCCCCCACCCCCATCATCCTTCACAACTCCTCAAAGGCATGTGAGTCTGTAATTCTTGTTAGAATTGAGAAGGCAACACTATAAAATATGGAGTCCTTGACTTGTGCATTTTATTTTTCTGCCCTTGCTTACCAGTCATCTTGCAGTGCATATGGCATCAGGGGAGGGGCGAAAAGCTCATTCATAAATCCCTTATGCAACGTTGCCAACTCTCATGATTTTGGTGTTGTTCTTAAAGTCAATGCTTTGGGAATGTGAAAAACGTAGCTCTTTCTTTTACACACACACACACACACACACACACACACACACACACACACACACACACACACAAGAAAGAGCTATGTTTTTCACATTCCCAAAGCATAGACTTTAAGAACAATGCCAAAAATTGAGAGTTGATAATACTGTTTATATAATATCCATTCTTAACTGTAGCTGATCACACCCAGTGAATCAAAAATCCTCCGTAGAGGGAATGCATGGCCCATCAACCATGAACTCCCTCTTCATTTACATCAGAACCCGCCCCAGAATAAAATAAATATGGCCAGGGCAGCAGTTACTGAGCTGAAACTAGTTCCTCTGCATCCACCCCTGCAGAGACAGCCAGGACTTTGCTGCTGTACAGGTGCTGAGAAAACTCTCCCAAGTCATGAGTGGGTCAGCTCACTGCCTTAAATCCAGGCCTTTGTAGAAGAATTACATCTTGGGAAGTGGTAGGGTCAGTGCTTGGGCGCACTGGCCAGCACCTCATTAAGTTGCACATAGCAGGGGCATGAAGTGAATGCACTGCTAAATCACAGTTTGGCATCTTTAGCCTTTTGCTGTAGCTGCCTGAGGTGCTTGATCTGATCCCAGCACTTTACTCCAGTCCATTGCCTGCATAGCTGAGCAAGCAAGCTTGAAATGGCATTGTAATGGTGATTATTCACTGCCTAGAGTCATCCTTTCAAGTCTCCCCAAGTCTGCTCCTCTGGTGCTCGTTGTGGCACAACCTCAGTGGGGCAGAGCAGGCACCTTGAAGCTGTTTGGGATCCTAGTGGAAGTAAGGAGCAGGAGAATGTGAGCCAAGTAAGGCAAGGACACATACCTGAACACGTGGGTGCCCTTGCAATGGAGATATGACCTAAATCTTCCAATTAAGTCACCGTGCACTGAGGCAGCCGTGGTTTTGTTTTCCTTAAACTACCCTGACAGCGATAAGCAGAAAGCTTCTAACCCCACAGACCCTTGCATCTGTGTCCCATGCACAGAAGTATTTCTACTTGCAGTGGTTGTCCTGGCTTGCTGCCCCCATAAACACCCAATAAAGATTTTATTTTACTCATAAATATTAAAAATAAAATGTCCATTCCAAATGCTTTCTGTCTTTTCCATTTTTTAGCAAAAACATTCTCTACCCCCAGTTTACATGCTCTGTATTATACAGCTCTGCCTTTTTTAAACCTCCTTATCTGTTCTCAGTATTGCCACCCCATTCTGGAAATGAATCATGAATTACCTTGTGTTGCTGGGGGTGCGGGGGGGTGTCATTTGTTAATGACTATATCCCAAGTTGCTGGGGGGGGGGCATTTCCTGTTACAGAGAGTTTGATTTAAACCACATATAGTTCAGGGCCTTAGATGTCATTTTCTATGAGCTTAAACCAATACTGAAATAGATCAGATTTTGGAACTGAAACACTTCGATGTGCCATTTTAAAGATACAAGCTCCTTTTTGGCCTGATTCAACTCCCACCAAAATCTGTAGAAAATTCCCTATGGTCCATTCAATGCATTTTAAGTGAAGCACTGATGCTACTTTAAAAATGAATGTATTATCACCACTGCCATTATCCAGACCTTGGCAAAGAACCAGGAGGTGACCTATTTACCCAGGAATTTCAAACATATAAAAATCTGTTCCAGGAAAGAGTAATTTATGGCTCCCTGGTTCATTCACAGAGCAGAAAATCTTTGTCCTGAAGTACCTTGTGCAGAGCTTTTTAAATGACAGCTTCCCATCAGAAGTGTTTAGCTTCTTTTAATTGCTGTCCCCATCAAGCTTTTTCAACCTAATGCCAAGGGCATGTAACCAGACACCGGAAGCACTGGATAAACATAGATACAAAATAGCACAAAAAGCCATTGCAAGCTAATTCCGGCATAGGGTACAGAGGAAGCTCAGAGCAAAGACTTAGTCATCTTCCAAATGTGATTATGGACGATAAAGGTTAGTCACTGTTTGCACAGCACATTGATTAAACAAGCCCCAATAAAGCCTAAACGTTGTTACTGCAATTATTATCTTGATGTTTTTACTACAGCTGTGCTCAAGCAAAAATTTCACCATTTTTTTAAACTTTGTAGAAGATCCTTCTCCCTTCACAGCTGCTCACTACCCTTCAGACATGTCAAGGTTGTAGCAAATGTGGGCAAGCCAGCATGGATATGATCCACTAAACCTAAGCAGTCAATTATATCCAGTTGATTGTGAATAGTCTTTTGGAGATTATGTCTTTCAAAGACTCCATGAAATCAAGTTGGCAGCTCATGAGTACAACCTCATAATGCACTAATGCTCCCATTTGCTTAATACTTAACTACCTGATGAGAAAGCACCTGTGTATTACTCACATCCAAATGTCTCCAATTTCTCATTTTAATAGGGAGGCTGAAGGAACATCTGCTGGGCTTGTTTGCCGGGATTCATCACAGAAACTCTGGGAAGTGAGAGAACAGTCAACCAGCACTGCAACATTAGCTTTGTATCTCATCTTCTGTAAATAAAATAAGTTCCTTGAAACCCTATATAGGCTTGGAACTTCTGCAACAAGTTTTCACAAGTGTAGAAAAATACTCGTTTTAGGTGAAACAGGTAAGCAAGATTCCTCCAGCCCATTTGTGGTGGGCTGTCCTGGTAAAAATCAGGTAACCTGCATCAGTTGCTCTAAACCTCGGTTTTCCAAGAGCCTATATGTGCAGAATGATAACAACATAGTACTACCCCACTGATCACTAGCTCCCTGCCATACAAAGTATGTTGGGATTGTTGGAGTAAAGAAGAGGTGCCAGAGAAAACCAAATTCTTGTCTCTAAGCCTGAATCACAGCTGTGAAAGTAAAGATATTGAGAAACCAATAGGCCAACAGCAGACAGGGAGATGATCCTAAGTGGAACTGGCAGGAATATGACAAATCTCCTCTTTCCAGTTCTTTAGTGCATATTCATTCTGATGGCTAACAGTGCTGGAATGTAGGCTTTGAATGGGCTTTCTGCAATAGCATGAGAAGTGAAAGAAACCCTGCTAACCATACACGACAGTGGGCCAGACAGTGGGCGTATGAGGATAGCACAGCTGAACAGCTCATGTTAGTAACAATTGTGAAAGGAGGTCATATTATTTCAACTTTTGGGAGACACTCTGAAATGATTTTCCATGGGCTTTGGCTCGGTGGTGTCCACATGTCCCAAAATAACAGATTCCTCGGAGCAGCTACATGTTTGTAGATGGAACCTGGTTATATGAGATTTGACTGTGCATTAATAATTTGCCTAGTGCTCTGATACCTAGACCTACTTGTGATATTTTCTATTCACAAGAAGCAATTATCTGAATGGCAGTTTGGAGTAAGACGCTTGTTAATCTCTGTCTGCCCATGCCCCTTCTTCCTGAGCAAGCCGAGTTTCTCCAACTGAATTTCTGTGAGGTTTGTGACTTCGTCTGCTAGTCCTGTGACCCCAAGTGAGCTCACAAATGCCTCATGATTTGGGAGCCACTAGATTAAGGCGAAACAAGTCAACCCAGAAAGAAAAATAAGGCAAGTCTCCACCAGAGAGAACACAGTATGCAAGTCATTTCTGTAACAACCTGTGTATCAAGTGAACTCAAATTGGCAACTGCTTCTTCACTGAGGGGACAGGAGATTACACAGTAATCTTCAGTTCCATGGCTGCATACATGCTACCAATAATATTTGCATCCATGTGTCTGTTATACCGTCCTTCTGAACACACAGGATCCTGAAACATGCACAAATTCGACTTCTGTCATAGCCCATTGTGGAGCTAAAAATCTACTCAAGAAGATATAGCTGAGAACAGAGGTTCGCTCAAGGAACGGTTCTACGCAGGGATACCAATGGGAGGTCTGCCCAAGGTGTGAAGAAAGGTGGAATCTGATCCATAAATACAGTTTGTGACATCAGAAGCAGATGGTGACTTCTGATGGAGCCAGATGAAAAAGACTTACAGTCAGTCAGTGAAAATACCTCTTGATCTCAGGGCTAAGGGAGAACTCTAGGATCTGGTTTAAGGAATTACTTCAATGTAAGACAAAAAAAATCCCTGACTCACTCTGTTGATCTAGGGACAGAAGTTACACATAAACCGGTTTAGGTGATCAGAAACGGCTTAAAACCCATAACAGAATAGAAATTCAGTGTTCACAAACCAGTTTCAAAATGGCTGAAACTGGTTTAAGATAAACCTGGTTGACTGTAGTATCAGACTTAACTGATTTAGGTCAAACCAGTTTATGAAACTTCTATCCCAGACCCTAAATCAGAGTCCCCCAGCATTTTGCAGCCCTGGGCTGAGCTGTGCTCTCTGCTCCAAAGAGCAGGGCTGGCCTTGCCCCGCTGCTCCCAAGATAGAGCAGTGAAGGCTGGCTCACTATCCCCATGCAGGCAAACCCCCCAGGGAGGGGGTTAAACTTCCCTTCCCCCAAGTAAGGAGCCGCCCTGCCTATTTACTTAGTGCTGGCTGCAACTGTGGACTACAAATTCCAGAGGCACCTGCAAGCAGGAAAAGGAAGTGATGAGCAACCCTGCAGAGGCCTGCTGTTGTGATTGTGGACTGCAAATCCCAAAGACCTCAAGGGCAACAGGAAGAAGAAGCAAACACACAGCCCATGCTGGCTATGTGTTACAAAGCCATGCTCTAGTGTCCCCTGGCTTCTGGCCTGAGCCACTGCAGGCATGCGGCAGCATTTCCTGAATCAAAAGTGAATATCTGTTTATTTGCTCATTGGTTCAATCTTTGCAGCTTAGACTAATCTGCAAAAACTGAATCAATTCAGCCTTGAGCTTTTTGACTGTCTATACTTAGCCTTGAAGACTAAAACTATCTGCAACTACCAAACCTTTTCAGCAATGAACAGGGAAATGATACAGGAAATTCCTGACAAAAAACCCAAACTTATAGAGTTATTTTGTAGGATTGTACTTAGTTGAAGTCCCCTGAGAAATGATTGGTACTTGTTATAGAAGTCCAAAGGGAGCTCAAAGATATCTTTCATTTTAAAACCTCTAAATTCAACACCAGCCCAGAGTAAGAGAGACATGTATCATTCTGCAGAGAACTCTGAGGGTCTTGGCAGCTGGCCCCAGGAGTGCAAGGTCAGGATGAGCTATACAACAGTATGTGAGGATGGCTGGTCTTGAAGCTGAAGGACAGTTTGGAGAATCAGCAGTTAAAGCTCTGTTTCCAGCTCTGCCACAGACTTCTGTGCAACTTGGAGCAAGTCACTCAAATCTCTCTATGCCTGAGTTTTCTACTGTGTATGGTGGAGATGAAAACTCCTGGAGGGAATATGGAAAAAATCCTCCCGCTATTGTCTGTAGCATTCACAGTGAGAGTGGGCTTTTAGAGCAGCACAAAATAAAAATCTACAAAAATCCTGTTTCAAAACTGTACATCAGGCAATGCCCAGTGAGCAGGACTGAAATATTCAGTCTCTCTATATCACACTTTCATAACTGGAATCTGACTACTTTATTCTTTGTAAGGCTGGCCAGCAGGCCTGGCCAGTGTTGTCCATCCCTCTTTTAATACCCTGATGGGTTCTGTCGCTAGGTTAATAACTAGGTGCGGAAACTTCTGTACAGTATTTCCAGAAAGTCAATCTCAATCTCAAGGAACTTTCATTCTGTAAAGCCAAGCAACACACTGGAAGCATGGACCTCAGTTGCTGAGGTGAAATTTGTTCAATGGTATGTGTGCAACAAGTATTTGATGTACGTGTGCAAATATCTGCTGTCCATATGAATTTTGTTGAAAAGTCAAATGTAAGAGAAATCTAAGGACTGGATGAGGGTAATTGCCAAAGGGCTGGAGAAGAAAGATTTTATTGCTACGGTAGAGGAAGAATTAGAAAGGAGCAACAGGAGAGTTTAATGGAAATCATCTCATTCATTAGCAAATTACAAAGCGCACAGATGGAATTCCTTAAACAAAAAACTTGACTTCTGTTGAACAATGCAATGATTTCCCTGTTGAGATAGAGATTTAGAACTGCAATCTCCTCAATTCACACATCTGAGCAGCTCTCATCAGAGCTCTTAGCAGACAGATACAGGGGTAGAGTAAAAAGTTAGCTGCAGTGAAGTATCATCTGTTTGTCTCTCAAACACTTCTAGCTAAAAGGAACTAGGCAGACACCTGGTGCTTCTGTTAGATTATGTGTTATAGAGTGAGGGATAATAACACACTTTAATTACTGGCCTCAATGATAATTCTGTTAACACACCCCATGTTCTGAAATGCAAGTGTGAAAGAGCACTACAAAAGATGTTGCAAATTGAAGAATTTCATAGAAAGGCATTAGAAATGACGGGGGCTGGAGGAAGCAGCTGACAAAAAATGCTTACAGTGATGTTAAGTGACAATAAGTGGAGGACAGAACTGTTGATTGCTAATGGGGTTGCAAACACTAAGGAGTGCTTTGAGGTGAAATAAAATTAATACTAGCAGGTGTGGACACACACAAGTGAACTGTTCCAAAATGTCATGCACCCAGCTGCAGATCAGAGGTATCCACACATATAATGCCTTTGTCTTCCCAGTAAAACGATCAGATAGAATGGCCTGGAGGGCCACATCCAGCCTGCGGGCCACATTTTGCCCACTCCTGTTCTAGGTGCTGAAGCGCTGTGGGACTCCAGCACCAGGGGGGTAATAGGCAGCACCCAGCCCAGCCTGTTTTGCGGAGGGTGAGCTGGGGAGGGCAAGAGTGCTTTTAGCTTTGGGGGCTTTTAGCTTTAATAGGGCAAATGTGAAACCTCCATAAAGAGACTGAAATGTACACTCTGCAGTTTGTCTAAATTGTTTTCACCAAAGTAATGTCTCAGTCCTTCAAAACTCTGTGTAGCCAACACATTCACACCCATGTACACGTGCCCTCAACCAGTTTCCCTATTACTTATTTATTTCCCTCTCCGAGAAAGAAATATTTTGTTTCTCTTTGATTCCACCCCTGCAGTCCTCACCCCTAGCCCGCTTTTAGCTTCAAAGGATCATTAGATCTTAAATAAATTTAATTTAGAATCTCAAACATTTTATGTCGGGGCCTTTTGAAAACTGCTCTTTGCTTCCCTACAAAACTGATGTAAGAACAACTGATTTAGTTGCTGTCAGAGAGGTCCTGCAGTGATGGGAGGGTTATTTTCCTGGGATCAAACAAGGAGACAGAGGAGTTGCAGTGCACTGCAGTGCTAGTGGCAATTACTAACACATTGGACGGCTTGTCCTAGTGTGCTGTGATCTCAGGCAGGCCATCATTTAATGTAACTAGTGATCAGCATATCAAGAAAGCTTCACATGGAGCTTTGACCATGACTCTGCCTCTTTAGAACAAGAGAGCAAAAGCAATGTCTCGTGCGGGCTGTTTACTTTCTGGGGTGATATTGGTAAGACTTGGGATTGGTAGCAAGCACGTGGCAGCTTGGTCCCTTTCCCACACCTGCCCCAAAAGGAAGTGTTATAGCAAACAGATCCACCAACCTAAGTAATTCCCCAAAAAGAGGTTTTAGCCTGAAGTAAAACGATAATCCAACAGCTGTTATTTCTGGTGATTTAACATGAAAGGGGTTCTGTTACTAAAGTCATAGGCAGCAGAATACATCCCATATATTAATGAAAACCTAAGAAAAACCAGCATGAGCAGGGTCAGAGTTGACTTCCCTCTTCTCTACCTGCTGCTAAAACTTATTTATTGTTTGTTGCATGAAATTTATCTCCCACATTTTTTTAATAAATTATTCGTGACTAATTTCTCTTCCTTGACCAGCTGCATAGAAGGCTGAATAATGTTGGGTGAAAACCATTCTCAATTAATTGTTCCCTTCTCTTGGCTAATAAATTATTCCTGAATAAATGTTGTCATTATCTGGCCAGCTGTAAACTGGCTTTGGTCCCAGTGGCATGTGCCAGCGTTATTTGCCTGTTTTTCAATGATGGCAGTCTTAACTGTGGTCTGGTCTATCTCTGGTCCTCAGCCCCTCGAGGATCTGCAGTACCCCTTGTGCAGACACCACTTGCAGCGTCCCCTCATTTCAAACAGCATGGTAACTCAGCCCAGGAGAGCTAGACAGTAGGGACGTGCAAAATTTTGGCAGCTGTTTCATTTTGTGTTGGATTCAGATGTTTTGATGGTCAAAGCACCGAATCCGAAAAGAAACACTGGGCTCCGAAACAAAGCAGGCCATCTGAAACATTTCGGAAATTTTCTGAAACAATTCAGATGTTTCCAAAACATTTTGGATATTTTGGAGCTGTTTCAGAGGTGGGTTTGCAGGGAAA
>NW_005841956.1:1803421-1812193 GCF_000455745.1 Alligator sinensis
GGTGAGGAGGGGGGAAGGACTGCTCTGATATTGACATCTGTAGCTGGCCAATGAACTGTCCCTGAGGTCCCTTCCAATCCCAGTGCTCTGGGGGAGGGACAGAGAAGCAGCATAAAAGGCTGTGAACTGAGCCTGCCATTTTGCAGTTGCATCCGTCTCAGCAAGAACAGCAGAGACTGAAAGCACTGCAGCATAATTATATAAGCTTGCAGCTTGGTGCCTTGCTACCCAGTTGTAGCCATTTCATTTGCCAATCCTTTCCTATCTATTTAACCTTGCCAACCCTTCCCCAAAAATCCTGTTATTTATTCTTCTTATTCCCCCCTCCCCCCGCCCCAAACAAAAAGAAAGCAGTGCTTTGCCTGGAAAGCACTCAATACATATAGATTTAATTTTATTACACACACACACACAAATTTGTTTCCAGCACACGAAATATGAAGTGTGCTGGAAAGGCAGGTGCCAGGTCTTCTAGGCGGGGATGAAGAGAGGGCAGAGGGAGACTTGTAAGTTCCCTCCTTCCCCCTGCCCCAAACTTAGATGCAGCCTCTTCCCTAAGGCATGAGGCTTCTTCTGGTGCTAGTGGCAGCAAGGAGGTGGGACTAGTGCCTGCATCTGCAGCCCCTCCTCCAATAACACCAGCCATAATAATGACCCCCAGCACCACCAGCATGACAAGCAGCACCAGCATGTCATTGACAGTCTCTTCCACCCCCATTTCGGTTTCCAGCCTGAGCCTTCCAGTGCCAGAGGAGGATCTGGATCTGGAAGCAGGCGACCTGAGTTCCCTAGCTAAAGAAATTCTGGGGGCTGAGCAGAAATCTGAGTTTGTGCTCCATCCCCCTCAAGTTTCCCAAGCTCTACCCACAGACGGAGTGAGTGCCACCCTCTTCACCTGCAGTCGGTGTGTGTGCTGTTCCTGGATGGAAGGAATAGTAAAGAAGCCAGAAGCTGGCATGCAATGCAGGCAAGAAAGCCACTCAGTGAAAATGGAAATGGAGGCGTCAGGGTGCGAGAGACAGGCTGGGGTAGGGAGGAGGGGGATGTAGCAGGTAAAAGTGGAGAGATACCTGGGGAGTCAGATGTCAGGCAGGTTGTAATGTGTCATAAATCCAACGTCTATATTGAGTCCATGAGTTTCTGCATCTAAGAGGTTGATGAAGTGAAGTTCATAGGCCCAGTTGTGAAAAGTGGTGTGAAGCTCCTGCAGGAGAGGAAAGAAGGGCTCTGTCACAGTTTGGCTGTCTGAGATGCTGCTGGTGCTACTGTGGTGCTTACTAAGTTATTACCTGTTGTTATTTAAAGTGGTGGACCAGTCTGAGGCTGTAGGAGAGGAGGAGACCTTATTGGGGCACACTACTATGTCATGTAGAGGCCCCAGCACCAGTGAGGGTACACCTTAACACACACACACACACAGTCACACATGTCATGAGTTTTGCTTGCCAGCAGCCTGAGGTGCAGTTTCCCAGAAACCCCATGCACCTGTCTCCTTGAAACCTGGCAGACTCCATGGCCTCAGCCAGGGCTACAGTCCCTGCAGTTTTCATCCTGCTCTGCCTTCACACTCACACCTCACAAGTTTTGCTTTGAATAGTTTGAGGTGCAGTTTCTCAGAACCCCCTGCACCTATCTCCTTGAAACATGGCAGACTTCTTGGCCTCAGAAGGGGCTAGCATCCCTGCATGTTTCATCTGAATCAGGCAAGAAATAACTAAGTTATAGGCAGTTTTGTGATTGCCCATTATAGCCTATGAGCAAAACACCGTCGAATTTCTGAACCAGCTCCGAAACAGTTTAGGCTGAAATGAAATGGGACAGTGATTCAAAACAATGAAACAAATCACCGTCTCTCTGAAATGCCAATTCCAAATCAAAACAAAACACGGACGTTTTAGACAGCCCTCCAAAGTGCCAAAGCAAAACACTGTCCATCCAAAATGCCGAATCCAAAACGAAACGAAACGCAGGCGTTTTGCACAGCCCTACTAGACAGGACTAGAATAACACGTGTCTAAAGTTACTCTCCTGTTTGCCGACATCTCATCTTTTTTGGAACATCCTCCCAACTCTCTAAATCATTGGTTCTCAACCTTTTTAGACTTGAGACTCACCTTGGAAAATGTCAGTGTAACCTCCCGTGTCTCTCTACTGGACGTTGTGCATGCGACTTCCACTTGAGCCTGGCCGTGGCTTCTTTGGGACAAATGGGCCAGTCGCCGGGCGACTTTAGGGTGATGCACCAGGAGTCTCGCCTGCCACATCTTTGATGATAGGTTTATTTCAATCGGGAGGACGATGTTCTGGTCCCGCTTCCCCTCATGCTTCCCCCCGGGTCGCTTCCTTCGCGGCTATTTCATGCAGATTCGCCTCCCCTACACCCCGCCTACTGCCAACCATGATGGAACCATTCATCATCGAGGATGTTGTTCTGGGTTCTCACCATGCTCAAGTCCACTGGGTCTGATAGCCATAGCGACGCCGCCCTTCCTCATGGGCATCTCTGGTGGCCCTCTTTCTTCGTCTATATAGCCTCCATGCTTGGTGCCTTGCCCCTCTTCTGGGGTTGCATTTGGTTGTCTGACAGCTGCAGCTGACCTGCCGTGCTGCTGGGTCCCACCAAGCTCCAGTCTTCACCGGAGGTCGCGGCTGTCCACAGTGGCTCTGTGGACAGCGCCTCCAATCTAGGCTGCCTATACAGTCCTGGGGCAACCCCTTCCTGTGGTGCCCACCAGGGCTTCCCTTGTGGATTTTTCATGGGCTCTCGCCCTCCCTGCTGCTCTGGGGACTCCACTTCCAGTCCCCCAGGTTGGTGTTTTGCCGGGCTTTTTAGCCCGGCTCCAGGCATCCGGCCAGCCAATCAGTCCTGGCATGCCTGTATAAAGCGCGTCAAAGCCAATGCGGGAGCCATTCCTGGCTCCCTCTGTCTTGTCCACTTTTTTTCCTATTTGAAGTGTATCCGCAGCGGCTCCGCCCGCCACAGTTTCACTTTCGCCAGCTCCACTCCTCCGGGCAGCATCCCACCGCCTCCCAGCTTCACAAGGTAAGCCTTTTTCACAGCCAGTGTTTTGTTGTCACTCGTTTTTAGACTACAGAAAAATAATAGAGCAGTTCTTCCATTGCAAAGAACTCAGAAAGACAACTGCAGGTCAGAATGTTCTTGACACTACAGATTCCCATTTAAAATCCTTGGGCACATCCAGATGAGCACACATATGTGGTTTGTGGTGCACCAAAGCAGTCTGAGGTGCCACAAACCACACACACAGTGCACATACACCCATTCAGCACATTGCTAATTTGCAGCACAGTGAGTTATTGGACACCAAGAGATCCCAGTGTCACAAAAACTGCTTCTGAAAAAAACAGCATGGCATACATGGGAGCAGAATATGCTGCTAGAAAGGGAGCTTGGCCAGCTAGAGCCATGCTCTGTCTGCTAGCCAGACTCCAAGCGGCCAACTCAGTACCACTGGTGCCCTGGGAGCCCCCAGGACTCCAGGTAAGGTTGCTAGGGCCAGCACAAGTGCAGGCCTCAGCCTCCCCTAGCCCACCCAAGTCATTTTGCCATGCTCTGGAATGTGTGTGCAGGGGCATGCCGAGGGACAAATAGCAGCAGCACAAATATGTACCGCTGCTATTTGTCCCATGGGAAATGTGTGCCCCTGCATATACGCGCTCATTGGGATGCGCCCTCTGGGTTTATTTTGTGAATCATGTTTGTACACCCAACATTGCTAACCTAGTGTGGCACCCCATGGCGTCCATGAAAGGATCTGCGGCACCCCGGTTGGGAATCACTGCTTTACGTGTTATTGTTTCATAGTTTGAAGGAATTATTGACACAGAGCTGAGCCTGGAGTCAGAACCCCATTCACCTCCATGGATGTGTAATTCCAGTGGCCTGGGATGATCATTTTCAACATGTACCCTGCTGTTCTTTTATTGATCATGAGAGAGGATAAAAGGCCTGCACAATTCACTGTGAGTAACATCACATTTGGGTTTTGCAGGTGAGCAGTGTCCTGATGGTTTTGAAAAGAGAGAGCCCAAGAACTCAAATAGAGCCTAGAGGTATATTGGATGCCCAGCAAGAGAGATATGAGCATAAACAGCCCAACAGCATACTCTTTCATACTCCAAATGCCCCCACTCTCCACTCTAGTGTCTCATCTGGGGTGGCAACTTATTGTATGGGGAAGCGCCACCAACTTTTTTTTCTAATCAGCTGTGTGCCCCAGAGGACAGCATCAGTACATGGGTGCTTCCCCTGAAGTTGCACAGTCCTGTGCTTGGTGCAGCAGTTTGTGCATACGTGGTGTCTTGTTTTACAGCCTCGGCAGCTCTCATCACAGTCAGTTGTACTTGGTGCCCTTGGGCACAAGGTGGAGAAAATAGCAGGGATTTTCTCTGCAGTGCCGCCTATAAGCTAGTATAGAAAGAAATCTGATCTGGTTTAAAATAGGCACTGAAATTAATTAGGAATGCCCATATAAAATAGTCATGGGCTTGGAAGCCGGGGTGTCAAAAATATGCCTGGTGGGTTGAGTCCTGTCATCCGACCCATGGTGCTGCCCACGGGTCTCAGACTGGACCCACATACTGCATGTAGCATGTCCTGGCCCAGCCTATGCACTGCACTAAGCATGTGGAGCCAGTCTAGGGCACATGCTACATCCATGGACCGACCCTGTATCACTTGTCCAGCCCATAGGGCCTGATAAATGTGATATCCCTTGTATAAGCTAATTCCATGCACTGCTGATATGAACTTCAAGCCATTGTGCTGGTTCTGGTGTTTACAGTATACAGATATATTTGCTTCTTTTAATTAGTAACTCTTGGGTGTTTGATCTCTAGAATTTAGCATTTTGGTACCACAAGAGGCATTTGGAAGAGAGACTTGGAGGAGCCTTTTCCCTGCAATAAGTATGATTTATGGGCTTAGAGCAGAAATTTGTGGGGTCAGAGCTTCTAGATTTTAGCCCCACACTGCAAAGAATTTGCTCTCTGACCTTTACCATGTTCCTTACCATCAGCTCAACCATTTGCAAAGCTTCTACTGCACTTCCCCTGCTTCTTACTGAATGGCATGAGTTATAGTATTGTTTAGAAACAGCTTTGGGAACTTAGACTAGAAGAGGTTGGAAAGAGACAACATATTACGGGCAATTATGGTTAAACTGTAAACAAGCAAGTACTATACCTTGGCTATTGGTAGATAAGCATTGAACCAGAAGACTCCTCTTAGCCCAAAAAGATATTTTCCCCCCTCAGCATTGCGAAGCTGCTGCAGCTGGGTGTACCTGTCCCATAAGAGTGAAAAAGAAATGGTTACAAGATTTTATGGCCACTGTAGACAGTGCCCAGAAAGGTGAAGCCCCACCTGAGTGATGGCTGGCTGATTTCTTTGACATTTAAATTGGTCACCTTGTTAGAAGTTTTGCCGTGTGTGGATGCTTCAATAAAGATGCTGACCACAGTTGATCACTTGGAGCAGCACCTCTTAAAGCTAAAGAGCTTGAACAATCATACCAACATGAATTTCAGGAATCTCTTCGTGGTGCTGGATTCTAAGATCTAGGTGCTAAGCACACTCCATCCAAGTCTAGGTTGCTATCTAGCTACTTTAACAAAGGAAGCAAGTAGCTGGCCTTATAGTTAGTGCATGCTGCAGGGCTGCTAAAAACCTTGCACATTTTCCTTTCCTGCTGTTACCGACCATTGGTCATGAATGGGGATCCTGGTTTTCTCTGATAAAAACACCCACTTTTCAGATTTAAAAAAGTAACCCAAAATTCTATTTTTTTCATGATTCAAATGAAATATAGATATATAAATAGTAGCATTTCATTTGAATCATGAAAAAATGTGGATTTGGGGTTACTTTTTTAATCCAAAAATTGGGGATTTTGTTTTATCAAAGAAAACCAGGATCCCTGGTTATAAATGTACATTGGAAAATGGTGTGTGCACTACATACAGGGGAGCAGAGGCATGATCATTCCCAGTGCCTTCCGCCCCCGTCTGTCCCCAACATGGACCTGTGCCCATCAGCAATAGCTCGGCCCATTGGATGTAATGTGATCTGTACCGGGCAGTGAAATAAGCAGGAAAGTAACCCAGGGCTGTGTTGAGATGTCATCCTTTCGATTCTACCTCACTCCAGTCCCTACATGTTACTGTGTCCCCTCACCTGCTTCCCCTCCCAACAGCCCCTTGCTGCTGTCTCAGATCCCTGGGCACGTGTGTCCAGGAGATGAGCTTCTATCTCTAAAGTGCAAACCTTAGGAACATGACTGTTCTGCTCTCCACTGAGCTCTTCTACATGCTGGGCCAAAGTCAGTGTTCTCCCACTGACCCTGAGACAGTTGCTTTCCTCCAGCTAAATAACAACCCCAAAACACCTTGCAAGGTGTGGAGCTCAGGATGCATTTACTGCATGGACCCAACCAAGTCTTGTTCCAAACTCATCCAGCTCTGAATGCAAACTTCCTCTGAGTTTCACAGTGTCTGGACCGGGGGTTCCAGTTCAGGCTCAACAGTCACGATTCAAGGTGATATCACAAGCAGAGGTCTCCCTCGGCTATGTGACAGACTGCCCATGAGATGGAAGAGAGCAGGTATCCATTCCTTTCTGTGCTTCCCTGACTGAGAGGAAAACTCACTACTACATTTTTTGGCAGGAGGTTCTGTGCCTCCAGGTCTGGGCAGCACTCCTACACTTTACACCTGCCTGTTAGCTGAGCAAAACTGGAGAGTTCCTGTATTTGGTTGCCAATTCTCTCACTTAGCAAGACAACCTGCTTCTGGATTACTGGGTGATTTTAGACAAGTCACTTAATCTAGCCATGCTTCCTTCTGTCATTATCCATACAAGCCCGGCTTACAGAGGTCTCAGGAGTCATAAATGAGGAATGTTTATAAACTGCTAAGTGAAAACCATGACTGAGACCAGTAGCAGGGGCAGGAATAGGACCTAGCGCTTCCTGGCTCCCAGCGCAAGGCTTGGCTGACTTGCTAAACAAGCATGCTAAGCCCTTTTGAGCTGGTTTAATAAAAAATACAAGATTTACCCAAAAAAACTTGTCTGCCTATGCCCTTAGACCAACACGACTAAAACCTATAGCCCTGAAGCCATTTGCAGACATTTGTATATTAAAATTTTTGTGAATGAAAAACCAGGCAGCTTTTTATGAGCACTGGCCAGAATCCAGCCCTCTGGTCTGGTCAACTCACAGATTCACTAAGTTGATTAGAGTGTGATTTTGTTTATAATGGATCTAATTATTGGCACAATCCTTGCGTAGGTGCATAAAGGTGATTTAGACCACTGTAGCTTATTTCGCTTCAAGTATGGTGATAGCTTACTGAAATATGCCCTCTTATGCTGCACTAATTTAACTGTGCCCATGCTGGAGATGGAGTTAATTACACGACTAGAAGGAGTGCAACATTTTTGTGCGAAGACAGGAAAGATTGCCAAGTTGCTGTAGTGATCATTAAGCTTTGTCTCCAGCAGAGGGCCCTCTGGCCAGGTTTTATCTGGCCCACTGAAAAAATCCCCACCTCCTCATCTCATCTCCTACTTAAGACCTGGGCAGTGTAGAGGGGAACAACTCCACCCAGCTCCCCTCAACCATGCAACCACCTACAACAACAGACAGCGACGGCAAGGACTAACAGAGCTGCTCAGCAGGGACAAGGACAGATAAACAATTCCACTGCTCAGCCTTCTGCCTTCTTGAACTCGATTCTCCCTGGTTCACGTGACAGGCAAGTGAGTCAAGGGAGGAAATGGTCTTAAACTCCTTAAATCTTTACATTTCTTTTCCCTCTTTCTTTCATTCCCCAGGATTTCAGGATGCAAGGAGCTGCTGGTCTGCTCTGATTGGCCTTGGGACAGCTCTCTCCCCAATAGTTTGGAGGGCAGGATGGAACATGGCACGTGACTTTACAGAGCCTAAGAATGCTTCAGACAGAGGAACCTGCAGCAGTGCTCGTGGAGGACACCACAGGTCTCAAAAATAATAGCTAAAGGACATCCATGCCATCTCCAGAATCCCCTTCCTGCCTCACCTTCCCCTTACTCCTCAGTAGCGCCGACGACTCCTAAATCACTTCTAGGCTGGGATTATGGTTACAAGAGCTAGTGGCATGAAGCTGTTCCTGATTATTCTGCCTTCGCTTTTCCAAGCTGTTACAAGTAAGTGACTGTGTTTGCAGCTCACTTTATTCAAAGTGAAGCAAATAGCTATATGTTTTGTGGTAAGATGTTTTAAGAAAGGTTTTAGGATCGGTTTGGCACTTGTTAGCTGGGATAGAGAGTGGAATGGTAATGTCTCTGAAAATCTGCACCAGTGTTTGTGTCTCTTTACATCTTTACCACATCTAGCAGCATGTCTTTATCTTTGAGTGCTCCTGTCCTTCCTGTAATCTATTCTGGGCTCCTACGTTACCTGGAGACTGAGAGAGGGGGAAACAACTGCAAGTTGCACTTTTGTCATTTGTCCAAATGGAGCAGAGAATGAACATGAGATTTTGGTGAGAGCAGATAGAGAAGCCCACTCTTCACAGGACTTAACACACAGACAAGATTTGAGTCAGGGTGGATAAGGAGCAGATGATGAAGGGACACTGTGCAGTTGTGTTCTGGAAAGGGATAAGGTTCAAAGCCAGAAATCAGTGTTTGAGTGTTAATCAGTGTTTGGGTGTTAATCTGATAGGTCATGCTTTACTGTTTAGCAGGGACAAGGCAAAGTTTTCTCTTTC
>NW_005841956.1:1812203-1833413 GCF_000455745.1 Alligator sinensis
TGTCTTGCCCTAGCAGCCCTGAGATGTGAGATGAAGGGAAAACACCCAACTGTGAGAGGAGAAAGCTTCCTGCCTCAAATCAAATTGCTATTTGTTTTCACTGTTGAGGTAGGCCAAAAGGCTGCAAAAGCAAAATCCTTTGAGAGTTGCAAGGTTTGACATTGTTAGTAGCATATATATAGGACGAAAGCAACTATATATATATCGTGTGCAGGGCATGTGGTACTGACTTTGACTTTGTGCTGGACAGATATGTGTACCCAAAAGAGCTATCCAAACAAGGACCAAAGTATGTGTTGGAGAGGAGACATCATTCCCAAAGGGTTGTGTGCCAGGTTGTGTATACTCTGAGCCTATCTCCAAGCTGCTGATTCTGTATTGGCTTATAGGGTTTCTCTAGGGGGTTGTTCTGAGGCCACAGAAGAGAGAGGATTCTGCAGGACAGGAGAGGAGAGAGAAGAACTAATGAACTAAACATAAATTCAGTTTACCATAACTCAGGGAGTACTCTGGTTCTGGTTCTGGTTCTGGTTCTGGTTCTGGTTCTGGCTCTGTAGGGACAGACTTTCTAGCAGCAGAGACAGGGATCTCCCAAGTGCCATATATCTGTTTCTGGAAAGTCCCCCAAAATGAGAAGCTGTTCTGGAGAATCTCTGGCTGAAAGGATAATATGCTGTGCTTTATAGCATAGGCTTATCCACCAACATAGGCTCACCCACCAAATAATATTTCACTAAGCTGCCTGAGAACTATGCAGCAGTGTCTCTATTTTACAGGTGTGCAAACTGAAGTGTGAGAAAGTCAAGTGATTTCCTCAAGACCACCCAATGAGTGAATGTCAGGGCCAGAACTGGAACTCAGGTGTGTCTGGCTTCCAGCCCAATGTTTATGCCTTTATAATGCACTACTCTGTTTAACAAGTGCTTATGGCTGAATTTGTTTTTCACCCACTCATTTTGGCTCAGGGAATGAGGCAATAAAAGTAAGCCTGTAACTTGGCTTTGCTGCATGGCTGCCACAAAAGGTCCTGTCAAAGCCAGGGCTGAATTTACACCGAGGTTCTGGCAGTGAGTGGGGTTAGTGTCTGGGGGCACTTGTACACGTGACGGGGGTTTAATCCCCAAAGTTTTATTTTATGCCCCCTAAATTGAAATGGTGTATTTTTAATTGAAACCCATCATTTCAATTTTTCTGTCATGTTACAGCAAAGGGCTCAGTCTTTTTTTCTTTTTTGTCAGAGCTGGAGCCTGCCTGCAGCCAGGGGGAAGCTGCCATTGGGTAGAGTAGCCTCTGAACTCCAGGGGAAACCAGTCCTTCCCTACGCAGCTGCGGTACCCCCCTGGGGCCACCCAGGTAGGCTGCTAGCAGGTGAGTGCTCCCTCAGCCAGAGGCAGCACCCAGCCCAATCCAACTCTTCCCCGAGCTCACCTGCTGGAAGCCTTCCGGGTGCTCCCCTGATAGGCTTGCGGCAGCCAGGCACCTGCTGAAGGCTGCAGCTGCGAGGGGCCCAATCCTTTTTTTCTGTGGAGCCTGCCTGCCTCCACCATGGCCGGGGGGGCAAGCTGACAGCTGTATCGTTGTACTTTACAGCATTGTAAAATAAACTACATCCACGTGGAGTTTAGTTTGCAATGATGCAAAGTCCTTTAAAACCCCCAAAACTGGTACACATGTAATGTTAGGCCACACAAATTGCATTTTTGTCACATGTGCATTGTGACAACCATCACGTGTACAACCTGAACCTCAGGTGGAATTCAGCAGTTTCCAACCTGAATCCACATTGACCTTGACAATTGTACAAAGCATGATCCTGTGCTATAATGCCAGGTTCACATAACAATCAAGCTACCACTACCAAGACACAAGCATGGGAAGCAGAAGAAATAGTCAAAAAGAAATTGATTTTCTCATACACCCCTTATCCTATTCATTACAGATGGTTCACTGGCTTTGTCGCCTTCTTCCATTCATTTATTCTTTCATCTCCTCCCCACCCGTCCTCATTCTTTTACAGTCTCTTAACTCAGCATTTCCCTCATGCCTAAGAAATGTTCCCTATAAGTCTTAGTTAGCGTGCCCTGGTTTGGAGCATAAAAACTGATCCCAGAAAAGGTCAACTGCGGGGTTCAGTGTTGCCTGGGAAGGTGAGTGGATCTACACTCTTGGGAAAAACCCCACTTTAATAAACTGTTTTCATTTCTATTGATATTGCTGCATCTGAGAACAGGAACTGAGCAAATAAGGTCCTGATCCAATTCCTCTGAAGTCACTAGGAATTTAGAAATTTTCCATTAATGCTACCAGGTCATAAACCAACTTGAGTGATTCCAGTAGAGTGCCTGGAAGGGTGACTCGAAATGGGCCTGAGGCACAAAGTCTAAATAGTTTGCTGTGGTCCAGAGTTCAGATTTGGTCTTGGACCAATCTTTAATCCAAGACAAACAAAGGCTGGTATATGCTGTCCCCGCTGGAATGCCTCAAGTAATGGGGTTGAAAGAGGGTTGAGGGTCAAGAGTTAAGAACTGTTTTCATGGCTTCTCTTTTGAATCTTCTCACTCTCCCTTGTATCTTTGGATGCACTCTCCTCTAAATCCAGCCTTTTGCCTTAAATGTTAATGAGAAAGTATTATATCTATTAAGGGCTGAGGCAGTTGCAGTTTTTTCCATCGCTCCCTAGGGCTAGTTCTCCTTGTCCCTTTAATCATCCACTTGTCCTTTCTCTGCACTTGTTTAGTTATGTTTTGTTTGCAGTTGCTTTGAAATGCTGAAACCGGCACAAAGAGTTCACATGATGCAAAAGTGGCATTGGCCTCAAAGCAGCTCATTTATGCAGTGGGCACCCCTTGAGACACGGTAGCTCTGCTTTCTCCGCTGGCCTTAATGGAGAGGGGAAAAAATGGGTTTCCTGCTTGTGAAAATAAAGAGATCAAGCTGGGCTGGAGGCTTCCCTTGGATGATGGGGTGAGGAAGGGCTGGCTACAGTAGAAATTCCTCTTTCATTACAAGTGCAGTCTGCAGTGTCAATACCAGTCTAAAATCCTGCTCTCCTAAAGAAATAGTGCTTGCAGGGAGTCTAAAATGCTACCTGCCAGCACTATGGCTGGGACCTCAAAGTCCTTACTTGGACAAACCTCTCCTGGCTTTGCTGGGACTTGTGCCTGAGTAATCACAGGCCAGACACTGAATAAGTTATGCTCAGTGCAATAGTCTTTGGGTCATGGTGAGAGGTGATTGAGCCTGGGGACACCATCACCTGTCCTGGCCAGTATATCATGATAGTATATGATATTCCAGCCTTTATGAAAGTAGGCACTGGGAGGTGAAGGGGAGATCTGCCTTCTGGGTTAGAAAGTTAATGAAAACACGATCCAAAGTACAGGTAGGGCAATACCTCCTCCTGTTCCCACTGGTTCCAGACGTCCACTCCCAGTGCATTATGGGGAGTTCCCAGCTGTTTGTTCAGCTCTCCAATTTGAACAGGTGCAGAGAAAGTATATTAAAATGACCAGAAAATGGAGAGCCCATTTTACAAGGAAAGTTTAACTGGTTTATTTTAACAAAATGCAGGCTCAAGGGATACTGCTTACCTAGTGGGCACATCTGTATGTGCACTTTAATACACATTAGGCTATTTTAATGTGCATTAAAGCATCACCAAAAAACTATGGGCACCTATGCACATGCAGTGAGGCTGCTCTGACATGCTGTAATTACAGCACATCTGAGCAGACTTGATTAAACAAGTCTGCTGGAGCATGGTAATTACTGTGCTCCAGCAAACTCCAGTGTCCTTTATATCAGCATTCCTCCGGTGAAAACTGGTGGTGAGGTGCTTTAACTAAAGCTCATTCGACAAGCCTTAGTTAAAGCACCCCCACCACCATTTTTCAGCATGGGGATGCTGATACACCTGATGCTTCAGGCGCTTTAATTACAGCAGCTCTCAGAGCCACTTTAATTAAAGCGCCTCCCCTCCCCCCAAAGTACATCTATAAATGCCCTATGCTTTTAGTGAATCCACATTAAAATAGGCTAATGTTCATTAAGCATCACTTAAAAACTGTGCTCTTTAGTGTATTAAGACAGGCTAATGTGCATTTTCCTAGTATCTCACAATGGAGGACACTTTTACACATGCTCTGGTGGTGGGGATGGCATCGCTTTAATTAGAGTGGCTCTGAGAACCACTCTAATTAAAGTGCCACCACATCTCATGTATTAGCATCCCCACACTTTAAAATGGTGGTGGGGGCACTTGAACTAAAGCTCCTTTGATGAGCTTTAGACCAAGTGCTCCCACCACCATTTTTAAGCGTGGGGACACTGATACATGAAATGCAGGAGGTTGCTGGAGCACAGTAATTGCCACACATCAGCAGACTGGATTAATTAAGTCTGATCCAATGTGCTGGAATTCCAGCACATTGGAGCAGCCTCACGCTCATGTAGAGGCACCCAGAGGTACTAGCTTTAATGTGCATTAACTAAATCGCATTAATGCATGTGTAGATGCACCCGCTGTCTGTAAAATACATTGGTGGGAGGTACAAACCAGGGAAAGTAAAGAACTACTGAAGCCAAAAGACAATGCTGATGCAAAGACAAAGGGGTATAAACAAGCCATGAATAAATGCAGGTTCGACAGGAATGTTGGAAATGAAATACAACATGCAAAGCTTTGCAAAAACATTTGTGGGTTACATCTGCTAACAGGAGGCTCCTGTTTCTTTTTTTATTTAAATGAATGCATAGAGTATTTAGACAGAAGGTACTTCAGTAGCTAAAGGCTCAGATGTGTTTTGGGAGTCAAGTCTTGGCCTAAACGAAGTGAAAATCCCCATTGTGACATAGATCTAATTTAGTCCATAAGCTGCAAATTTACTCTGCCTTCTGCTTGGTTTCAGAGTAACACAGCTAACTTGTGTCTACTCTTGGATGGCACTTCTCTCTCAATCCCCATTGATACAGTGAATCTTGAAAAGGATGTTTTACTTAATAACTGGCAGATCAGGACACCTCACATTTTAAGCTTTATAAAATATTGCTATTCCTTGGCATAGCAACTGCTTCCCCTGAATGAGGGCTAACAACTGTATTCCTCTGAGCAGGTGCTATATTTCCTTCAGAAGAAGAGGAAACTTAGAGCAGAGGTTCTCAAACTGTGGTCTGTGGACCACCACTGGTCCGTGAGCTCCATTCAGGTGGTCCGCAGAAAGGCTGCGGAACAATCGAGAATATCTGTACTTGTAAGATAAGACCACTGATATTAAAATATGAGTTGTGTGCTTTGATTTGTAGAACAAAAAAAAGTTTATTAAGTGGTCTGCCGAGACCCTCAGCAATTTTCAAGTTTGAGAATCACTACTCTAGAGCATTTCTGATGGCCAATGGCCACCTCATGCCCCGCTTTTTCTTGGGAATGCTTGAAGTCAATGGAATTGAGATTTCCTGCCATGGATTGTGCAGGTCACTCTGGAAACTGCTCCTTGGCAGTCTTGGTGAGGCCATGGTAGGAGCTGGGAAAGTCCAAGGGGAGGTCTGAAGTAACCCAGTGAAACACAAAGGAGAAAAAAAAAGCTTTATAAAGACTGACTAATCACAAGCACCACCCAGCTCTCAGGTATGGAAAAATGACTTGCTGCAAAAGTTGAATGCCAAACCCCCCCAGCACATGAACAGTAGTCCCGAATGTGCAGGCAGCAGGGACAAAGTGGTTTCACTGCTAGCTCACATTCCTCTTTTGTTTCTAAAAGCATTACCCAGTTGTTTTCAAGTTACATTTCCATGATGGGGCTGGAGATGAAAGGAGTTTGTGGAGATGATTGAGCTTGCTTTATCTGCTACTCGTTACTACTTCAATTAACCCTTCCCCTAGCTTTCTGAACCACCCTAAACAAGAGCGGCAGAGAGGCTGGCAGTCTGGCAGGTTCCTTTACGCTTGTTAGAACCTCCTAAGGGGTTGTCTTACTCCTAGTATGGAGTGGTTAATTTTTAATTGATGTGTTGTTTCATTTAGCGCTTGTACAGAGCTCACGCTGGGGCTCTAATTACTGCAGTCTCAGGAACACGCATCAAAACTAGTAGTTCAGCTAAACCCCAAGTTGTGATGACTCTGTGTAGACAGGAGGCCATGTCTTTGAAAGCCTTTGGGGTTTCCTATCACAGATTGTAACACAGCACAAGCTACTGTTGGACCTGCTCAGAACCACAGCAAGTTCCTCATACAAGGGATGTAGTGAAAGGGATGATGGCTGATGCATCTCTTGGCAAAAGCCCCAAGCAACCCTTGCCTTACGTTGGGCTGCTTGCCATCTCCGCAGAACTGCTTAGGCCTGTAACAAAGTCTTAGTCTACACTGGCACTTTTGTCAACAGAAGTTGCCTTTTGTGGGCACTGGTTTCCATGTGTCCACACACGTCACTGATGGAAGATGGCAACCCCCAGCCTTTTTGTCATGTGAATAAAACCACCTCCCTGAAGGCTATGAACTTGCAATAGGCATGCAGCCACTGGCATAATGCCAGAATGGACCCGCTCCAGTGGCACAGTAACATCAACAGCTGTAAAGTGAGGCATGTTCTGGTGAAACTTTCCATTGTAGACAGCCCCAGAATGCAAATAGAGATGTTTCATCTCCAGCCAGCCCAGAATTGCAGGGACACCAGGGTGGTTTTTAATGCCTCTCTGTGCTGTTTCTCCCAAAAAGCAGCTACGATCCTCCCCCAGCATCCAGAACAAAATCCTATTTTTCTTGCTGTCCCTCATATATCAAAATGATGATGAGCTTAAGTAACATAAGCAGGCTTTGGCCAAGGACCCATTTCAAGGCATGGCTTCCAGCTGTCCATAAAATTTTACAATATATGGTGCAAACATGCACTGTTTTGACACAACGTCATTTTTATTTATTTAATGTTTCTGTTAACATTTCTTATCAGCTATTATCTGCCAACCCAAAGTATTTTTTAATAAACAAGATAAAGCTCTTCTAAAGAAGAAAATTAAGGCTCAGGAACCTCTAGAAACAGAACGGTGCATTTCCACCCAGTTCAACTCTGATTTTATTCAATGCCTTGACCAGGCAAAAGGACAAATGATTCAGGGAATGAAAGGCAGCCAGCAGAAGCTGATTCGGCCTTTCTCAGCCTTCTAGTGCGTACCGTTTTGTATCCTGAGTCAATTTCAGGCACTAACCCCTATTTCATATATATAGTTAATAACGCTTTTTATTATTTATCTCTACTCATTTCTTGAATGTATGTTCTTGGGTCTTCCGGGACTATTGATTCATGCCCTAGGTTGAGGCTTCAGTAATTCAGCTTTAGTTTGCTGGAAGATAGGAGTTTTATTTGTCCCTGCTTTGACTTGCCTTAGAGAGTTTCCTGCAACCTATTAAATAACCCATTTTACAGCTTTAAACTATTTTTATACCTGTGTTTATTCTGGGATCCTCAGGCCTTCATGCTTGATCTTCCCCATCAGCTCTCTTAAAAGCTTTACCTTTGAAAGCAAATGATGGAATTTGTTCTCCCTTCCCTTTTCTCCCTGCCCTGCCCCTGCCCCTGCCCCCCCCAAACACACACACACACACTTGTGACCAGCTACCCGGCCCTGCACAGATTGTGAGGGCAGCTGAATCTGACCTGTACACAGTGTGGCTTGGGTCACATGACTGGCAAAGATGCTCCGCAATACCATGAACTAGGGATTGTGCTCAGCTTGTGAAAAGAATGGCACCACAACTAAAAGTGAGCATTTCTTCAAGATCTAACTGTACATAGAGTGAAGGAACCACAGCTTATAAGATTGCCTGATGACTTTGGCGAATAGTATACATCCTAAATATTAATTGTATCTGCAATGTGCCTCCCTGTCTTAAGTAACTGAATTATCCCCATTCCAGTAGTGCTGACCATTTGATAACCTTTAAATATTTATCCTTGCAACCTCCTGGTAAGATAGAAAAGTGCTATTATTCCCATGTTGTAGATGCAGACTACAGAAAGACCAAATCATTTGCCCAAGGCCATACAGGAAGTCTAGCTGTAGTCTTTCTAATCTATCTATAGTATCCATAGGGTGGTATATAATCACTAAAAGTAAGTTTTCCTGGAAGCAAATATGTGTTACCACATCAGATCTGAGGCCATATCCTTTTTCTCATTCTCGTGTGCCCCAGCAGTCCATGAAAGTAGGCATGAATCTCAAAGCTCAGCCCTTCCTTTTATCTTTGCATTGAAGTGAGACAGACAGTCAAGAAGATCATTTGATCTTCCAGGGCTGCAGCCTCTGGGGAGCCAGACACCACAATCAGATTTGAAATGAGCTTGGAAAGTTAACTGTGGGGCTTCATTGGCCATGAGGTTACAGGAATATTGGGTCACTAATTTGTCTTTTAAGTGAGTAAAGAGCAGCACAAGGTGAAAGTTGCCAGCCTGATAGTCCTCGCCACTGAAGAAATGTTCTTCCCTTTAGGACAGGTACAGCACAACCAGCAGATTGCAGGCAGACAACAAGTGGTAATGACTTTGGGCTTCTGCTAACCAATGGCAAATCTGAACTGGCAGCTTTGAAGTAAAATGCCTAAGACAAGCTCTCAGCATAGTATAGGCAGGTAATGATGCTTGTAGGTAATGCAAAGAGCCTTTGCCTTCTGTTCAGTGCTTCACATGTCAGTGAGGGGAGCAGAATCTGAACTGAGACTCTGTCCTGCAAAGGTAAGTATGAAGGTTACTCTAAAATCCTACTGCACAAATGCTTTCTTAGCTTGGGATACCATGATGATGGTTTCAGATGGTTTCAGACCAGATGGTTTTACCAGGCTGGCAATGGAGATACCCTTTTTCTTGGCCTTAAATGACTTGATATAGTTGAGGGTAGAAACCTGTCCATTGCACTGCAGGCAGTAGGGCTGTGTAAAGCTTTGGGTGCTGATTTGATTCAGAGGAGATTTGGCCCGATTCGGCCCAACTCCCTTCTTTAGTGTGTGTCTCATTCAAAGCACGTGACACCAGTGTCCTGGGCCTCGTATTACCTACCGCCTCTTAGTTTCCTAGTGGAGTGTAACGTTTTCTGGCTTTGTCTTCTGAAAATGCCTGAATAGCTTGGGCTAAGCACACCAGAGAGATGACTTTCTTCTGGTGTGATATCAGCTGATTAAGCTGCCCTGGGCCATCAGCAAACCCTTGATGTTAGGTTGCTGAATTTAAAGGGCTAGTCTGACAGCTTGAAGCCATCGTGTGGCACTTCATTGGGGTTAGTAGGGTCTGTGTGCCTGGGATTCGGTGAATTTATTCCACTGCCATAATCATTAGTTTCCCTGGTACGTACCAGGTGGTGATGGGAACTACCATTCTCCCATGAAAATGTGCCTGCACAGATGACATCTGCCCGAGTCCCCAAGCTAGTTGTTCTCTGACCTGGATGCCACCGTAAATGCTGATGTAGCTATGCTGGTTGAACTCTGTAACAGGTGGCATCTTGACACCATACCAGGGTCAAGTATGTTCCAATTACACAATGTTTCCACTGCCCACTAACTGAATGCAAATCTAAAGGAGCAGCATCTGAAACATGAGTCACATCAGATAGACCTCAGTGTGACCCTAGCTTGAACTTTGACCTTTCCTGAACACTTGAAGAAGACAGTTGCCAAACGTAAAACATGTAATGACCTCTCCAGTAATCTAGCAGCCCCTACATAGTGTATACGCTCATGCAGTCCAGATGTCCTCACTGGCCAGCTGCTATTCACTGCAGAACATTGTTCCCAAGATTGGTGCTGTTTGCCAGTCACAGGGCTTGTTGATTTAGGATTACATTCAGCCATGCTCGTCCTGTTGAGGACATTTCAGCCCACATCACCATTGCTGCTAAAGGAAAACTCCAAAGTACCATCCCCAGATCCATTGTAAGGACACAGGTCTTAACCTATTGGAGGAAATCCATGCTACTCCCAGTTTGCCACTGTATAGTGACTTCTTCAATACACCTACAGTTGTCATGAGATGTCCCCAACCTCAAAACAGGTACTTTTTTATGTCTGTTTTGAACCAGAATAAATACACATGCCTGGAGGCCCTGACCTAGCCCAACGGCCTCCGAAACAGCCTGCTTTCTTACTAGCAAAGGCTAGGCTGGAATAGGAGCATGAGGTACCTCCAGCTCTGATAGAAGAGAAAGCAGACCTAGCTGTTAGACACCCAGACATTGCCATGTGATACTGAATATTTCCCCATTAACGTGTCAGACTCTGCCTTCAGCACAAAAGAAACAGCTGCCTGTTTTTCCCCCTTGACCCAGCCTATAGTTTACTTCTCAGATGCTGGAATGTGCCTGAAAAGCCCACACTCAACCTAGAGCCAATCCAAGGAACTGCAGTTTCTTCTGCAAGTGGCCCCCTCTTGTAATTTAAGATGCAGCAAGGGGACAAATGATGGTCTGCAGCTGTTAGAAGTGTCCCTTGGATCTGTTTTATAGTCTAGGCTGGATGTAGATCTCTTCCAGAGCCTTCTGGGAAAGCTCCAATTTTTAGGAAAGATTCATGGACTTTGCTTCAGCTCTTAAACACTTTGAATCACATTGATTAACTCCAGGGAGTTTTGCCAAGATTTAGGGCCTTCACTTTCCCCAGAACACATACCCCACATATACCAGTAAATCTGATAAAAAGCTAGTCAGTCCCCAGGGCTCATTCAGCAGATAGATAGCCAGGGACATCGCCAGCATTTGCTGGGTTTTTTTAGCTCCAACTGGCTGTTAAATGAGACAAGATTTTGTTCCTTTAATTTGGAAAAATACCTGTGATACAAGCAATATCAGCCTGGAGAAAAATAAGGCAGTCATGGCTTGGGGCGTGGCAGACAGCTGGACTGTAATCTTTTCAAAACAGGGATCATGAATAAAGTGTCTAGCAGACTTGGAGCACTGCAACTAATGATATTCATTGCAGCTCACAGGATATGTTCGCTATGAAGTTAGTCAGTTGGAGGTTACTTCTAGAGTATGTGACAGTCAAGAAAAGGAAGGGGCTTTGCAGTCCTATCTCCTGAACACATCATCATTTACTCCTGAACCTACTTCGAGCTTTGTCTTCACATTCTTGTTACAGCTATGTTCAAAATCAGGGGAAGCGAATGCATAAGCTTGGGTCCCTAAGGCAGAAGAGGGGTGGAAGAGTGAATGAAGCCACTCATCCTAGGCTCCATCTTTGCTAGAGGCAATGAAAAGCACTAAAAATTACTCAGCCACAGGCCACAACATCTTAACGGTGCTTGTACACATGACAGGGGTTTAGTCCTCAGAGTTTCATTCTATGAACCCTAAATTGAAATGGTGTTTTTTTAATTGAACCCCACCATTACAATTTTTCCATCATGTTATGGCAAGGGGCCCAATCCTTTGTGGGGGTGAGGTGCTGATGGGCCGAACTGCCCCTGAGCTGCGGGGTGCCCTTGTCCTTCCCTCCGCAGCAGCAGCGCTCCTCAGGGCCACCCAGGCAGGCTGCTGCGGGCCAAGTGCTGCCCCAACTTGAAGGCAGGACCCAGCCCAATCCAACTCTTCTCCAACCCCAAGCTGAGGCAGCACCCGGCTCACGAGCCGCCTGCCCACCCAGGTGGTTCCAGAGGGCGCTGGTGCCACAGAGGGAAGGACCAGGGTCCCCTGCAGCTCAGGGGCCACTCGGCCAGCAGGTAGCTGGCCCCCTGGCTGTGGGAGGCTCTGCCAAAAAAAAAAATAAAAAAAGGATCGGGTCCCTCACTGCTTCTGCCTTCAACAGGCTCCTGCAGGCAGCAGGACACCTGGGGCTGCCCGGGAATGGGCTGGCTTGTCCCTGGGGCAACACAGAAAGGTGGCAGGAGGGTGGCTGAGTTTGTTGGCAGCCAGAGAAGGAGACAGGGATGGCGCATGGGGTGCTGGAAGCCCAGGCCATCTGCCATCTGGCCAAGTGCTGCCAGTTTGGAGGCTCCTCATCCAACCCCTCCTTGAGCCCGCTCAAGCTTCCAGCATCTGGTGCACTGTCCCTGCCGCCTACTCTGGCCGCCAGCAAACCCAGCCAACCTGCTGCCACCTCCCTGTGCCGCCCCAGGGGCAACCCAGCCCATTCCTGGCAGCCCTGCATGTCCTGCCAGCCACAGAAGCCCACTGAAAACAGAAGCAGCAAAGGGCACGATCCTTTTTTTCTGTAGAACCTGCCCACCTCTCCCACAGCTGGGGAGCGGGGGGAAGCTGACAGCCGCATCATTGCAATTTGCAGTGTTGCAAACTAAATTGCATTAGGATGCAGTTTAGTTTGCAACTATGCAAACTCATTAAAAAACCCCAACACTCTTGCATGTGTATAGTGTGACACTATTAAGCCACACAAAGTGACCTTTTCTTCATGTGTACATGGTAATGGCGTCACATGTACAAGTGTCCTAAGGAGCATGTGTTATAGCTGAGGTGAAGTGCCTTTCTACAGGAGTGTTAGCAGTAGAAAATCTTGAATGACAAGCTGGGGCCATTCACACTGCGTTGTGTTCCATAGTAGCAATTGATTCACTGATACTGCTTCCCTGGCCCTAATAAAAGGGGAGAGCATGGAACTATTTAGCTTGAGCTGAAGTATGCTTTTGACATAATTAGCTGCAGGGTATTAGAGAACAAAGCTCATGGTGAGATCTCTTTGATGCTCCAACTGGCTTTTCAAAGCTGTTTGATGGAAAGTAACTCAGCAAAGTGGAGACTTGAATTATCAAGTCTGTCCTAATTGCAGGCAATGAACTGCACCTCAGAGAAAACTGAAGTTTCAGGGAGCAGTGGAGTCTGACTTGTGATGCTGGAATTAGTCGTGCCCAGGTCTCTTCTGTTTTCTTTGGCATTCCTCATGTTGGACTTTCCCAGTTTTCCCTGTGCACTTCACTAGTTTTTCCCTCCACCGTCTGTACCATTCTTGAGAATGGAAGTGGTGTCAGTCCCTAGAGCAGAAGGTCCCACTCCACCTCCTTTTGAGGCCACCAACATCTTAGAGGAGCAGGAAGACTTAGCTTAGCCATGTCTCCCTCCTGATCCTCTCTTGTTCCATTTAGTCCTTCCCCATGCTCAGTGGAGGATTATTCCCCATGGTCTACTCATCAGCATTTTCCCTCCTCCTAAATGATACAGAAGCCACCATTCCATAGTTTCATGCATCACAAACTTTTTTGTCTCATTAGGGAGCAACGGGAAAATTGGCTGGAAATGTTCTGACCAGCTCTGGAGACCTGATTTTTAATCCAACACCAGTTTATTTTATGCCTTCTTGGAATATCTCTGAACAGATCAGGAAAAACAGCATCCGTATGACCTCCTGGTGGAGGGTCATTCACTTGACAGTCACCTTCACTTTTGCATCACTCAATTTGGGAAAGTGCAGCAGGCCTGACACCTAAGGCCAACAGCAGTGATGTTTTTGATCATCTGAGGGGACACCGACCAGAAGCTGGTGTTGGGTTTTGTGTCGTTTGTGGACCTTATTAGACTTTTGGGTAGTAGAGAAAGGAACTGATTTGACAGTGCTGGAGAGTGACAGGCTCAAGTTATCCTCAGAACAGGCAGAGCATGGGCAGCAGTAGGGCTCCTCCTACCCAGTCCTACCAGTGCGCTGCCTTACCCACTACCTGGAGAGCCAAGGCATTAAGCTACAAAGGGTACATTTGACCTCAGTGGCCCAGATGAAATACTCTGGCAGGTTCTCTCTGCTCCTGTGAGGTTTTTCAGCAGTAATTCACCTAGCAGATAACAGTGACTTTGAAAATGAATTATGAGACACCCCCCACCCCCCTCCTTAAGCCAAAAGCTTCCCTCTTCCAAGACAGTAGTCACAGAACCGCTGTCAGAAGATCATGTTCTGGTCACTAATGACTTATGCTGAATTCTTCTTCAAAGCAAAGACATTTTGGAATAGTTTTCTGCAAGCATTTGAAAGCCTGGAGGATATTTCCTGAATGGTCTCCAAAGTCCCAGACCAAATTATTTGTTGGAGAAGTAGTGAAGGGCTGTTAAATTGTTCTCTCTTTTGGGAGCATCGAAAATGTGAAGAATTTCTGTTTATTTATGAAAAATATGTATAACCTAGTTTTCCCTTTCCCTTTTGTACTGATACTTACTAGGGCTGAGGGAATCCATATCTACTCTGGAGCAGAGGGGGAAAGCTGGTGGGCATGTCTATATTGATCTGAATTAACATT
This sequence comes from Alligator sinensis, assembly GCF_000455745.1. Classification (NCBI taxonomy): domain Eukaryota; kingdom Metazoa; phylum Chordata; order Crocodylia; family Alligatoridae; genus Alligator; species Alligator sinensis. Next base: position 1,826,414 of record NW_005841956.1, read on the forward strand.
AAAGAATGTAGTTATCTCAGACATATTATGACGCGTAAAAACTGGACCATTCATTTCATGTCTAGCAGCTAAGAGATGCAGAACATATGAAAACAGCATGACTAGACTGTGAAACAAATAACTAAAGTTTGTGGACACTGTGATAAAAACACTAAGACCTAATGCATTGAGGGAGGTGAAACTTGGTGCAGGTTGGACCAGAGAGGCAATATAGACACATGCAGAAGCTTTGCTACTCTTGCCTAATATATGTCATCTTGTTTTGAAAAGACTGTCTTGAGTTGTGGTAAATGTAGGCTGGCTGTTGGGCTCCCAAAGGGAAAGACTTGCGAGCAGGAATTTAGGTTTTTTCAGACTTGCTGAAATAGCCACCTTGAGACACTAATGGTAAAGCCAAGGCAAGGGTCCAGGCTTGGAACACCAGAGTCTTGGGGCTTTCCTGTGTGAAAGATGGAGTTGTAGGGCCTAGCACTAAAAAGAGTGTGACCCCTACGAGATGTATGAAGACCAAAGGCAAGCGTACTCTGTGGAGAGAGGCAGAATTGCCCAATAAGCAGAAGGACAAATGGAGGGTTGTATTAAATAGCTCATAGATGTGGCAAGACATCTCCTCATGCCCCAACCATGCCAAGTTCCCCCCCATCTGCTGTTCTTAGACCCTACTGGAAGACTGAGAGACAGCTGCACTATGAAGGTTTCATGATCCAGATGGGCTGGCATTTAGAAAGTCCCACTGGCAAGTCATGCTAGACAGGAGTGGCTTGACATTCAGAGAGGCATTAAACAGACAAGTTTCTTTGGGAGAATCTGATATCTTTTATTAGACCAACTTAAATAGTTGGAAAAAAATGTTTAGCAAGCTTTCAGGTTTAAAAACCCTTTGTCAGACTGAGGAAGTCTCTGCAGTTTGTGTGTGCTCTTCCTGAATGGAGTGAATAGTAAAGAAGCCAGAGGTTGGTCTGCATGCAAGACAGGCAGTCAGTGAGGATGTAAATTGAGGAGTCAGTGGGTGAGATGGGGGTAAGGAGAAGAGGGATAATGTAGCAGTTAAATAGTGGAAAGGTACACCAACTGCAGAGACTTCCTCAGCCTGATGAAGGGTTTTTAAGCCCGAAAGGTTGCTAAAAAAATTCATCCAAGTATTTAAGTGAGTCTAATAAAAGATATCAGATTCACTCAAAGAACCGTGTCTGCCTATGTCCTTAGACCAACGCAGCTACAACCCATACCCCTGTAACACGGAGAGGCATTAAAGCATTCTGGCATTAACAGAATTAATAACACAAAGGGGCCCTTTGTGACGTCATTCTCATATAAAATACGCTCAGGGAAGGAGGAGAAGCCTACTGTAATGCTGTTTTTAACTGTCTTGCTCTCCCTTGGCAGACTCTCTTAGGATTCATCCCAGGCTGGACAGCCACACCTGCCCCTTGGGACAGTTCCCCTGTGGCAACCTATCTGTCTGCTTACCCCAGCTCCTACACTGCAATGGGGTGAAGGACTGTGACAACGGTGCTGACGAAGAGAACTGTGGTAATGAGCAAAACGCGTAGCCTTCTGGCTCTTTCTTTGCCTTCTTGCCATTAGGAAAATGTCCTGCAAAATAATGAATTGTTGGATCTGGAAACACCAAGATCCAGGGCCTTCAACATATTAGAGTTGTTAACGCTGAATTCTTATTTATGCAATCGAAGGCGTTACTCCTCCCAAAATTCAGCCCAGGAAAGGATATTTAATGGTGGCAGGCACCTCTTAGCAGGGTGTTCACCTACAGCCTAGCGCTATCCCACTGCTAAAGTAATTAGTAGAAAATGAACAGACTCATTTAAGTGAAAACCACAAGAATATATTATAATACTAACAGATAACAACAACAATAAGAATATATACAAGAAATATGTTACAGTGGTGAGTGGAAAATTAGAGAGAGAGAGAAAACAGAGAGACAGAAAGCAGCCCCTTGTCCATGTACTTGCAGCTACGTGGCTGGACCCACACAGGCAGCTTCACTGACACCAGCTCTCAACTGCTGTGCTCACAATTAAGTCTGTGAAGACTCCCCAGGAGATTTCCCCCTTTTCTAGGTACTCTTTCTCCTTTGTTAAGGGAAGGGTAATACTTCACCATTCACAGGGTGCTGGCCAACTAGTACGGTACTGGTCTGTTGCTGGAACCCAAGTGGTTACTGGGGACCCTTGCTCCACCCAGATTACACACACAACTACAATCCCTTCTCTCCTCAGAGGCCCATACACAGATCCAAGCTCTCCACAGACATTAACCCGTTTGCACGTCACCACACACCTCACTTTCCGAGACTCACTCACACGTGGATCCAGAGAGGCTCACCACCCGCAGACTCGCACCATACCACATATACAGACTCGCAACTCACTCCACACACACACCGGAGCTGAGCCCAGACCCCTTTATGTCCCTAAATCACACCACATATGCCATCCAATCACATCTCTAGGGCTCACGTCACTCATCTGCTCAGCCAACTGATGTGTCCATCAATCGTCTCTTCGAAACAAACTGATCAGTTCCTATGCTCTAGGCCAATCATTGTTCATTCTATCTCAGAGATGTTTGCCACCTTTTTGGCACCAAAACTCCTGTCATTAAGCCCCTACTGTGCATGCTTAATATATGGTAATGGGTCAGTACCTTATTAGAGATAGAAAGTTCACTTATTCTCGAGGCTTCAGGACCTTTTATTCACAGCACTTGTGCAGACTTTATCTATGTAACTTATTACTCAAGCTTCTAAACTATCACATAACTTGCTAGTAGGCCAGAGGATGTACTACTGTGTGGCTTGCAGAGTAGATGCAGCCCATTGAGAACATGCGGGCCTGGAAGACTGCCCATAGACTCTTTTAATCAGGTTATCCTTGAAGTTGTAAACATGCCAAGGGTCTAAAGGTCCTTCTGGCCTTCTAATGATCACACAGAAGTTTAGATAAAAGGGTTATCAGCCAGGGATCACCTCAAGGCTGAACGTCTTACCGCTGGTAATTTCAGTGGAAGGATTCCCGCACCCAGAAGCAGGAGAAAGCCAAGGGTGCAGTAGGATCTGGGGCTTGGGACCTGTTGTCTGCTACTGCTTCCCATCTCACAAACACATTGGCAGGACCTGATATAAATTAGAGGTGGCCCCAAGTCACATATTATGGGTCTGAGGCAGAGTAGGAATGCCCTGTATTTCAAGATAATTGGATCTGGGAGTCTGTTGTGGAACTCCAAGTTCAGAAACCAGGATCAGTTCAGATGCTAAACTCCCTCCTTGTCTAAGCATGTCCATGATGGGTTTTCACTTTAGACCCTGCTCTCAGGTCTTTGGCATAAACAGAAGGTGGTTTCCTGAGTTAGATTCAAGAACTGGATTGGGCTGAGCAAGGTTGGGGAAAACTGGGCACAGAGGAGTAAACAAGTAAGAAAGGGAAGTGCTGGACAAACCCACTTGCTTCCCCCCAGATCTAACTGCTGTCCTTGCTGTTTCTTGTTGCAGTGGATAACAGTGGGTGGCTGCAGATCCTGGGTGGCATGCTCAGTACTAAAAGCAGCAAGGCCAGGAGGGAAGAGGAGACCATGGACTGCAGTGAGTACACTCCTCACATTGCCTGTCTGCCATACCGTAGCAGAGCATCTTCTCTCTCCTCATGATGCTACTGCCCCAACCCTTCTGCGCCTCTCCCTGCAGCCTCATTTGTGTTCCCCTGATTTACTTTCTTTCACTTTCTCTTTCTCGCTCCTTTTCACCCTATGACTCCAGTGTCACCTTGTGACTCTGCAGGGAGTTGTCAGCCCTTGGGGGCTTGTCTATACCGTGATAGCAGCATGTTCCAGGAGTGTCTGACTGAGCATGACGTACCCACCTGAGTCCACTGATGAACTGAAGAGCCAGAAGTTTGTCAACAAGGCTGCTCAAGCCTTGTCCCCAGTGCCTGGCTCTCGAGTCCTTGGCCTCCAGTGAGCCTGAAGCTGGCACTGGGGATAAGCCTTGAGCCTCCTCATCCATGAACTTCAGCTCTGGAACATGTCAACAGCACTGGGCAGGAAAGACTTACCCAGTTTCATCCTTCCCAGGACTGCCCACTGGCATGGCACAGGCCAGTCCTGGGAACTAGAGAAGTCTTGCTCCAAACTCAGACTGAGCTTTGCTGTGGCTTGGGAAAGCTTGGCTTGCTTCTTTCCAGCTCCCGTGCATATGACCCAGGATTTATGCAGTCCCTGATTCTAGCCAGGACAAAATATGCTGAAGTACCTCAACCAAGGGATGTCCTCATGAAATTCTCAGCCCAGACATGACACCGTTTATCCCTCCCTTCTCTGCTTTCATTTCCCCTCACACAATCTGGCCTCTCCTTTCCCACCCCTTCTTCCTAGCCCTCCCCAGTTTTTCTTTAGAAGCCTCTTGGCCATTCCCTTCCCTGGGACTTACACCTCCGCATGCCTAATCAGCATGGTACCACCTCTGTGCACCTGTGTCCCTTGGCCTGCCTATCTGCATGTCCACACATTGTCATCCTGTCCGTCTCCAGTCTCAGACTGTCTCCTGTGCTTGTTCCAGTGCTTGATCTCTTCCCAGAGCAATGCCAGTGCTGGGCGAAAAATATAGACTGCACCGGCCACGGCCTGCGCACCGTCCCTTTGGTGTCCTCCAATGTGACAAAGCTGTGAGTAATGGTGGCCACCACAGGATAAATGTGTCCCTTTCGGTGTGAATGGGTGGGAAATTCGTGCTGACAGTTCACACTATAACTCTGACTGGGCTGGATAATCACAGGAAAAGTGCCATCAAGTGGTAAGGCTGCAGGGGAACCTTGCTCAGGGATAACGGGGGAGATTTGTGCCAGTCACCTTACTAAGTTATCTGGGTGTGCTCACTGGAAGAACGTGTCTTATTGATCAAGGATGCCCCTGATTGAAACCCCAGGTGATCAATCTCTACCTTCCCCTAGCTTCCACATGGAACAGTATATGATGCAGCTGCCAGGAAGAGAAGCTGTAGAGATTTTCAGTTATTAATAGCTGGGTTGGTGCCCTGCAACTTCTAAGCCTCTTCTTGCCAAAACCCAGGATGTATTTTCCCACAGTAGATCCAGTTACAAGTGTCTTCTATATAGAGAAGATAAAGATTAATATGAATTTCCCTTTCTTTTCCTTGTGTCAGGCTGGTGCATCTTTACTTGAATAGTTAGAATTAGTTAACTCTCCTGAATTTCTGCAGCCCCTCTCCTCTTGCAATGAATATGGTACAAGTTCTTGTCACAGTCCCATGTCCAAAGAACCTTAAACCTAGCTTTAAAGGTGTGCATGCCCAGGTTTTGGGGCCATTTGCACCTTTAGCATCTCCCTGGCATGTGCAAGTGCTAGCATGAGCCCTGCATCACCACGCCAGACAACTGTCTTCTCAATCTAGGTACACACAGGTGCCACCTGCATAAGTAACTCAGTGAAGCTGGAGTGCTCAAAAGGCCCAGATGTACTGAATGATGCTGGCAAAGTACTGGTAAAAAGGTTTTGTTGCTACTGTGACTGCAAATGCAAGTCTTGAGCAATCGTTGGCTTGCAAGCTACTAAAGAAGACAGGAATTGCTTTACCAAGAGAAGACGTTCAGGGGCAAGGAAGACATGTAATTCTAAATCTGTCTCTTTCTAGTTCCTGTATTTGTCCCTGATTTGTTTCCTCTTCTCCCTAGGGATCTGAAGAACAATAAAATCTACCTGCTGGTGGACAACCAGTTTGTTGCATACAAGAATCTGGAGAAGCTGTAAGTACCACCCTTTGGAAGTACAGTATAGACAATATGTCAAGTCAGCAGCAAGGGGCTGTGTATAAGAGAACATAAAGCCATGAAGATTCTGGCCTCTTTCATGTAACCAAACCTCTGTGTCCAGAGATAGCAATTTTTCTGATTCTAGTAACACCCCAACCATTTTCCTGTGGTAAAGCACTTGCCATTGGAGGTAGACAAGCAGAATATGTGAGGGCTGGGTAAGCCCTTTTTTTGCTGCTGTTCTTGAAGTCATTTGTGGGCTTTGCTTGCCCAGTGCCCACTGAGGCCACCGCATGTCTTTTATAGGCATCAATGGCCCTTATTGCACTGCTTCCATTCTGCTGCACTGAGCTGGCACTCAGTAATCAAACAGGCCCAGCAAAGTGGAATTAATGTTTGCCCACATAACATGTCATGCATGCACAGGGGAAGCAAGGGTCCAAGTCTAAAATGTCTATTAAATGACTGAGGAGAGAAGAGCAAATAGTAGGTCTCTATTCTGGAAGATTCTGAAGTTTTTCTACAAGTCATTTCACTTGAGTAAACAAGACATTTCCAGTCTGACACAGCTGGCTGGTTTATGATCTGAGATCACTCCAAATGCAAGAGAACAGATTTCATTCTTATAGGTTGGATGCCAGCCCACGCTACAAGCTGGAAGCAATAATACTGCACTTGTCTCTAGTGCCTAAGGATCTCAGAGTAGCCGTTAATTATTTCCTAGCAGTTGTGCTCTCAACCTCTCTCCCCTTAGTGAGGGACATTGAAGCAGAGACAGAGGAGCTGTCTTTCCCAGAGTCGCATAGAAAACCTCTGGCAGGCTAAGGGATAGAGCCTAGAACTTTGTCCAGGACCCCACTTCCCTCCATGTGGTGGACCTGATCAGTCCTCCCTGGGAGCTAAGGTTACTGGGCAAGACACTGTTTCCCTTCCTAACCATCATCTCCCTGCCCAGTGGGCACTACTGTTGCTCTTCTGCAGGTCTGCACTTCTTTGTTAGCAGCCTAAGTTTGTTCTCCTTCCCTCAGGGCCTGCCTGGGCTGGGCACACATTGTTTTCAGTGCTAAGTTCATGGTGCTTGTTCTCCGTTCTGTTTTCATACAGGCTCTTACAGCACAACAAAATCCGGTTGATATCCACTCATGCGTTTGCAGGGCTTTCTGGATTGAAAATGCTGTGAGTGAAGTGTTTCATGTTACAGGGCACAGGGAAAG